>NW_025335268.1:106917101-107392101 GCF_004798865.1 Varanus komodoensis | reverse complement strand
TGTATTTTTATTCATGTTTTATTGCTTCTTACAACACTATATTTTTCTATTATTATCTGATGACCTGCAACATTTTTTTAAAATGTAAAATACATTGACCAAGATTTGGGGGGCTTCTGTTAGGAAAGGCAGTGAGGATATATGGGAGGGTGTATATGGGAGGCAAAATGATTTGGCTGAATCAGACACGGTTGTACCTCATTTGTTCACAACGCAGTTGTCTTTAAAAGTTGCATCCTGTACTCTGTGCCATCTTTACACATTTAGATTAATGCCGGAAAATATTTTCTGTTCTCCTTCCAGAATAGAATGGAACTTTTTAACCCATTCTAGACCCCAGTTTTGCCAAGGCACGAAGAGTTATTTTACTTCACTGAAATGTAAAGACAGGCAGCAATCCAGCTGAGTTAGAAAGACCACATTGTTGTCTATAGAGGGCAAATAAATGCAATCCTGTTAATAGCGGATAAGCTACAGCTGTACTCACACACTCTGGGCTAGATCAGGGCTAGAGGTTTGTGGGTATCGTGACATTGTTTGTACATTTATTTGTTTATTATATAATTTCTGTACCATCCAGTAGCTGGAGCTCTCTGGGTGATTTACAACAACACATTATTATAGGTACGAAGTGGACTTTTTGATTGTTTAAAGTGCAGAAAATAACATGCGGACATTCTAGACTATAAAAGGTAGAATCTATAAAATAAAAAACTTAAAAAACCTTGCTTTCCTGGATATTTATTTTAGACTGCATTCTTACATCTTCAGCTGAGAGTAAGCCCCCTTGAATTCATTCAGTCTTACCTTTGAGCAGGTATGTATAGGATTGCACTGTTGTATTAATATTCATATTGAGCCCTGCCATTAATTATCTGGGCCACAGTTAAAATATGGCTGATTCCTTCGGCAGGTTTCTTCTCATTAATTATTTGTTCATTCAGCCCTGATTAGACTTGCCCCCCTCCCCTAATATTGTCACTATAATAATGTCAATTTAAATAATTGTCATTGAATGTCTTACAGAAACATGCTTTACCTAACAAAAATGACAATGCATGGCAAGCTACAATGTGTTTTAATTATTTGATAACAAATGAAATGAAACTTCCTCATCACAAAGGCAAGAGAATTACTTGAGATGCCAGTGTTTTGAGATTTTGTCTGTCTATAAATGGGAATTCCAGTTCACATATATCAGAGGTTCACACATTAAGAGCCTACCTTATTCTGTTTAATATTTTAAGAGAGGCTTGTGTGCATTATTGGCTACATATGGGATGGTTCCTGAGATGAAAGAGAATGGACAAAACATGTTTACATGGAATTCATTACCTCAGCCTTCACTGCATGTACCAGACTGCTGGACTAATGTTAAAGTTAACCAGTAAACTGGTTTAGTGAAAGCACCAGTTTCTGCTTTCTAGAGCCATGAAGCAAATACTTTGGTAAGATCAAATAGAACTCCTTAACTTTATCTCTTGGGATTGGTCAGCTCCTGGTTTGGATCCATAGCCTTCCAGTTGTTTGCTCAACTGACAGTCGAAGTCTTAAACTTCAGTGAGAGAGAACACCAGTACATCATTCCTCTCCTAATAAACTGATCTTGGCAGTGGGCATACAAGGAGCTAGGCAATGCCCATTTCATAATATTTACTCTGTGAATGTATGAATTTATCTAACTGGTAGTTTAATAAGACAAATGGCTGGTAAGGCTGCATGGTAGTAGAGGTTACATATTTGCAATTTGAACATTAGGCACCGGCTATCATTATTTATAATCGGTATATATTGCCTTGTGATTTGTAAAATAAGTACCAATCAGGGACACTGCTGATAGGATCAGTGTGTGCATACTCTTTCCTCATCTCTCATATGTCCCATCTTGCATCTTCCACCACTGCTCTCCGTGACTTTGCTAGAGTTCCCTCTTTTCTGTCTTAACTCTTCCCATCACTACCCCTTTGAACTGTTCTGGTGTCACCACCAGATTTGATGTTTGGAGTACAGTCTTACTAGTCTTTGGCAAGCTTTGAAATTATCTCTACTTCATTGAGATTCCCAACTTGCTTGTAAGCAATCGTATGAAATTGTATGGTATTACCTGCATATTTTGGGCAGTATCCAGCAGTGCCACTGTACTTATGAATTGACATACAGCTAGTATAAGCAACTTCTGGCACAGGACCAATAGCTTAATGCAATAGCTTGATGCAATTAAAAAAAACACAGGAAAAACATAGTGGCTCCACTGGATGTTGCCCTTTATGTTTGTTCCATTCTGTATATTTTATGCATAGGATGAGTGCTATGTTTTTCCTTGTTTAAGATTTTTAGTAGCATTAGCTAATGTTACATCATGCCTCATGTGTGTAGTTTCTACTTGGCTATGAATGTTAGGATGGCTCCTGCTAACGTTTGCAGCATCAGTGGATCTTCTCAGTAGTGTGGGGGCCTGGCACCATCCCTCAAGTCAATACTGAAGCTGGAAACAAATAGCAAAGGTCATTTCTGTCTTTATCAATGGGGCTATCACAGTTGTAATTCCATGTGGATGATATCCTTATTGTCCACCTGGAATTTGCATTTATGATGGAACTTCCATCTACAGAAGTAATCTGTGGCTGAATATTAACTGGTGGAGAAGAACAAGAAGAGATGGTTATTGACTTTGGTTGCCCTGTTCATGGGCTTCACAGAGCCATCTAACAGAGCTATGTTCTTATGGTGTGCTGTTGGCTGATATCAGAGTCTCTCACCTCACCCCCAAAATGACAACTTTCTGTTAGTTGGATCTCAGACATTGTATGTAAACACTGGTTCACTAGTGTTTAAATCCCTAGTGAAATTCCATAGTGTGAAGGTAAATTTCTTGTTGTTTCCATCTGCAAGAAGAAAGTAATGTACCATGTATTTGGTTATATAATATCCTGGTCACATTTATTATGTTTGACTGAGAATCTGATTGCTGAAATAAAATGTATTTGTCATTTGATTTTCATTGGTTGCTGGGAACAATAATTATTGTTATTTTTCATTGGAACAATAATTATTTGTTCTAGGTAGTCATTTAGCTTTTTCATTTTATTTTGCTGGTTTTGATTACATTGTGACTGATTAAAAATCATGTTGTAACAACGTTGTGACCAGTAACAGCCACACTTAAATGTTTCATACAAAAAGGTACACAAAGTTGAAATAATGAAAATCTGTGCACCTGATAAAAATGCGTGTACTTTTTCTCTTACAATTGTTTTGTATGTGGGGATGTTGCAAATGCTACTGAGCCAACTTTTTCCATTTGAAAAGCATAGCTTGCAAGCAAAGGCCTCAGGCAGTCAAACGGTACAGCCACTGCTCCCAATTCCTAAATAATGTGTGCTTAAATGAAACTCAAGAACGACTTTGGCTCTAGTAGTTAGAGTAGTATGTTGTTGCTCTTGCAGGATAACCCCCGCCTCATTTGCAAACTGTACTGAAACTAAATATGACTCATTAAACATAATTTCAGGTGGTTGATACTGGAATAAGTTGATGCATTCTGCTTCTGATTTATGTTGTGTTATGCCATTTGTCTTCTAGGCCAATAATCAAACTTTACTCCACAGAAGTCCGAGCAGACTTATTCATCTTCCACCTGTTCCCTGTATATGCGCAGACATTTTCCATGGTTTGTGTAGGACAAATTTTAGCAATCCAAATTTTCTCAAATGGTCTTAAAACGGCTTTTATTTTGTTTTTAACTTTTAACTATGGACTCATTTGTTTATGTTCTTCTCTCAATAGCTTGGCGTGAAAATTACCAAAGCTGTTGCTTGCCGAAACTTTGTGAAAGCAAAGCAAGATGCGGAGGCTTCTCAAGAAGCTCGAAAGAAAAAGAAGCTTGCGTGGGGGTGCGTCTCTGGCCTTCTATATTTAAGAGTAGTTAAGATTCTCCTCCTTCAAATTGGCTTGCACTAATCCTTGTTTGTTTAATATGACCTTGGCTTTTTCCTTGAGTATTGCATCTGTTTAATGTAGAGTCTTTAGTATAACTGATACATTATTCAAATGTTTATACTTTCCCTTTTGTGATTGCTAGGGTATTAAAAAACCCAGTTCCAATTTAACCATTGCTTCTAAATGAAATTTGATTGAAAACTCCCTGAAGTGTACTTCGGTAGATACTGACATATGTTTGTATTTCTTTTCAGATTTGAAGCCAAGAAAAGATGGGAAACAAAAAGCAACATGGGATATATGTAGTTAGTGTGCCTTGCAAGGGAGAAAACATTTTAAAGTAGAGGGAAAAGCTTTGTTAATACTGAAGATACATAAATTATATTTTCCTTGTTTCTTATTTGCATTATTTGTGCAGCTGGAGAAATCACTGTGGAGTAATTTAGGCTTCCATTCCATACTTTGTTAAGTATTGCTAAATATAGCCCAGATATCCTACCTTCAGCCCCTGATATGTTTCCAATTTATTCCCTTTCACAGATTCTCAGGATTTAGGCTCTCTTGTTTGATATGGCACTATTAAAAATATAATCTTGAAAAAGTGAGAATTTATTCAATTATTCATTGGTATGAGAAGCTATCTTTACTAAATTCAAAATACCATGTTTGGAACCCCTTGGTCTTTAATAATGAGACCAATAGCAATGAGATTCCTTCAATGAAACTTCAAGAAAGTGTGCAGTCTCACAGGTTGCATCTTCCGCTTTCATAAGCTCCTAAACTCGAGCAGGTATGGTCATACTGTGCAGGGTGGGAGGAGGAATGGAGACCTTTTCTGTTAAACGGGCTTTTTATGCTCCCCTTCCTACATGGACTCTGAAAAGGGACTCCTCCTAAATAGACTCATCTCATGAAGATGATTCAGAAGTTGTGGGAGAGGGGCTGGCACAGCCTCAAGATAGCTAGTGTAATGGCTTTGTCTCTTCCCCACCCTGCCCACTGAAATACACCCTTCTCACCTCTCCAAAATGACTTTCCCAGCCTCTGAGGACAACCAGCATGGTTCTTTCTGCAGCAGCTGTGAGAGCAAAGGGCATCAAATTTCCCATACCCCTCTCTGAATTCAGATGCTACCTGAATTTGGAGCTAGGAATCCAAACTATTCATTGGCCCCCTCAGACAATGTTTAGGAGCTACAGGATTGCTCCTTAAATTAGCACTGTTTCCCCCTTCAAGCTTCAGCAAATGTCTGTCACCTGTGTGCGATGGAAACTGATAAATTTCCCATACTGTTAAGCAAGATGGAATATTTCATGCACAAGGAATGATATTAAAGTAATGGTGATTTATTGTATTTGAGTAGTGTGCACTAAAACATTGTGCCAGGAAATAGTAATTTCAAGGTTTATGACAGGTCTTGAGTTTTGCATCCTAATATGGAATAGTTCGTTCTTGTTTGGTAGCCCTGAGGATGTTTGATCTCCCTCCCCAATATGGAACACTATATTTCACATAGATGATAATTTGCAGTACAGTAATCTAGATTCAACTATAATTAGTTATATTGACAGTCAAACAGACAGCAGAGTCTGTAAATCACTGGGCAAACAGGTTTCTACCATGCAGCCCCATAAATCTATGAAGTCTTTATTCTGTATCCCGAGACTATTTGAAGAGAGGCTTTTGTATAGTAAGGAGGGATTCAGGTATTTCTTAACCTCATAGTATTGTTACAAATAAGCTCATTATATTAGGTTAAATAGTGCATTAGCCAATTAACATTGGCATATTGTGGGACATTGATACTTGAACACATTGTATGAAGGATTTCATGTCCCATCTCTGTTTGTTCCATATTTAACATATTGGAATTTCAATTAAACCCAATTTTATTTGCCTCCATTTGGAAAAACAACCAGACTATATGGGTTCCTTTATTGCTGGCAAACAGCTCGCTGTTTCAGTATTCCAAGCTGATGCTGTGCACACTTGTATGTAAAGAAAGATGTTTAGATGCTTGGAAGTATGTATAATAACTTATGGATGTTGTAGCCAGGTTGCCGCCATGTCAAGTAGTCCTTGACTGTTCAACATAATTGTGAACAATTATGTTGCTAGTGTTGCTTCTACCATACTTCCCCAACAAGGATGGAGTTGCTCTGTCAGTTCTGAGCTTAGATGCACCAGCAAGTTTCCCAATTCTGTGCAGTCAACTAAAATCTTGTTGCACTGAATTTGGAAGGTAACCATACATGTTGATGTTACGTGTCTGTGTGGTGGGGTCACCATTAGACATGACAGGTGAGTTCATCCAGGGGAATAGTTCACTATAGTTAACTGCTAGCCAAATGGAATGCATCACTGCATTGTAGTACAGTATTCTGATATGTTGCATTGTCAAGGTTTAAGAATAGGTACTTCATGGACACTGGCATACCAAGCTGCTCTCTGGTTAACATTGCCTCCCATTCAAAGTTATCTCCCAAAGTTCAGTATTTCTTTGATATGAGCTAAGTTGAAATAGTGCGAAAACTTACTGGTGGCAGCAAGCACTGCTGTTGACCACTTAAAAATTATTTTAAAAATACATACATACATATATTTTGTTTGTGTGATATGTTTTAACCAGAAGTACTCCAGAGTGAGGGCAGGAAGCATCTGATTTGTCTTTCTTCTGTCACTCTCCTGGCCTCATTCTACAATACTATTTCTGAAATGGTCAACATTTATTATGAGAACGCAATAGGACACCAAGGCTAAATTGGTAGCAGTGGAAGAAGGGGAGAATTGCCACTGGCAACAGGAAAACAAACTACACCAGCAAAAAAAGTGAGAAGTTGAACAGTTTCATGAAAACACTCCCCAATGTCAACCTTCAAGCTGAAAAATCCTAAAAAGAGCACACATCAGCACAACTGACATAAACTTCATGAGGAAGGTAACATTCTTCTCTAAGGAATGGAAAAATAGATGAGATCTGTAGATTCAGATCATAAAATAGCCAAATGAAGTCAGTTGATCAGATGAGGAGGGTGCTTTCTCTGAAAGTAACCTGGGCATAGTCAAAGTTACAAGGAAGCATCTCATGAGTTCTTAGATGACGGAGCTACTTTAATTGACATGCCATTACTGCTGTGTTCCTAAGATGTTGCAAATTGTATACTAAAAAAGCCTTAGGGATTTTGTGAATCAGGCAATTATAGATTTCAGGAATTAGCCAATTTGGGGCATGACTTTATAAATGAAATACCTTGCTTATTTCACAAAAGTAGAAACTACACAAATGAAGGTTGAATTTTTTGCTGATAGACTCATCTGGGTGTATGGGCCATATATAGAGTTGCTTTGGTGCTGTTTTGTGTTCTCTTAGTAAATGTGATCATTCCAGAAATACTACTACCTACTGGTGGAGGTTTTAGTTTCTACAGGGATGTAATAACTGATTCTGCAGAATCAGTGGTCTGTATAGAAAGGCAAAACTTGGAATGCTTTTAAAAGACACTGTTTTGTATTGATATACATTGTACATATAATCATTTAAGTTTTTAAACATAATTATTTGAAACATCCAGGCATAAGTAATGGGATATTCAGCACATTTACTTTGGTTCATTTCTGTATAAAATACAAGCATTACAGATGTTTATTCTTGGGACTTTCATTTAGAATGTCTAATAACATTTTAAAACATGTAAAAGATAACTTACACAATGGAAATATTCTAGTATAGACATTATTGTATGATTTCAGTTCAGGGCTATAGAGAATACTTTTTATTACTATCATTAGCTATGCCAAAACAACAGTTAAATTTGGAAACAAAAGATTTCTCTGCTAGGTGGCTAGCCTTTACTGGTATGACAACCCAGCTTGCTTTTAAACATGAAAGTTCCATTGAGTGATGTACCTGCCATTTTTAAGCCTAAGAGTGACCAGTAGCAAGATCTGTGGGAAGACCTGACGAGCTTCTTGAGTTGAACCCATCCTTCAGTTGTAGCCAAATGCATACAATAAGAACTGAAGGAGGAAGTGCTCTTGCTTTGGGCACATGGTTCCTTCCTATTGAGGGGCAGGAGGATGCCTAACTATGTGAACGCCTTGCAGTGTTCTCTTCCATTTTAAACACAAAGTGCTCATTGTTCACAAGTGTTCAACAGGCCTTCCTGCACACTTGGTTCCCTGCCCTAAACACAACTTCCATTCTGTGTGACAAGCCTGATTCAGCTTTCTGACCTGTTTGTAAGACTGAATTATTGGGAGCAAGTTGAAGATGAAAGTACTCTGTATTTACACTTAAGCTCATGTGCACCATAATATAGCATAGCTATTACTGGAGGATAATTGTTAATAGGCCTGCTACCAAGATAGACATTTATTTCTCTTTCAGAACTAAAAAAACACAGGAAATCTGTGGCTAAAGGCAAGCACGGGTTTTAAGGCAATCATTTCCATTTCTAGAAAGAGGTGAGGAAAGATAACCTGTGCTGCTCTGGAAGTTACTCAGTTATCATATGACACTCCAATTTGGAACAGAGCTTTGTTGGGAATTGAAACAGTTCAAAATATATTGTTTAGATCATGCCTGATCTATTTCAGTTGGAAACTGATATATGTTCTATACTAAACTGTCTGGGGTTTATTATGTTAAATTATTGGCTGATATTACAGTTCTTGAACAATTCTAGACTCCATCATATTTAAAGTACTTGCCCTATCATGACCTTTTGAATAATGATTCTTGGTTGGCTCAGTTTCACAAAACAATATGGACGTGAATTCATTGATTTTCAGAGGATTCCTTTTGGAGTAAGGCTATTCAAGGGTAAAGGCCACTGTAAAAACTAGACATACTGAATTTTAAGATGATCTAACATTGTCAGGCTCCTGGGACTCTATCCACTTATTTTTCTCTTGAAGCTGCCTGTAAAGCAAACAGATTATCTATTGGAGGTTTATTCCCTTAACTTAGAGCAAGTATTTATATCATTCTGCTTTCAATTGATGCATTCTATTAGGGATACTATAGTAATGTCTTACAGTCTAAAAAGATTTGTCCATCTTTTTAGAGATGATAAAACTTAACTGATATAACTGATAACATACTTGTAAAGATACTAGTTGATATTCAAAACTAAGGATAGTTAGGATCTAAATTTGTTAAACTTTAACAGTGATGAAATGGTTTTATTGCAACAAGCCACATTATTAGTTTTATTATTTTTCAATACATGTCCTTGATTATGTGCATTTTCATCTGTCTGAATGTGTAATATTCAATACAATAAAATTGGCATGACTCAACTTGATCTCCATCTCCTTAGCAGGTAATTGAACCTTTCACATACTTTAAAAAAATTCCCAAATGACTGGTGTGAGTCATAGGCCTCCAACATTCTTGACAATTATTTCTGTGGTAGTTGTGGTTAAACAGACAAAACAGCATTCTAAATTGTCAATTCTCTCTCTGCAATGCTTTCCCAACACTTTATGTTGATTATAGGAAGTAATTTCTGAAGCCTTGACTTCAACTATAATCAATCAGTATTTTGACAACATACAACATTTTAAAGGCAGCTTTGCAGCAAAGGTTTTAAATTTCAATCAAATGCATTTCTGTATTTCTATACTGTACATGTAAATCACAAATGCTCAGCACAAGACAAGTCACAGCTCTCCATAGGTTCTGTCAAGCAAATTACTGAAAGTGCACCCAGATGTATTGTTAATATCCTTTTCTCTGAGTCAATATCCATTCCTTTTCTTGAATGCTAAAAATAAATTATTTTGTATCTTCACATGAAGACAAAACAACTTCCCACTCACACAGGACCTTTATTGACTGTTGGACAACCTATTTTATAAGATCCCGTGTCCAATCCTTGGCATCTCCAGTAATAAGGGTAAGGTAATAGAAGCTAGGGAAGACCTTCGCCTGAGACTCTGGAAAATGATGTTCTGTGGCAATAAAAGAAAACTTTCAGTTGGATCCAGATATTGTCATGCTTACAGTAAACCTGCTGAAATCAATGTCACTTTAGTGTGGATTAAATTAGGTCTCACTGATTTCATAGGGTCTGCTCTAAATACATTTATATGCCACTCTGTAGCCTAATGGACTCTGGGAGGCTTACAATAAAAAAGGAACAATAAAAACAATTGCATAAAATCTAATCAAAACAGCACAAAACTAGCAATTGACGTATTATGACAAGGAACACGGTAATGGAGCTTAAAACAATTGTTGAAACCAGAAGCTACTAAAATACCTGTTTACATAGAAGCATCTTTACCTGACACCAAAAAGCTAGCAGTGATGGCACCAGGCTCACTTCCTTAGGAAGGGTGTTCTGTAAATGAGGTGCAAACAGGGCCCTTCAGACCATTTCCCCCTTCACTTCGTTGGGGATGGTTCATGTCAAAGATCTTAGTGATCGGCAAGGGATATCTGGAGATAGGCATTCCTTCAGATATCCTGGCTCCAAGCCATTTAGGGATTTGTATGTTAACGTCAACACTTTGAATTTGGCCTGGATTGCAACAGGTAGCCAGTGCAGCCAACAAAGGACTGGTTTAATATGTTCACAAGGTCCAGTACTCGTCAAAATCTTCCTGGACAAGGTGCTTGATGTATGCACTTATTTCTGCCTATTGTATTGCTGTCCTGAGACATTTTGTGTTGGATGGGATATGAATAAATAAAAGCTATGCTACCCTGTTCTGAATTAGTTGGCGTGTCTTGACCATTTTCAAAAGCAGCCCCACATAGAGTGCATTGCTGTAATCCAGGTGAGAGTTGCCAGCACACACACAACTCTGGCAAGGCACCACTCATCCAAGTAGGAACATACCTGAAAAATCAGCCTAAGCTGAAAGAAGGTACTCCTGGCAACTTAGAAACAAGTGACAACTTGGGATCCAGGAGCACCCTCAAGCTATGAAATTTGTCCTTTAGGGGAAGACAATCTAAATCAACAAAGTACAACTTACGTCATTCAATTCAATATGCTATTGCTAATGACTGGAAGGAATTATGTGTCCACTTTAGGGAAGGTGTTATTTTAAGGCAGGGATCTACAACTTCAAGGGATGAGGTTCAATATTGCCTTTCTCCCAGAACTGACTAAAGTGTACAGTTGTCTCAATAACCACAAAAATATTGCCCACTCAAAAAACAATCTCATTTTTCAATGTTTTTTCATAGGATGAAAACATTGGGAAAAACAAAGAAGGGATTTAAAAGAAATTGTTGAAACATGCGATACACTGGGTTTTATGGGGCATACTAACCCTTTGAGTAAGCCTTTGATTGTGTGTATCACAACAAATTGTGGCAAGTTCTTAAAGAGATGGGAGTACCAGACCATCTTATTTGTCTCTTGAGAAACCTATATGCAAGTCAAGAAGCAACAGTGAGAACTGGACACGGAACCACTGATTGGTTCAAAATTGAAAAAGGAATTCGGCAAGGCTGTATACTGTCTATAAGCCTATGTAACTTATATGCAGAGCACATCATAAGAAAGGCAGGACTAGATGAATCACAAGTTAGAATTAAGATTGCTGGGAGAAATATCAACAACCTCAGATATGCAGATGATACCACTCTAATGGCAGAAAGTGAAGAGCAACTAAAAAGCTTCTTGATGCAGGTGAAGGAGGAGAGCGCAAAAGTTGGCTTGAAACTCAACATTAAGAAAACAAAGATCATGGGATTCGGTCCTCTCACTTCCTGTCAAATGGATGGAGAACAAATGGAGATAGTGACAGATTTAATTTTCCTGGGCTCCAAGATCACCACAGATGGTGACTGCAGCCAAGAAATTAAAAGACGCTTGCTCCTTGGGAGGAAAGCTATGGCAATTCTAGACAGCATACTAAAAAGTAGAAACATCACCCTGCAGACAAAAGTGCGTATAGAGTGCCGAAGAATTGAGGCCTTTGAATTGTGCTGGCGGAGACTCCCATGAGTCCCTTGGACTGCAAGGTGATCAAACCAGTCAGTCCTAGAGGAGATCAACCCAGACTGCTCTTTAGAAGGCCAGATTTTAAAGATGAAACTCAAATACTTTGGCCACCTATTGCGAAGTAAGGACTCACTGGAGACGAACCTAATGCTGGGAACAATAGATGGCAAAAAGAGAAGGGGATGGCAGAGGATGGGGTGGCTGGATGGAGTCACTGAAGCAGTTGGTATGAGCTTAAGTGGACTCTGGGGGATGGTGGAGGGCAGGAAGGCCTGGAGGAATGTTGTCCATGGAGTCGTGATGGGTCGGACACGACTTCGCGAGTAACAACAACAACCCTTTGAGTACACTTTTTAAAGTACTGTTTTGTCACAAAACTGATTGGAATCTCAATGACAGTGTGATTTGTCCACTGTGTGACAGCTCGGAGAGCTTCTGTGTGACATTGCTTATTTTCTGGTGAAGCACTGAGTACAGTTATCCCTGACTTTCTCTACAGTTGGATCGGTCTTTGATGAATTGCTCTGCAGTGACTTCAGATGGTCAACAGTTAATGAGACCAATGACCTCACACTGTTTAGCATATAGATTTTTCATTTGATGGATTGCCTGTCTGCTTTATACAGTTAGAAAGAAGCCATTAAGAGCACACAACTTTCAGGTATCCATAAAACTCAGAGGCTTTGTTGGAAACACCAGGTATGTGTTTCATTCTTTTTACTGAGTAATAACATTACGGTTTGGCATCCAGGACAGCTGTAAGAAGAAATTTTAAAATTAATGAATAAAGGCAAATTATGGAAATTGAGACCAGAAAAATTAGAAGTACACTTGCAGTCTGAAAAATTACCATGTCCTCTAGTGTGATTTTACAGAACATTCAGTGTGTCTAAAGGTCTCGTTGGCTTAAATAGCAATCAAGAGGTGTCCAAAATGCTTCACTGCAGTGTCTAAAGTTGGATTTTCAAAATCAAAAGTGTCATTGTTTCTTGATTTTACTTTTATGTGTCTTTTATCCTGCTTTAAAATTCTATAAGAGTGTCTAGAGCAGCCAACAATAATACCAAACATTTCAAAGCAGTCATAATCAAATGTAGAACAATAAAACCTAAACAGTAGTGCTTTAAAAACTGCTTTAAAGCCATAAAAAGCCTCAAGAAAAAGTCATCACCTGACACTGAATGAGGTTCGCATCAGACAAGTCTCTCTGGGGAGAGACTTCCCAAGGAAGGAATACTAAAGGCAGGTAGTCAGCACAACAAAAAGTTCTATATAGTGTCACTGCCCAACTTAATCTCAGACAGGCAAGGACCTAAAATGATTGCCTGAGGATGATCTTGCATGCCTGTGTGGTACAAAAGGAAAAAGAATGGTGAGGGATGAGGAAAGCAACATTTGTGCAGCTGCTCCTACAAGTCCAGTGGGAGGGGTCAGATTGGTCTCCCCTTTGCCATGAAGTTCTTTTGGAAGTAAAGGCTGCAGTCCTCAAATGGTCGTTGTTCTCCTGGCCAGTTGCAGACGCTAGAGTGTGCCTCCCAAGGCTCAGCATGGCTCTCCTTCTTATATCCCAATCAGCTTGACTGATTACCATGCTGGATGAAGATGATGGAGATTGTAATCCCACACATCTGAAGGGCACCAGGCCTGGGGAAGCTGTCAGGAGGGAAAGTAAAGCACTGTATTTCCCAACACATTTGCAGTGTGTATAATGCTTGCTTACATGACTCATGTCACTAACACATCTTCCACCAAAGGGGTAAGCAATATCACATCTCCCTTGTTGAAAGCACTTCTAGGGTGGTGGGACAAGGCATTTAATCTAAGGGCAAATAAACCCAACTTAAATGCATCTTCTGGCTTGGGATGAAAGACTGTCGTACCCAACCAGAAAGTGATCAAGTCTCCAAAACTAAAACCAACAATTATTCAGAACATCGGATATACTGGGTCGACATCACACTCTGTTTTTTTTTTTTTTTTTTTTACATTTAAGAACTATATTCAATTCTATGCATAGTCCTGTTTCTCTAACCAATGATAAAAAATTTCCAAGTTTGATAGAAATACATTTCTTCCTTCTCCTCCAAAGACAAAGCCAATCTGTCCATCTCCGCGCAGTCCAAGATCTTTTTTAGAATCAGCTCTTCGCTTCTCCAATGTTGAGCAAATGCAATCCTCGCCACAGTAGTTAAATGTAAAGTCAAATATATAGTTTGTTTATCAAGATTATCAGGAACAATACCTAACAGAAAGACTTCAGGTTTAAATGTTAACGGTTTATGTAGCATTTCCTCAAGCCACTTATGTATTTTAACCCAATATTTTTTTAACAAACAGAAAGTGATCAAGTCTATGGAATGTTGACAACAGAGAGCAGAGAGAGTTTGGAAGAGCAGATCTGGCCCTGTTCTGGCTTTTGTTTCACCCATGAAAATGGGCTCAGTTTTTGTGGAAGAACAATGACCTACCCCAGCCAGGTCTGGGCCCACTGTTGTTCTACATGCAGTGAAGGTCAATGCCTGGCTAGAAGCAGGCGGGATGCTGTTTGCCTGAAATGGGACTTGACTGGAAACCAAACCACTATCCCTTGTCCTTCTCTATGTGTCATAGTTGTAGGTCTTTTGCTGACAAAGTTTATTATAGCAGTGGATGTATTTCTTTCAAGAATAGTTCTGTTTACATTTAGAGCCAAACAAGAAGTGATGCTTGTCATACAGTTTCTTTAGTCTAAGGTTTGTTTTGTTTTGTTTTTAAAAGCTGGGGTGAAACACTGGACCTGTATTCTTCATAATATGTACGTACATGCAGATTACCTCTTAATAGATTGGCCAGTTCTTACCACCCAGGCAATTCATATGTATAGCATTGATTGGTCACACAGGACCAAAAGCTTTGAAAAGGCTTTGAGAAAGGCCCTCCTGAAAGACACCTGAGCACACCTGGTAGTCATCAGTTAAGAGGCAAGGTCCTGGCATGAATCAGTAACTAGTTAACAACTGGGAAGTCCCAAGCAGGAATAAATGGTCAAGCCTTGCAATGTACGGATGCAAAGTGTGGAATCCACCAAGGAACTTTACTAGTATCAGTACTTTTCAGTTTGTTTGTAAATGACCTGGAGTTAGGGATAAACAGATGGCCACGTTTTCTGCCCATGCCAATTTATTTATGGTGATTAATTGAAAAGGGAGAATGAGGATCTTTGAAAGGATCTCTTCATGCAGGGAGAATGGGCATTATAATGGCAAATGTGGTTCAGTGAAAGCAAGTTTAAAATGATGCAAATTCCTAACTTCATCTACAGAGTCTGCACTGGCAGCGACTTGTCCAGGCACATGGGCAGGGTCAGGCCTGGTTGAAATCTGGGTGGGTGCCTTAAACATTTTGAACTGCTTCAGCTATGGGTAGTATAGAAATGTAACATAACAACAACAACCAACAACAATTTGGGGTTCTGCTGGACAGCTTAGTGAAAGTTTGACCCAGTGTGCAGCTGCTGTGAACAATGCAAATTCCATGTTGGGAAAGCTAAGAAAAGGAGTCAAAAGTAAAACTGTCAATAAATATACATCTTTATGTAAATCATGATCATAGTTGGAATAACTGCACAGTTCTCTTTTCTGCCCCTCAAAAGGAATATTGAAGAGCTGCAAAGGGGAAATCAAGATGCAGAACAGGAAAACAAAATGATCCAGTGGGTTGGAACAATTCCTCCATGAGGCGTGACAATGCTTGGAACTTTTTAGTTTAGGAGCATAAGGCAAAGGACATAAGAGGTTTGTATGACTGATTGGAAAAAAGTAGATAAAGTGCAAGTGAATGGTAGAAGATGCAGGACAGCTAAAGCACATAACTATATACATACAGAGAGTATGTAACTAAGCTATGGAAATTATTACCAACAGATCTAGTGATGACTATCAACTTCTTTAAAAAGGAATTATATCAATTCATGGAGGAAAAGGATGTGAGTGGCCACTTACCATGATGACTATATATTGCCTCCCCTATACAAGACAATATATCTCTGAATATTGGAGGGGGTTATTATATTCCTTTCCTGCTCGTAGGCTTTGCATAGGCAACTGGCTGGCCTATACAGGAACAGAATGTTGGCGTGGATAGGGTATCTAGCATGGATCTAGCATGGATCAAATATAGTATAATTAACCTTTATGTTTTGAGGCAGTGTTCCACTGAATAACATCTTCTAGGAGCCAGTGATGGGATGGGCTATTTGCCTTCATGTCCTGTTTGTGGAATTCTCAAAGGCATCCAGTTGGCCGCTGTGGGAAACTGGATATTGAACCGCTTGGACTTTTGGTCTGATCAAGAAGATGTCTTCTCTGGTTCCTCTTATGTGTGACCCATTATCAATGTGTTTGATGCTTGGTCTTTTTGTAAATTTGCACTGAGCACCTGGTCTGGATATCCTTCAGATCCTTCAAGCCCTTATATAAATCTAAGATTCTAGTAAGTTAACATTCCTTCATATATGGATGCTGGCTTGACATACACTTATGCTAAGTCTGGCTCATATCAGAGCCTTTCATCCTTCACTTCCATGAGCAGAACAATCACTTAAATTAAAGTGAAACACAACAAAGTAATTAATCCTGTGTGAATGTTCAAACATTTCTGTTTCCCCTCTCCCTCAAGACTCTCCACTCCCTCTGTGTACAATCCAAGAATCTCGGTAAAGTCTTTTTTGCCAGACGAAACAATTTTCAAATAACTGTGATTGTGCCATGATACTTTTACCTGAATCCTTTTAGATAACAAGAAGCATATTGTATTTGGTTCATTTATCTCTGATCGAAGAGCACAAGAGCAGAGACATGTCGCTCAAGGAACACACTTCATAGGCAGCTGATGGTAGGGAGATCAAGGATGGCTTCTAAAGAGAAATGCATTCACTGCAACAGCCACCAAGCTGCCAAAAATAAAGTCAGACAAATGAAGGAATGGAAAATTATGTTATAATGCAAGTATGCCCAGCATCTGCAAGAACTGTGTCCTGATTCGCATCCTTCAGTGCTGTGATGTTTTCCAACAGAGCCACACTGCACATTTGCTAAATGAAAAACTGTAGGTCAGTCAAAATATATGTTTGGAAGTAATGGGTCAGGACTTAGCCCTGAGCCCCTTGCTACTTTGCTCTGACATGTTGTTCCCCCAGTATAATTTTGCATGTGTCTTCCATTCTACTTTCATGGCTCCCATTGAGGGATCTGAACAAATTCTGCAACAGAAACTGCTTATAATGCAACCCCTATTCCTCTATTATGTATAAGCAGATAACCACATACTTCACAAGGCTTATACAACTTGAATGAATAGACACAATTGCTGGCAGGAGATGTTATTTATTTGAATGCTCTCAAATATAAGGGCAGAGAAGGTTATAAATCTCCTCCTCTAATTTTTGATGTGATACGGCTGAGTTCTCAGAATGACTTGTCAATTGCAAAGCATTCCATTCCCTATGGGATATAGGAAAACAAATGTATATGAATGCAGGGCCAAAGTATTTATCTCTGGGAACTTACTCCCCTACCCCCAAATACAAGCAGAAGTTGTCCTGCTAAAATAATTTCTTGTACATATATACTTTGTTCTCCTCCTTTTACATACATAAGCTCCATTATGTCAAATATTCAGGGACCTTTATATTCTAAGCTGTGCAAATTGGTTATGAAAAAGTCAAGAACTGTGCCTCAAAGTGCAGACCCGGTGCATCAAGGGAGTCTCCTTTCCCACTGTTTCGAGCCATGCAGTTATTCACATCAGTGAAGCCAGTTCCTTTCAGTAATTGAATGCAAACTGTTTCAGTAGCACTGTAATATGAAAACAAGCAAGCATTTTTGCTTCCCAGTTTAATGCATTATGAGGTGACGGGCATGTTTACTAACTCTCTTCTTCCTACCCCTGGATGTGATTTTAGGACTCCTAACAAGTCCAGTTACTGGACTAAGGTCTGCAAAATAAGGTCTGCATGTATCACCCCAAATGGACTATCTGAATTTTTGTGGCCAAAAACTGGTCTCCTATATACATCTGGCTTCGTGTGACCTTTACCTCCTGATCTGGCTTTTGCTGGGCTGGCTTATTGCATTTTGGGGGCAGGGGGAAGGAAGGCTAGAGGAGACTCAGGATAGCTTGTATCCTGTCTGGTCTCTTCTTCTCCCTGTCCACTGAAACACACCCTTTCCTGTTCCAAGGTTGCTTTTCTGACCTGGGAGGGAAGTTGGTATTGTTCCTTCCAAGCCACAAGATGTTGGGGGTCAGAATGCCAAACTCCACTTCAGAGGTCAGTGTGCTGTTTCTGGCATTGGAAAGGAGAATCTTTGATATCCTGTGATAACTCAGAAAATATGTAGCGAGCATAGGATCACTCACTTATTCACATTATTTTGAGTCTGTAAAGTATAGGCTCTCTACCAGTACTAGATGTCATTGTCTCTCGGATCAATGTTCCTGATTATGTAAGCCTCGTGAATCCAACCAACTCTCCTTTCTCCCGCTTAAGCACAACAAGCCCTGGAACTCTGAGACACGTAGCTGTTGAAAGGGATATGCAAATCTCTTGAATGAGAAATCCCATTTTAGGCATACAGCCATCTGTCCCTGCCCAAGATAAAGGCCTGAGTCTGGAACTCACAGTTCAGAGTGCATCTAGTTTTGTTCTCTGATTGGCTTTGGCAGATTTCACAATACCTGAACAAAAGGTCCATAGATATCGCAGCTTGGGAGTGCTCCTCAACCCAGAGCTGTCATTAGAAGCTCAAGGAACAGCGGTGGTGAGGAGCGCTTTCCTCCAGCTCCGGCTGATCCATCAGCTGCGTCCCTACCTGGAAAACGATTGCCTGTTGACAGTGACACATGCATTGGTAACTTCCCAATTAAACTTCTGTAACATGCTCTATGTGGGGCTGCCCTTGAAGACAGTCTGAATACTTCAATTGGTGCAAAACAGAGCTGCCAGGCTGCTGATGGGGACTGGGCATTGTTCTCACATAACCCCAATCCTCCGTCAGCTTCACTGGCTTCCCATTGAAGTCCGGGCCCAATTCAAGGTGTTGGTTATCACCTATAAAGCCCTTAACGACTTGGGACCTGGTTATCTAAAGGAGCACTTGCGTCCATATATGCTGTCCTGCCCCCTGAGATCGGCGGCAGAGGCCCTTCTCCGGGAGCCCTCCGTGAAAGATATTAGGAGGGTGAGTACCCGGAGGAGGGCCTTCTCTGTGGTGGCGCCCCACCTATGGAATGCGCTCCCCAGAGAGGTCTGCCTGGCGCCATCGTTATTTGCTTTTCGGCGCCAGGCCAAGACCTTTTTATTTAAATGATATTTTAATTGTTAATTGTTGTTATAATTTATTTATTATACACCTGCCGAGATGTATCCGGGTTTTTAAATTTTATTCAATATTTGTTTATTTGCTTTGTAAGCTGCCCCAAGGCTTGTTGCAAAGGGGGCGGCATAAAAATGCTTTAAATAAATAAATAAATAAATAAATAAATATTGACTTTTTATAAATATATTTTTATAAATATATCATGATTTATGATTCCCTTTTTCCACCACCATTGAATCCTGGGCTGATCTTTCCAGTACCTTTTGGCACATTAAAATGTACCTTCTTCCCCAAAAATGAGCATTGTGCACCCGGTGGAGTGTACCCTGATCCACAAAAATGTATGCCATAATGAATGTGTTAGTGTTAAAGTGCTGCAAGACTTTTAGGACAGCATATAACTTTTTAATATTACAACGAGCACGACAACAGAGTTGCAAATTTATAGGATAACACCCTGAGTTTATGTAAAAATCATGAGATTGATTAAATGAGCCAAGAAACATTTCAGTGTGCCATGGTCTTTCTTCACCAACCACAGGAGTTAAATACAAGATGAAGCTGTAAAGATTTTATGGGTAGAGTGGCTAAGGCCACGGGGAGGGTGTACTGTTTGTTACTCTCGTTTCATTTGTTTTGTACTGGGAAGGAATCACACATTCCAAAATCCCAGAAGTCTTGCAATATCAGAAAAGGCCATTATTTACAGAATAGCCCTATCTACATAATACCAGTGCAAGCTACTTTCTAAGTTTCATATTAATGCATATTAGCATCCTAAGGAACCTATCTGATAATGCTTATACGCAGAGACTTAAGGAGCTTAGCAATGTTCACACCTCCATGAAAAAAATAATACTGTTAAGTTCTCCCTTTAAATAAACTTTATAAGCAAGTCTATTAACAGTTATCTATTATCTGCCACAAGGGGAAACATGTAGACTGTTCTGGAGTGTCTTCTAAATCTGACTGCTGAGCATTAGGCAGTAAATTGCATAAGAGAAAGAGCGCGGCTCTTATTGGGGGCTCTGATTTTATTTAACCACACGGGCATGTTTAAGTTGTATATGAGGGAAATTATCTTTATCCCCAAGAGCACTGAAAATAATATTCCAAAAACTAAGCCTCCTGCGCACACAATCCACATTGAAAACGTATTCATGCTTTTTGTGCAGTGGCTGAGGAGCTCCGTGGTTCTTTTCCATAGATCCACTAGCATGCCCAATGTGTGTTCAGCAGAACAGTCCATTTAAACCAAGGCTCTTGTTCTATGAACTCAGGAGAGCTTGTACTTCTACAAAAATAGGATTATCCAAATATTCTCCAGGTTATATGTTTCTTTGGCTCATTTATTTATTTACTAAATTTATAAATCACAGCCTTTGCTTTCTAGGCACCTGGGATGGTGTGTAGTCAAGATATGATTGAAACACATGATAATCAGTGTCTGAAGGAGCTCCTTCTTCCCTGTGTGCCTGCCCACCCCTTGAGATCGGAGGCAGAAGTCCTTCTCTGGGAGCCCATTTTGAAGGAAATTAGGAGGGTAGCTACTTGGAGAAGGGCCTTTTCAGTGGTGGCACCCCCACTGTGGAACACGCTCCCCAGGGAGGTTCACTTGGCACTGTTGCTTTATTCTTTTTGGTGTCAGGTGAAGACCTTTTATTTTCCCAATATTTTAACAGTTAATTGGTTTTATCCTTGTTTTTATCATCATTTATTAGATGCAGTGTTTTGTCTGTTGTTTGTTGCATATAGTTTCTTTGTTTTTTTGTAAGCTGTCCAGAGACTTTCAGTATTGGGACAGCATATAAAAAATTTAAACAAACAAACTAACAAACAAACACAAGGCATGCATATGAAACATATGTGTGGAGGAGACCTAAACAGCAACAATTAAATGGAAGAGTGACTTCTAAAACAAAATAAGGAAAGGAGCATGCCTCATCTCCATAGGAGAAGTTTCCACATATAAGTGCTTCTATAGAAAAGACACCCCCTCCAGTGCCCACCTATGGGGATATAGATTGAAAAAACTCCCAGTTGGAGGCAAATGGTAACTCTTAAGGAAGTTGAAGATTGCATGATACAGCACTGACTTGCTTATGGTATGTATAGACTTTGCTTCTGGTCTGCTATCTTCTCTGGAAAAGCAGGTCATCTACATAGAGACAAGATCTACAAATGTCATCCTGATGAAAATGCCTTTTTATGTGAAAGGCCAGGTTGGCTGTCATGAGAATCTTGTGCCTTTTCTCTTTCAACCAAACAGATTTATTTTAATGTAAATATTTTTAATTTGAAAAACTCAAGGCATCACAGGAAAATCAGACGGAGGCAAATCAAGGATGTAGCATCAAATACTTGAATGGCATTTGCCAGAAGAAAAGAAGCAGGCTATGTGTATTTTGCCATGATCTGATAATTCCCAAATGCTTTATGTTAGGTAGTAGGCCAGACTCAGATTTGTGTGGGTTCTCCCACCATGCCGTGGGTGGCAGGTTCCTAGACCCTCTCATCCTCCCGCCCGCATGGTTTTTAGAAGCCTACTCTCAGCAAGCAGGCATGCCAAGCAGCAAGGAGAGAGAATGAGGAAGCAGGGCTGCCACTGAACATAGCGGAGGCACCATCAACGCAGGTGGACAGGCACTGGCAAAGAGGGTAGCCCTGGACCGATGGCAGTTTCCCGGCAGTGGACTGTGCTATACTAGGGTATAAATGTTAGCATATATGAAACCAATGAGGTCCAAAAGCATTTTTTTTTCAATGGAATTAAGCTCAGAACATTCTGGTATAAAGATTCCCTCTCCCTCTCCCTCTCCTTCCCCCCACTGTCTCTCACACACACTCTCTTCTCTGTGAGTTCCACCTCTTGTTTAACAGCAGGTGTCAAACAGTTTTCATTTGGTGCCATTCCTTGATGTTTAAAATAGGTAATTTTGTGTATTTGACTGCATATTTGGTTCCAAAATGTCTCCATGGCTATGCAATTCTATCACATGTGATGGAGAAATCCTGGGATCCAGGCTCAGTGTTGAGCACCCACCTTGATGGAGCAAATGTTGGGTCCATTGGCCCCAAGTTGCTACCACTAGCGACAATGGATCACTTTCGCCATCACTCTCACCCTCTTTCTCTCTGTGTGTGTTGCTTCTCCCTTTCGCCAATGGGCTGGCAATCCAAGTAGAAGTACCAAGTATGGCAGCGGTTGCCACCTTGATTTCTTCAGAAAGTCTCTGGGCCCTTCAGATGGCATTGGCTCTAGCACCCACTTTTCAAGTTTGCTTTTGTTTCCTTTTAGACTGCCAGGCTGCTCACTTTGGCACATCCCTGCTGCAGCTCCTTGATAAGCTTGCAGAAGTGGGGAATCCAACATGGTGCTAAGGAAAAGCAGAGAGAGGCTTGCTCAGAGTTCCCTTGCTTTGCCTTAGACCTGCTGGAAATGTACACTTCCGCCAACAAATCAGGATTATTTTTCTACACTGGTAAGATGCAACTTCCTGCAGAAGAATGTTAGCAGCAGCCCACTTCTAAAGAATTTTCCCGGAACAGTGGCTTCTTCCAGATGCCCAGATGCTTCCCCAGTCTTTTAGCAGGGCAGCGCTCTCTTGAGTGGGGGTTAGAACCCACCTCAGGCAGCAGACTGGAGAGCACTGGACCACAGGTCCCCTTCCTCACTTACTGCCTGGCAGAGTCTAACTTGATGTATGTTGTATGGAAACTTCCTATGTTCCAGTGTCTTCTCTTCCAAAGGAAATTAAGTGCCCTTTATACAAGCAACTGCCAGACTCCCCACTGCTTGGGGAAGTAGGGAGCACTTAATATCTCCAACTGTGAGGCAACAAAAATGATTACTTTTCTCATAGACTATTGGCAAACACTCCACAGAGATGTGAACATTTACGTATTCATCTATTTGAAGCATTTTTATCCTGCTTTTCAGCCAAGAAGCCCCCCCCCCCCCCAAAGCAGTGTATGTACAGTCAGTAAAACAAGACAGGCCTTACCTACAGGCACACAATCTAAAAGGTGTGACACAAAAAACAAAAAGAGATGCATGGGACAAAGGGTAGATTAAAACACGGGTACCAGTGTTTCAAGTTGAATGGTAGTCCTTGTAAAGACAGACTGAAATAGAAACAAGTGGAAGAACCTAATAGAGATTGCATGTCTTCGCTCCTCTGCACTTCCACTGCAGAACCATCTCCCTCTGCTAAACCCTGGTGGAAGGACCCCTGCCAAGTGCCCATTGAGGGAAAGGGGATTTGAGGAGGAGCCTGATGCAGCTCGTCTTTAGACAGAGCTGATGGACTGGTCCACTTTGATCTCTTTCTCTACAACCTGATGGAATGGCTGCTGTCAGGTAAATGTATCACCCTCACCCCATTTTGCTTGCATTGGGTAGCTCAATAATACTTTTTTTAATCACTCAGCAAATAATTGAACTACAGTTGCTCCATAGTTAATCAGGGCATATAGGGTCATCATAAGTCGGAAATGATTGATGGCATCTAACAACAACAACAACATTTATCCTGAACTGATTTTGTAGTGCACAGAAGAGATCTGTTATTTTGTTACAGGGAAATTATGGCTGATTTTACCTTTATGTCTGGTTTCTTCAAGTATCAACATTGCAAGCATGTAAATACATTTTTAGAATGCCAACTTAAATCTAAAGGACCAGTTACCAAATTATCATTAACAAAACAAAAGGCTTTGCTAAATTTTAAGTGCTCTTTTAGAAGTGGAGTTGCCATAACAACTTGATGCAAAAACAAAAAAACAAAAAACAAAACTTTGGTGGTAACTTTGTACTGAAACCCATTGAAAGTAAATAGCCCTGCTCTTGTGTTCATACTTAGCAGGCCTAGTAGATACTATTGGTTGTGGAAAATTAAAACTTTTTAAACAGGGGAACTACTTTTGCTGAAGTAAAAGAAACCTCTTAAATGTAAGTGTTTTTCTTCTCTCTCTCTCTCTCTCTCTCTCTCTCTCTCTCTTTTAAAAAAGCATAATTTGTCAGACATTAAAATAACAAAAGGTCTTTGAAAAAGGATTATGGCTTCTGATGTTTCACCACTAGAATGGATTTACATTATGTCCCACTG
Source organism: Varanus komodoensis (assembly GCF_004798865.1). Lineage (NCBI taxonomy): Eukaryota > Metazoa > Chordata > Lepidosauria > Squamata > Varanidae > Varanus > Varanus komodoensis. The sequence continues at coordinate 107,367,735 of NW_025335268.1, read as the reverse complement.
ATGTTGTAATCTTGAATTCTGAGGTAATGTTTTAGCCCTTTCTTTTCACATAAATAAAGATTTCAGTGATAGCACTTCATTTCTTCAATGCAACGTTCCTTTATTTTTCAAACTCTCATTTTCTCTTGCTTGAACCATTTCATCAGAATAGCATACAAATTGTATGCAATTCTTTATTAGGAAAGGAAGGAAAGAATTAGAACATCAATGTATCAAATCAACTTCTAGGTAGTTTTTAATGGATAATTTTTGTTTTATATGGGAACATTTTCTCTGGGGGAAAAACTTTCCAAAATTTTACTTAGTCCCTCCTTCCACCATAAACATACATGCATCTGATTTTTGTTTTAGTTTAGTTTGTTTATTTCAAATTTATTTTGCTTATTGGATTCTCTGTCCCTAGTGTGTAAGAAGACAAAAACATGGGAGATATTTCTCTGCAATTCTGAAGTATCAATCACTGATTGTAAAACTTAAAGCCCCATGTTTACATGTTAAATGGTTTGTTAATCTGATCAACTTCATTTCCCTTTGAAACCCAGTGGCATGGATTTTGACATATCTCTCTAGGCAGCATAGATTTAATTAGTACTAAATCACTTTTTAGATTTTGAATGGCTGCCTCCCTTTCTTATAACCGAAATGAAACGGTCTTTTAAATTTCTGGGAAGGGGAGGCAAAAGCTGGAAACAACTACGTGCAAATAAAGATCTGCTTATCAAGAAGGGGACAAGCAGATCTTCTTGACTCCACCTCCTTTATTTCTGACCTACTCAAAGGGAGATCTTCAGTTTGCACTTGCCAGGTTGGAGACATTGCCACACGCTTTGCATGCCTTCCAGAAGAAATATATATATTCAATAGCCTGCACCACTCTTTCTTCCTCACCCGTGACCTTTCCTTGCTTGAAAGCAAAGGAAGATGGATCTTGTTTGTTTCAAAAGAGCCATCAAGGTAGAAACATGCTTTGCAATTATCTTAAACAGGCCATAAAGGAGTCATTGTAAGGAAAGCAGGCATCTTCAGATCTGCATGAAACATGAAAACAAATCTTGGCATTCTATACCACTGGTAACTATGTTAACTATATTCCTTCCTTCCTGGAATCCTCAGTTTGGATGCATTAGTCATTCCACCTGCCTGTTTTGCAGCCCATGTTTGAAGGAACCCTACAAAAACAGTTAGTCTTTGATCTACATTTTTTAACTCCATAAATGAATTACTCAAAAGTCAACAAGTAAACATCAAGCCAGAAGGTTTGAGGTTCCAGGAAGATCCACCTTCTTTCCTTGTCAAGATGCTGCTGAATTTTGAATTGCTGCTTTCCTCCCACTGTGCTAGATACACTGTATAGCCATGATCATTAGCACTAGTGATATGGAAATGTTGAATACTACCGAATAATCCACATAAGCCCGCTAGAGTCTGGTACATTTTCCTACATCCCCAAAAGTGCAGTTTGCATTGAGAGTTTACCCAACAGAAATTTATCTTGTTGCAAAATGCCTTAAGTTCCAAATTTTCAACTGACATTACATGCATATTAATAGAGTTGTGATTTGCACAAGTTAGTTGCAAGATTAGGCTCCATCATATATATCTATATGTTATACACATAATAGAGATTGGTTTCTGCATCACTTGATCAGTCTGCTTCCTTTTTTCCTGGAACTCAGTTCTGTACAATTGAATGCATAAAATGATTCTATCAAACAGAATTGCCTTTGCGTTGGTATGAAAGTTTAGAGGGAGACAGAATGATATTCATGATTGCTCATTCACAACTGAGAGCTATCCTGCTCTCTCGCCGTCGTCAAGTGATGAACATGTATGTGTGAGCCAGGAATGTCTTCACAAAGGTGCAGATGCAGGATGTGAATCTGTACAGTGGAGAGCTGGCCTGTTATGCTGCTTAAGACACACACACACTGTGTGGATGCTTGATGATATATTGTCATAGGATGCTGCCTTAAACTGAAATTGTGTAGCTCCATATTCTCTACATGGATGGCAGCAGCTCATCTGGTTTTCACTTTTCCTACCTGGTAATCTCAGGGGCTGAAACCTGGATCTTTTGTTACAGAGCATGTTCTCATCTACTGAGCTGTGGCTTTTTCCCATTATGAAAATTAATGATCCATTCAGCAGATGACAAAGCTACTGGTCCTGCTTCTGAAACCCAGATGGCAACTATATGGAACCCTGCAGCCATCAACACCTGTCCCCAGTTACTTCCAGTCCAGCTAACTCCAACTAAAACCATCACTTTTCAATGAGCGGTGGCTCTCAATTACGCTGATTAAATAATTTAGGGTGCAATCCTATACAGGAAGGATATTCTGTCTGTTGAAACAACTCTTAGCATTCCCCAATCATGCTGTCTGAGGAACACTGGGAGTTGTAGGACCCTAACTGTGCATATGATTGCACTGTGCGTCTTCTTAGAAAGACTGTCTTCAACCAGGAACCATAGTCTACTGCTTTTACTATTGGATATTTATGCTGTTGCAGGATCGAAGCTATGCTTTTCTAGTGTTCTCATGAGCTATTCGACTTTCAAACACTAGGGGGAGCTCTCATCATGCCAATCTTTTATGTCATCCAATGACAGAAGATGGACTTTCTTCTGGTCCATTTCTTACTGTGTTGGCTAGCATACTCTAACTTACTATGAGAGTACCATCATCTGGAAATAGGAAGATAGCAACAGGTCAGGGAAAAAATCCCTTTTGCACAGAACATTCGGGGTTGTCCACAAGAGTCAGAGGTACATGTGGCGAGTTGGAGGAGCCAGAGCTGGCTAAGTAGCCCAAGACAGTTTGGCACAAGTTCAAAGGGATGCCAAAGAACGGGGATAGATGTTACTAGCAGAATTGAAGACAGGCAAGTGGCAAGGTTTGGGAAGGCACTAGGAATCTGTACTGGCACAGTGATTAAGAGGTTGTTCAAGCTAGAGAGGCATTCCTGAGATAGTGGTTATGTAAGGCACAGAGACCCTTTCTGGTTCCCCCAGTCAACTGACTGTGCTACATAGCACACTGCAGCCTCCATTCCTGCTGCTGTCAGGTGGCTCTGTCGAGACACGAGGTTCTGACTGGCCGTTCCATCGATCGGCTGTTTCAATTTTCCCTGGCTTGCAGCCATTGGCGTTTTCTTCCAGATATGCAGCATGCTGATAGGGAAGACTGGATATAACCTTTGTACAGGAGTCACCAATGTTTGGGGGCTGTGAGTTGCTTGGCAATTTGAACAGCTCTCCTGAGCCCTATCCCAAAATGGCCTGCATAGGCATAAGACAAGAAATGTGCCCAGGAGACGGAGTGGGGGCAAAGGTGGGATCCTAGCCCATGCACATTAAAACAAAACTACCCCTGTTTGAGTTGTAATTACCAACAACAAGCTATCTCAGAAAGAAAGAGAAATGGGAGCAGGAGGACACCTTGGCAGGCTCCAAGAAAGGCATCTTCAGGCACTCTGGTGCCCCTGAGCTGCACATAGTCTGTGCCTTCCCCAGCAGGTATGGCAAACATCACTCCAGCAGCATTAAAGCAGGATCGCATTCCTGGCAACAATTTCATATGTTCCACATGCAGTACAAACAGGCTATTTCCAAAAACACTGTAGAAGATTTTGTTCCGAGGATGTGCAGGTGTGTTCTGAAGCATTGACTGAGGCAGTGGAAATGGAGAAAAGAAAGAAACCATGGAAACACACTCTACTGCCCCGAAACAGACCCTGCTAGCAGGGATGAAAAAGGTGGTGGACTTTTGTTAGCAGGTTTTGCATCCTGACATGCTGAAGTGGTTTTGATTGGTAGCCTGTGCACTTTGCATGCTAAGGGTGCCAAGTCCAATCTTCAGCATCTCCAGGGAGGGTTAGGAAAGATTCCTGTTTGAATCCCTGGAGGGCCACTGCCAGTCAGTGTCTGCAAGACTTAGCTGAAGGGACTCATGTTCTGACCCAAGACAAGCTGGCTTCCTATGAAAGTTTATCAAGAACAAACCAGGTTATGCGCAACATATCTCAGGCATTCAATTGCAACAGCCCTGGATTTTGAATGATGTTTATGCTTATATATACATAGATGCTCAGGGAGCTCAGACCCAACAGCTCCTATCTGGGCAGCTGTTTCTACCTTATTGCCCCCAGTTGGTGAAAACTGTTCCTACATGCTGACATTCTACATGGATACTATAACCCTTGTAAATCTATTTATCTGCATAGGCTGTCTTTAAGGTTCTCATTATTTTAATGCTAGACTCTCAGACAGATTTATTTTGGAATATGAGATTTCTGCCCCATCCTATTTAGATCTGGGTTGCTCTTCTAAAACTTCCCTTTCTCCTCAAATACTAGAACCCTGAAAGACAGCAATGCTCATTTAACACTGTCAGGTTCACAGATAGAGAGGGAGAGACACAGACAGACGTAGATAGACACCCCCCTCTCTTTATTCATATCTTTGTTGTTGCTTTTCCCCTCTTGAGATTTATGGCAGATTTATTGCTCCTAATTTTTAAGTACCAAGTGTATCTAGTGTTCTTATTACTCCTAATTAATGTGAGAATAAAGAATCAAAGAGGGTATTCCTCCAATGAGTTGTTTTTGAAGAGTGACAAATTAATCCCCTCGGATATGGCTGAAGCCAGGAAAGATCTCTGTTTTGTTTCCTTAATAAATTGCAGCAATTAGATCTGTAAAACTCCAGGTCTTATATTTTAATACCTGTTCAACTCTCCTTTTACATGCTAGAATGAATGGTTTCAGTTTGAAAGCCAAAGGCCTTCTTCAAGATAACCCCAAAAAATAAAAGAGTTTTCATTTAATTTCATTTCGTTTTTTAACGTATCTGAATGATATGCATTATGCTCACAGTTGTTCTCTACAGAGTTAGATCTATTCCCATACCTGGGCAAATCAAGCTGTGAGATGCAAAGGCTACTGGGCTACATGAAGAGTGTGTCCAACCCAATTCTTTTCCCAAACATACTAGGACCAGATAGCCCAATCTGTACTCATTGGGGTGTTGTCCCATACTGAGTTGGTAAACTTAAAGTCAAGTACTTGATGCATAATGAATGGTAAGATCTTTTGTATACAGGAACTGCAGCCATTTCCTAGATGATGGGTTGAGCAATTACAATTCATAATGTCTGAGCAATGCATTCCTGTTGTGCTTACATGGCCTCAAATCATCTCTCACTTAGGACAACCCTATAAATGTCCTACAAATTGTCCTGCCCATTGTACTTTTATGGCACAGAAAGAAAACAGGGCTAGTGGGGCAATCATGATGGGGAATCCAGTTTAGTTGGGATTTGATAATATAGTTTCTGTGGCCTGATAGTTAATTTAACTTGGAATAATCCCGAAATCCTGTCCAACTGTGATGTCTTCCCTTTCTAATCCTTGCACACACAACATGCTGCATTCTGTTATTTAATTTTGTGCTCAGAAGGGCTTAGATTTTTGTATATATTAGTCATAGAAAGATTATCTATCTATTAGTGCTTTTTTGTGCATAGATCAGTTGGTGTCATCTGACATGGGAAACAACTCCGATCCCTTGTAGACAGACCAAGGAGCTATTTGACAGAAATCTCTGGAAGTCATAAACCTTTCCCCCATGCTTCACTGAAACTCTTCTCACCTGTGGGTGATGGTGTTTACACTCTTCTTGCTCCCACCTTTCCCCCCACCCTTTCTGACCTCACTGGAACAGAAGTTGGGTAGACCACCGTGCAAAGCACTTATCACTTTATTTCCTCCAAGGAAGAAAAAGCGGGGAAAACTTCAACAGGCGAGCTAAACCCAGTTCTAAGTGTTAAAATGTTTACTGCTTTCAATCTGCTGGGCAAGACACTAGGAGCAAAAGTGCTGATTGGCAGCCTGCTGGCTCGCGTTTGCCTCCAACTTTCAGATGGTTGCCACAGCCCAGCACCTAAAATGGCAGAATTTTAATTATCTCTGGAAAGGGGATGGTTCTGCAACCACTTCAGATGGTTTTCTATTAACATTTGACAAGATTTCAAAGCAATTGAAATATGTTTAATGAGATTACCACATTAGATTGGGGTCTGAGAATTCCTGATCAAATTCCAGTTTGCCTAATTAATGGATTCCAGCACCTACATAACTAGATTCATAACAACAAATCATTCTGAGCTATCACCAATGAGATGCACCCTGCCAAGACAGAGGATAATGGATAAATGCATATATGTTTATGTTATTTCAGGGGAAAATCCATGTGACTGTTGGTAATGAATTGAAGGTTAAGTGACAATTTCTCTTCACAGACACTCATGTCTCACACTCTGTGAACTGAAAACTGGATTAACCTTTAATTACCCCCAGCGACCTCTCAACCCTAAAACAACTTTACCACTCCTACCCATATTATTTGCATATACCATTTAATGAGTGAAACATCTGTTTGCATATTTGGTACCTCTAATATTATGCAGATGAGCCAGTGCCATGCATTGCAATAGGCAAATTGTGAGGAGATCTAGTGTCCCACCTGCCCACCTTCCTTTCAGGCTTGGGTGGAGGTTTTTCTGGGGAGGGGGAGTGTTTCTTCTTCCTTCCACTGATGCAGCCTGACTTGTATTAATTAGAACAAGAGCAGCCTGGTGCCAATAGCATTGCATATATAATGCACAGCTGCTGTGTGATCCCAATGGCAGCAAAACAATGTTCTGAATCTCTCTCCCTCCCTTGCCACCCCAGTACAAAGATTGTCTTGATGTTGCTGTTGGTTTGTAGGCTTTCATTGATAAATTCATCAGCACTCTTTTTCTCTCTTCATCCTTTTCTAAAAATAAATCACAAGCAGATTAAGAAACAGATTTCCATGATGTGTGTGTAATATGTTTCTTCACCCCAAGAGGTCAGGAAGCATATTTTTATTTTCTCATAGATATTCTGCTTCCCTGCCCCCTTCTCCCACTCAAGTGACTTGAAACAGATGCATCTGGAGAAAATATTGCTAGAGTTTTCATGAGCATTGCAGGGCTTCAACCCAATACGATACATGCTTTCTTAGAAGTCCTACTACATTCAATAGGGATTCCTACTAGCTGTGTTGGCACTGGATTATAGCCTTAATCTGAACCACTTCTCACAAGCTCCTTGCATTGCTAAGGTTTAATATGTAAACTGGGCATAAGAGAGGCTGCCTCTGAGCTCATGCAGGTTTTCATTCCCTCACCACTGAGGTCCACCTGCTTTCAGACTCCAGCCATTCCATGAGGGTTGCAAAGCAACTCTCACCATCAGCCCCCTTGTCAAATTAATTTCCTGTTAGATATCGAAATCGTCTAGTCATTTTAACATTACAAGTGATTTGGGGGGGGGGGAATCCTATCTTTCATTCCTTCTTTAGAAAATAATGATCTCCCCCACCCCCGCCACCCCCTTCCCTGGGTATCTTCTGCTGCTTCCAGCCAGTGCAGACGGACTGAGCTGCTGGGCTTTTCAGCCTAGTAGATTTTTAAATCCCCTCCTCCTCATTTAAGCAATGTGTAAAATCACAGTCTTAGTTTCTATACCAGTGTAAATAAGAAACCTGGATCCAAAGGATCCAAAGACACTTAAATTCCCCTTTTGGTGGCCTTCTACCCGCAATAGGCAAAGGGAGCTTTCCATCCTGAGAGCTCCTTTTTATTGCATTCAGGCGTCTTTCTTCCAGTGAATGCAGGCTAGATCGGGGTGTTACTGCATCTTCACCCTTCTTATTCAGCTTCCGGATCTTATTTATTTATTTAATTATTTAAAGTTTTTATATGCCGTCCCCTTGCTACATAGTCTTGGGACGGCTCACAGAAATAAATAAATAAAACAGTAACAATTACAATTAAAACTTGGAAACACACTGGCTGCACATTTAAAATCTATAAATATTAAAGATTATTAAAATACTGTTTGAATAAAAAGGTCTTGACCTGGTGCTGAAAAACAAATAACGACGGCACCAGGCGGACCTCTCTGGGGAGCGCATTCCACAGATGGGGCGCCACCGCAGAGAAAGCCCTCCTCCGGGTACTTTGCTTCCTGGTATCTCTCACGGAAGGCTCCTGGAGGAGAGCCTCTGCTGCCGATCTCAAGGGGCGGGATGGCAAATATGGCCGCAATTCAGGATCTGGTCATATATTGCGAGTGCCTCCTAGGTCAGCTGTCTTGGGCTGCAGTGTGAAGGATCCTGAATTGCCAAATGCAGGGAATGTTACATATATAACTGCAGCAGCATCATTTTCAATAACATTTTAGAAGCTATTCATGTATTATATAGCTGTCCTTTCCACCGAAATACAGTACCCAAGGCAACTAACAATGCAAAGAGCATGTACAGCAGAACAGATTAATTCTATTGACTACCAATAACCTTCTGAGTAAGGATTAACTCCAAACATCTTTATTTTCGGTCGAGTCTAAATGAGCACTCTTGTCATATATCAATCTGCTTTGTCCCATGCTTTAATGGTACTCATCTTGGTGCATGTTCAGTACATACATGCCTGCTCATCCTACAGAAATGGGCAACTTGTAAGCTGCTTAGGAAGGCCTTGGCAGTTATAGGCATCCTATAAATATATGTATGTATGTATAAATAAATAAACAAACATGCAATTTTCCAGATGATCTGGCCTACAATTCCCACCAGCCCTAGCCATTATAGTTAATGGTTAGGGAGCATGGGGCTGGTAGACCAAAACATCTGCTGAGGAACAAGTGGCCCATCCCATGAGATCAGGCAGTTTGTTTACTTTATTTCCATCCCATTGTACCCAAACAAGGGGAACAGTATCTGGTTCATGAATTTGATCCATTTTGCTGGTGCAAACCTGGGATGGGATCGAAGAATACCTAATCTCCATGAAAACGAAATAACCCTCTGCTAAAGAACATTAGCAAATAAAGGTTTTCCTGCAGTTGCTTGCTTTAACTTTAGTTGTCTCGGGCTAAAAAGAGACTCATAAATACACAAAATAAATAAATGAGTCAGATAATCCTAGATCAGTAGTTTGGGTCCCAAATATTGTTGAACTACAATACCCATGTTCCCTGATGATTGGACATGCTGGAACGATGGGAATTGTATTCCAACGACCTCTGCAGGCCCATGACTGGTAGTTAGTGCAAATCTGGATGAATGGGTGCAAACTGGCTAAACAAACTGGCCTGGAAGAGGGATGGTGGAGGGTTTCTGCTGGAATTAAGAAACTCATAACTCTTCCACAAGAGCAGATAATCCAGAGAAGGTACAGATGCCACTAGCAGCAGCTCCCCCACCCTCTGCCCTGGCATCATCAAGTGTATCTCAGCATGTGCCATGATGTCAATGCACAGAGTGCTTCGCAAATCTACACCACTGGCTGCTGAGCCAATCTCAGTGGGTGAGGACATCATCACTACTTACTGAGATTTTTTGAGGTACAAGGGACTCAGGGTGGCGAAGGCTGCTGTGGGCAGAAACAAGCCACACGTTCTCCACATTCTCTAGTTCCACCTGAGGGTGCAAACTCCAGCACCCAGAACACAGAGTGCAAATAGTAACAGATCTCTGTGGGTCTCTGCCTTTTCCTCATGTCAATATGCTAGCAGGAATGATGCTAGCATTGATGCAATTTCCCGTGTGTTTGTTTATCTACAATGTAAAGGTACTCTGTTTTCTTTGGTGATGCTATTGGTATCCCAGGATACATCTGCACACCAGGTTTTCAAGATTATATTTCCCAGCAGTTTAAACTCTAGTATATTTGCTCTCTGGTCATTTGTTCACTCAGCTTCAAATGAACATTTGCTTTTCTCCAATATTTCTTCCTCCATTTAAAATATTTTTAAAACCCTTTCACAAACAGTGGGGCAATTATATTACTCTCCAAGAGGTCTCCTTATCCTCTTGACAGCTTATCACTGGGATGTGCCATGAACAAACAAGGGAAATGCTGCAAAACACATGGATAAGAATAGCTGCACGGTACAATGGTAAGTGTGTTTACTAAGAAATCAATCTCACTGAGTTCAGTGGGGCTTACTCCCAAGGAGGTGTGCACAAAAATTGCAGCCTAAATCAGGCAGCAAATCATTTGTGATAATCAATAGAAGTGGGCAAGGGGCTCTTTGAACCCTCAGGTGGAACTAGAGAATATGGAGAAAGTATGGTAAAGCAACTAGTCCATGAGGACAGAACTCTGTGTGCACATGGCAACTAAGGTTAGGGTAAATATTTTGGTCTTCTCCACCACCCTTGTTGCCCTCTATTTGTTTTACTCTATCTGCGTGGTAGAAGACAAGTCCTTTTGTGTATGTGCTCGCTTTGGAAGGGTAAGCGGAGAATCACTTGAAATGGGATTTTGATTACCAAAAAAACCCTATAGGAACTTGTATGGACACTATCATAGGGGGCAGCAATCTTTATGGGCCCACAGACACACTAGGAAATTTGAGAAACTGTCTTGGGCACCACCACAAAATGGCTGCCATGGAACACATGGCAAGCCATTGTGTAGCCCAGAGGCATTCATAAGAATGGGAGATCTGAGCTACCTGTATGACAATACATGCATTTTATACAGACAGATAGAGGGCAGAACATTTTGGGAAGTGCCAAGAAATGTGTCTGTGAGTACATTGGTACCCCTGGGCACCTCATTGTAAGCTCCTATGTTATTGCCATTCCCAAAGTGTCTTCTCAGTAAGGAAGGAGGGAAACGCTCACACCAGAACTGCCAGGCTACCAGAACTGTTGATAAAGGCAGTGCTTCTATGTGGTGATAAGTAGGAATTTCACATTTCAATATGTTTAATAAAATTACCTACAATAAAAAATGAATGTGCTAGAACCAGACTGAGAAATCACCCCTGTCTTTGGATCTCCTCCAGTTCTGTACTGGATGCTTGTAAGCCTCTGTGCTTGGGTGCTTATGAGTACTGAAGGTGGAACTGGTTGGATCAAGCCCTAGTTAAACAAGAGCCACTGAAATCAATGGGATGACTGATTTCAATGGGTCTACTCTTCATGTGACAGATTGTGGATCTTAACCTAAAGGGGTTCTAGCCCGTCACATTCCAAAAGCCAATTTACATTTCATAACAATATCATGATGAAATCCTTGAATGGGATGGAGTGGACAGTTGAGTCCAAATGTCTTTTTTGGCCCAGTCAGAACCTGTAGCATCTCACATGCGTACCACAATCCCATCTCTTACATGCATTCTCATGTGTCAGTATAGGAAAACTTGTTTCAATTATGGATTCCCATCTGTGCATCATGCATTAATTATATCATATCCCACACTAGGGCTTCTGCATACAGTCATATGCACAACTTTTTTTTGAATGGGAGGTTAACATAACTTCCAACCTGAAGACAGGTCTTTCAGAGCTCAGTGACAATTTTGTAAGATTAGGTTTTGCCCTGATAAAGGCATTGCCCTACCAATGTTGTGGTTCTTTCAGTCTAATAGGACAACAAGACTGCAAGTATTTTATAAATACATCAATTTTCTTTAAAACATTATTTATTTATATACCTTGACCTTTTTTCACTCTTCAGCTCACGGAAGAGTCAACTTGAAATTGACCAGAGGGACACAATATTAAGTGGCTTAACCATCCTTACTCCAGTGTAGGACACTTGAAGCTTTTGAGCACTAGGATGGCAGCTGGTGGCTTCAGTGCACTGTTATCCACTCCAAATTTTACTCTGAGCTTTAAAGGAGCTCTCCATAGTGCTGAATCTTATCTCCAAAATAGGTTTGGCACCATGGATAACTTCTCTGGGGTTCAAAGTAAAATCCAGGTGGATACACAGCCCCACTGATACTGTTGCCACTGGTGTCCACGAAATGCTAGCTTACTGAAACTTCTTTCCATTTCTGCCTCAGTCACTAGCAGTATATAAAAATATCAGCAAACTATAAACAGTTCACTGAAAAGTAGTCACAAGGAAGTTGTTTGCCATTTCAACTAATACTACGAATGGGGCTACTAATTCATTTCCTTAAAAAAATATAGACTTCAAGAATTGTTTTTATGGATGAAACATTTTTACAAGGAAAAGTCTCAGTCTTAGCTTGCAGATATGACTCTGTGTGTGTGTGGGGGGTGGGGGTGTGCATATGTACAAAACATTTACTCATATATATTTTGGGCATGTTAATCCTACCAGCAGACCTGGCTCTCATTGTGCTTAGGATCAATGTTCCTGCTTCTTCTGGTGTTTTCTCCTTCCTCCTGCCTTTGCTCAAAGCATAGCATTGGTAAGGCCTCGCGAGGACAGGTCAAAACTCTCCCCATCGTTCAAAATTCAAGTCCTACTTAACTGCATAAGTACAGCTCTCTCTTGTGAAGATAACTCTGAGTCAGCAACCCCACTGCTTAGAATGTTGCTTGTTCTGCTTTAATACTGCCTCTCAGTGGCAGTAGCAAATTTCACAAGATCTGGATAATAAAACAGGGAAATATATGCAACCATATCCTACAATGTAGCCTTCCCTTGGTTTTACACATGCTAATGGGACTGTACTCAAGAAACGGCTCCAAGGCTCAGTCCACTGCCAGGAGGGTACAAACATGCAGGTTTCCATGGCACAGTGTACCCTAACATATGCAAAATCATCTTCATTGTCTAGCAGCACCTGCCATGTACAGAATTCCTCCTTTGCCTCTCATACCTTTCTCCTTTGGGCAAAGGACATAGTCCAGATGCTATTTCTACTTTCCACATGTTATTTATTTTGCAAACCAAGAGAAAGCGATACAAGAAAGTGTCTGAGTTCGTAGTTCTAGGGAATGATCATTCATAATATAACCTTTATTGGACAGACCTAGTACAAGTATAATAAAAAAACAAAATCACATGCCTATACTTCTGCTATATTTCTACCATCTCCTTTTATAGGTGGCACAAAATGACATAAATATGTGTAACTTTATCTTCAAACAAATGGGTCTTATTTCAGCCTGACAAACATTTGGGATTTTTAAAGTGTGAAAAAAAAAAAAATAGTGGAAGCCCATTTATGCACCTCCACAATAAATTAGCATTTTAAAAGTATTTTCAGCCTGCTGGGATGGATCATTCTGCTAATATGGGTAACACCATGGACGCCAATAATTAGTGTAAATTGCCTTTGAATAATACAGAGCTGGGAACAACTTTTCGTGCTTAATACCCCTTGCAAGTACATGATGAAGAGTCCTTAATGGGCCTTGGAAAAACAACTAATACCTATAAATCAAAGAAGAAAGCTGTGGGTTTTTTGATGCATTTGTCTGGGAGTGTGAGTTTTAAGCTAAATTGTTAACACTCCTCCCTGCTGTGGGTCATGGATTAGCAAGGGTGGGAGTTTCTTAAAGGATCTTTCACACTGACCAGGGGAGGCAGTGGGTTTCAAATACAAGTGTTTTCTTAACCCTAATCCTTACCTTCCTGACCAGCATTGCTCCAAATTTCTCTCTAATTAGGTAAAGAATTAGTAGGTGGATAAATGTGTTAGGGGTGAGGATAAAGTGATTAGTTTAGCCTAGTCTATGACAGTGGAATTCCAGGTGCTATGGAATTAATTTCATATCTAATAACTTTTCCCTCCTCTTCCAGGAGCACTAGAGCAGTGTATGCTCCTAAGCAATAAGAATTTATCTTCTCCTAATCTTACAGCAGTATTTTCTACTGGCAGAGTTTAAGCCTGTTCCTCCATAGCTTTATCTCTAATGGTTAAGAAGCAGCATTTCCCAATCTGCTTTCTTATGATACTGTATCTAAGCAGGCTCCATAAACCAACTCAAGTTATATTGATCTTCAAGTGCTACCACAAATTTAAGGAGGATGGCGGGTTGCATGTGTGAGTGTGTTTTTCAAGATAGCTGATACTAGATTAATGTTTTAAACCAAATTTACCAGGTGCATTCATTTATTAATGCTTGAAATTTAACAGTTGAGCCTTTGTCCCTTTCAAGGCAAATAATTTAGGAATATCTATTTCCTTATTTTGTTATTTGGACAGAATCCTTTAGGATTGTTTTGATGAGACTACAAATATAACAAAGGTGCTTCTCTTCATTTGTTACTGTCCAGGTTCCTAGTAAAATCATCCAAAATTAATCCTTACTACTTAAGTTATAATACTAGTCTATCTGGTCTTACTAATCTAGACAGGTTATCAGACTTTTGCCATATTTTGAAAGGTTAGATCAGTAGGTGGTTATAGAAATACTTTTAAGATACCAACTATATCAGGAAAAAAAAATCATTTTTTCCAAGACTCACTTTCAAGGGCAGTTTCATCCAGGCAAAATCAGCCAACAGAAAGTCTGTTAATTTAGTGTAATTTGTACATTTGAACCAGACAGTAGCCCTGAAAAATAGATGCCCCCTGTTTGCCTCTCCAAAAATGTTGTGGTTTCCTCTTTGAGCAGTGTTGCAGTCCCATTTTTGTTGGATTCATGCCACGAGGCAAAGGGCAATGCTAAGACAAGACTGCACAGTGAACAAATAACTAGGGCTGCGTACATTCCATCATCGTATGCTGAGTCGATACATCCACAGACATTGGTGTCAAGTGCAGAATTTCAGCACTTGAGAATCTTGGTTTCCATTTTTAAAAGACCAAGAAGTTTTGAGTATTTAGGAATGCAAAAGCAAGAATAGGCAAGAGCCAGGAGTACGGGTGACAGCAACAGATGAGTTAGTAATTGCAAAAGCTGGGGCCAAGGGAGTCCTCAGGTTGAAGAAATACCAAAGCTAGAATACTTAAATGTGCATGTTGGCCTGAAAATATATGCAATGAAGCTAGACCAATGGTTAACCATAAGCTCATCCTTTGAATGATATTTTCCTCAAAAAATCCACCAAAGATATGTGGAGGATGTAATTATTCTGAACTTTTTTATTCTTTTATTTCTTTCTATGCAACTATAAATTTATTTAATTTTTGTTCAGTGATTTTACTGACAAAGACGAACCCTTTACTCTTCAAGTACTAGTTTATGAAAAAAGGAGGAGAAAATCTAAAGAGAGGGAATAGAGGGTAGGATTAACTAATAATAAGAATAGTAAAATATATGATGGTTTAGGGAGTAGTGATGAACTAGATGTTTTACCTATGGAAATGAAGGACTATAATTAGTGATATTAAAACTGGGACGGAAGGGTTGGAAAAAAAAACTGGAAACATTAGGATCTCTCTCCTTTTTCTGATTTTTTCTATTTGTATCTTTCTGGGCCTTCACATCTGTAGGTGTGATACTCAGAATTGTGCAGGTATTCCAACTTCATTTTTCCCTCTGCTAAGAAAAAGGATGGAAAACATAGGAGGACTATGATGTTGTTTGGACACCCAGGAAAATTCCATGAATGGTGCAATTCAGGGCCTGCCCAGAGGTACCCACTGCTTTTGCCATGACAGACAGATCATTTGTTTATATTCTTATCCCTCTTGGTAATGCAGTTCACTGGACAGGATTCCATTGCTCTTTGCTCTTATCTTATTTGCTTGACAAGCTAGAACATGGTCTACTTTGATATCATTTGCTTCAGCAAGCTAACTGGTGTAAGGAAGATTTTAAATGCTGGAGAAGGAGGACACAATGCATACAACTTTAACATATAACCCACCCACTTGAGGTAGATTATCACACTGCAAATAAAATATGTTTTCTGTCTTATCAAGTCAAAACCTATGCCTGCCCATTCACCCAGGGTGCTGTAAGGTGTACCTTTTCCATATTAAAACCAGGTGGTGTTTTGGTAGGCATTTCATCCAATCCAGTTTGATTTCTCCACCCAAATGGATCAAATATCTGCATGTACCTGAATGGCTGTTGAGAAAATAATCTAATTAGAAACTGAGGCCCCAGTCCTTTGCATAGGTACTTAGAAACAATCCCATTGGACTTGGAGGAATTAACTTCTGCTTGTGAATAAGAATGGATGAACTTGTTAATCTCAATTACTTTCTTACTCTAATTTTTCCCATCTTAAGTTTATTCTGTACTGTTTCCACATCACTTTACAACCTCTTTCTTTTAAAATCCACACAAACATTAATTTCTTTCCTCCTAATATATTCAAGTTTGTACTTAAGTTTGTACGCATTTTTCTTTTGAAAACAATTGTCCATAACTGCATACTGCTTTGGGATCTTTTCCCATTACTATGTATATTTCAAAGTGCACTTTCCCATAATATATAAATTTTGTATGCTTTCTCAGAGAGCTGCTTTGGAAGCCTTTCTAGTTCACATATTGACTCAGGAACTGTAAATTTAGTATGTTCTTACCAAAATGCAAAGTGAACAAAATTTTCCCCCAAACCTTACTCATGCTTCTAACATGCTATATTCAGGATTTGCTTTTCACCTATCCCAAGCAAGTAGAGATGTAGAGGTTAACTCATTAAAAACCTTACATTTAAAAAGGAAGAGTACATACGTTGTATTCCCAAACCACTGAAGCAAGAGCATACATTATAATATTCTGGAAAAAGAAGATAGGCTTAATAGTTTGTGGCCAAAGCTAATGAGTTTCTTCTTAGAGGAAAAACTGCCTAAAACAGATCTACTTAAAATTAAATTCTCTGTGACTTATAACAATGCTCAACTTAAACATTGACAGTGATGCATTTTTCTTCTTTTACATTTGGCAAAGCTGTAGAAATAATGGGAGGCTTATTTAGCATTGCAAATTGAAAAATCAGGAATTTGCGCCCATTTTGTTTCCAGGTTCTTCATTTGACAAACGTAGAATATTAGGCAAACGCTATTAACTGCTTTATGGCAGTATGAGATTGGACAACAGAATTCCATTACAGTATTTATGGTCAAAATCTGGTATGATCAAATAATAGGTCTCCCAATAGAAGTGTCTGCATGTCAAGGAGTAAACTTGATAATTATAAGAATATAGTTAATGCAGTCAAACGGAATACCAAACCAGGAGATTAACATTTCTGTTATATAATTACAAGTTCAAGGAGTTCAGAGTCTTATCATGCTATAGTAAGTATAGAATGTAGAAGTGATCCTCTTTAATTTGTAATTATTTAACTGAAATATAATGTCACCCAGTCTCATTCTCACACTCCTGCATTGAAGACATTGGTATGCAGAATTCATGCACTTGGAAATAGTAGTACACTATCAGAGTAGGACATGTTTGATTATTCTTTAAAACCAACTAAGAGAAGTTAATCTCATTGAACTTTTTATTCAATAAAAGAGTTCGATGTTTCTAAGTCTAATAGGACTATAATGTTCATTAAATGGACTTCTTTACACCTTTAAATGGATTAGCTGTACATCTTCCTTGTCTAATTATGCAAGTCATTCAAAAATAGAATCACAGATATAACTTACACAACTGGAACACTGCTATTTCTCAGTCCCAAGAAGAGTATATTTGAGGAAGCAAATTTCAAACAGATTTTCTCCCCTTACCTATGCCATTTAGGAGCAACAGGAAAGGGAATGATCACAGAAATATATACCAACAGAATCTGACCAAGGAGCCTTAGTTTAACTTCTGTATTGAGCATCTCGTTTATTGCATGGTATGAAAATTGTCCAGGTGAACAACAGGTATTGCCTGCCTATTTTCAAGGTACCTTTTCTTAAGGTCCTTTTCACAAAAGGCCCTGCACACCTGGGAGCTAGGCCACACTCGTCGTCCCTACGCACTCTGATCCCTGTTAGACAGAGCTCCCCATGTGGTCAGGGACCTTGACCAAGCAGTTGTGAATAAAGCTCCCCTCCATACCTTGCTATGAGATATAGAAGTATGTAAGTATAGAAATGCTTTGCCATATCAGACCATGCAGTTAATTTTAGTGCATATGATGGCCATAGAGTCTCACTATTTTGCAGCAGTTAAAAACACAGTCACAGGAAGAAAAGGCAGTGAAAGGCAGTCAAATCAGTTCATCACATGCAGTCTACAGCAACAGTTTTTAGGAACTTTGCTCTAATCTTCATAGGAACCTCAACAAAAAAGCTACTTTGTCACTTCCATAAGGATCTGTATTGAAGCAAAAGTGTAATGGTAGCAAAGCACCAGAAATGGAGCAAACACTGGATGAAAACAGCCTCTACCCCAAGTCAAAGAGCAGAAGTCCCCCCCAGAAATTCAAGCATAAAAGCCACACTAGAGCCAAACAAATGATCAGTATTCTGGGGAGACTCCAATTAGCAGAGCTGGCTGCTGATTTGGACCAGAATGTGGTCTGCACTACCAGTTCTGGTCTGCAAGTCATCCCAACTACTTGCAGAATGGCAATTTATCAGGCAAGTTCCAAAATTAGCAGGAACACTCATTTCTGGAAGAGGCCAATTCATCAGAGCTCCATTATATTCTCTGTAGTGGCACCCCGATTATGGAATGTGCTCCCTAGAATAGGCCGCCTGGCACCGTCATTATATGTTTTTTGGTGCCAGGTCAAGCCCTTTTTATTCAATCAATATTTTAATATGTATTAATTGGATTTTATTGTTTGTATTTTATTGGATTTTCAGCCAGCGTGGAATAGTTAATTTATTTTATTCTGAATGATGTTG
Source organism: Varanus komodoensis (assembly GCF_004798865.1). Classification (NCBI taxonomy): domain Eukaryota; kingdom Metazoa; phylum Chordata; class Lepidosauria; order Squamata; family Varanidae; genus Varanus; species Varanus komodoensis. The sequence goes on along the minus strand of NW_025335268.1, from coordinate 107,349,180 downwards.
TAAGCCATCCAGAGATGGAAATAATGGATGGCATACAAATTTTATAAATAAATAAACATACAATAAATTATATGAGTTCCGCGAGCCTGCCTCCTTCCAGTAATTAGTAGTTCTGCATGTCCGCCATTCATTGTGATTGTGCAAGCAGTGGGGGACGGATGGGACACAGGAGAGTCAATGATAGTACAAGCCCCCCATTAGATACTGCTTTGTGTTTCCCCAGTGACAAACAGATGGAAAGCCACGGTAGGAATTGAGTGCAATGTGCCTTGCAGTTACGTTCCCTTGCAGCTGTCCCTCACCTCTGAGAATGGATCTTCTATATCTATAAGGCTACCATGACTACTAGCCACTGAAAGTTGTTCCTGCCCCAAAGGTGAGTCTATGCATCAAAGAACTACTGTCCTTTTGTTGTGTGGAGGGGGAATGGCAGATCATCTTTAAAGGCCTCCACTGTGATGAACTCCAAAAAGACATTTACAGACATATTTCTGGGTTGCTTCTGCCTAGGGATTTAAAGTAATAACTAATTAACTAACTAAATAAATAAAAATTAAAGGGAAGGCTAGATGCATTCTCTTGCCACCACGTGCTTAAACAATGTTTCCAAGCTTTTACATATTCAGGTTCCATTGAAATAATAGGGTTTTTTTAACAGCCATTTGTTAAAAAGGAAAGGTTGAAACGTAGAACATTAGGAATGGAAAGAGTTTCCTGAAATGTAGAAGTCTTTACCTTTCACATGGACGCCCTCTGCCAGATACTGCTGGTGGGCTATGAGCCATCTTTATATTTTCAGTCTCCAATTAATTATTCTAAATGAGGCTTTGTGGATTCTTGCCTTATGGGACTACTCGCCTCTCTTTCCATTTCTCCTGTGGCAAAATATTTGATGGTGGTAAAATAAATATCTGCATTCAGGCTTCCCAGCCCCTTGAGAGGAGGTGGTGGGAGAGAAAATAAGGGGGGTTGTTGGGGATGATATTTTTAAAATAAATATTTATTCTGCTTTATAGCATATAACTCTGTGTCAAAAATGCCCATGGCAGGCATTTTAGGCAGTAGCAAAAACAGGTGTTGGCCCACAATTATTTACTCTTAGGCAGGCTGGATTGTTGAAACATCCAAACTGGCAATTTGACAGTTTGATTTACACATGAGGACATCCCCTGCCCCTGCCAGCTGCTCTTGACTCACAGAGGCTGGGTTTCCCAAACTCCTGGGGCCAGGAATGCTATTGGCTTGATTTGTTAAAAGGTGCTTTGGAGATGCTGCTCCAACTTCTCTCTGTTAACCAGCCAATTGTCAGGATGACACAGAGAGAACGCCATGTCTAAACCTATTTTGGGGACTTAGCCTGTGGTGCTGACGCTTCCAAGGGCTGTTATGCCCCCCACCCTCCCTGGAGTTTTAAAAGAAATATAACTTCAAAAGCTTGACGGGGGGTTCTTGATGCGCATTCAGCTTAGAACAAGCAGCTGTTGTGACAGCCAAGGGAAAATGGCTGTATCAAATCCAAACTAGCCTCTGGTTTTCCCTCATGATACCTCAGCTGAAGTAGTTCCTTTTGACATTCCCTACATGGCATGGGATGTCACCACAGGCATTGTGATGGAGTCAATCTGGAAGTCAAAGATCTGGGACAAGGTGTAAGATGAGGCAAGAATTTTATTTAAATAGATAGTGTAGTTGCGAAGAGACTCAGTAGTGGACAGGGAGGTGATGGGTTCATATCTGGCTCTTGCAAAGAATTCTGATCACTCAAACTATTTTGCAACTGTTAAATGTGATTCTTAAATAGATATATGGAATAATATTTTTATAATGGGGACATGCAACAATTTGTGCATTGTGAAATGGGGCTGTTCAGAATCCAGCCCTTTCTTCCATTTCCCCCTTCCCCCAGTTTTGGCCACCTAATGAGAAGGAACAACTCATTGAAGAAGACCCTGATGCTGGGAACAACAGATGGCAAAAGAAGAAGGGGACGGCAGAGGATGAGGTGGCTGGATGGAGTCACTGGGGCAGTGGGTGTGAGCTTGAGTGGACTCCTGGGGATGGTGGAGGACAGGAAGGCCTGGAGGAATTTTGCCCATGGGATCGCGATGGGTCGGATGTGACTTTGCAACTAAACAAAAAACAAAACAAACAAGCAAACAAAATGCAGCCATGCACCAAGTGGGCAGTCAGCGTTCCACATACCCAGTTATCATTTGCTTCATCATTTATGAATTGCCAGAAGAGAGGAAATGCATTGCCAAAAAGAGACACATATTTGCACGTGCTAATTTATAATAACCGTTTATTAGTAATACTTATATAATGCTTAATAAAACAAAATCTCTAAGCAAATCACATATAAATATTAAAATCACATTTAAAATACACTACGAAAAAGAATTCCAGCTACAGAAATATGCATAGATTCACACTTAGAAATGCACTTATCATGGTGCAAAAGTTTGTAATCAGCTAACCTGTGTCCTTACCTGGAGGTCCTCTACAAAAGATGACATCTGGTCATCCTGTTAGGGGGAGAAATCCTCCACAGGGTTTTTTCCTAACATTCTTTTTCCGTGCAAGCCATGCAGTTCCGTCATGCTTGCTGCCATTTTCCCTTGGGTATGCATGGTGCCATTCTGGCTACATAAGCAATGGCATTGAGACCCTGTACAAGGGCTATGGAGGAAAGTATTATGATAGACAATGTAATCCAAATATTTATCATTCTACTCTATGTTTATGATTACAAATCCGATACATTTCCAAATGAGCAAAAACAGAAACTTAGATACTCTAAAAACAGCCTTCGTGTTTAGCAATGCTACTTTAATAAGAATCAAGAATCCAGAACAGCTGCTCTGAGAACTTGTTTGGATTCTCTATAATTATAGGCATCTCCATAAATGTATTAATTTGAAAATTGAGTAGTATTGTCATTATTACTGTAATCAATTACTGTACACAAATCTATGTCTTATTCTGAGAAGCAGACCAACATACTTGCATTTTACTGTTTTATTTAAGCTTCCAAATGCCATGGGATTTTCCCGTATCAACAGGTACAACAGAAATCAAATCAAAGTTCCTATGATCTCAAGCTTCTTGCAGGGCCATGAGAAACATTGTTTTAGTTGTGTTTATTTTAAATAGTTCTTAAGGGGCATACACTCTAGGAATAGTTATTTACTTAAAACATTATGACTAAATACATTTAATCAATAGATAAATAGGTAGGTAGGAAAGGATAGTTTAGAAATGGGCATGCATAAAATTTAATGTTGCTTCTTTCATGGATACTTTTGTTTGGCCCTTACATCCCTTGGTTGAATGCAGACTTAACCATACTTAAAATAGACCAGTAAATCCAACTAGACTGTAAAAAAGTTGTCATTTAGTATGACTGAGGATGATTCTAGTTTTTGTCATACAACTCTCCTGCCATGTTCATAGAATGATATGAAGAATTCATGCCTTTTCACCACCTCTTCATCTTTTTTTTATAAATATATGTTAAAGCAGAAAAAATGAAATAGGAGCACAATGACTTTTGACTGATAGTTCTGGGAGCCCTCCATCTGGAAGCACTCCAAACTTAGATCTGGTTACAAAGTCAGTTCTATCACAACTGGCAAGACAGTCATGAAACAGCAGAGCAGATGCTTCAAACCAGTACAATTTAACCCATCCCAAGTCAGGTGCAAAAGTGAAAAAAGCTTCAAGGTGGCAGCATAAGATGTGCCTGCTGTATCCAAGCCAAAGCAACAAGTACATTATTCCCCAAGTCTTACTAGAACAGAACCTTAAAACAGTGATGCATATAGCCCATCCCTGAGAAACAACCAATGTAACCATTAACCAATAATTAGAACCAAAGTTCTTTCAATTAAGCTTATTAGTTTCTTCATTTTGTTCATTGGCCAGAAGGGCTAAAGAACTGACTTCTTAAAAGACAGACAAATGTAATATCCTTATAGTAGAAATTTGTATTCTCTATCCTTCAATGCATTCCTAAAAGTCACTTCTGTGAATGAAACCATAACACAGGAGAGATTTTTCAACATGTCTACGGCAGATTAAAAAATTCCATGGAGCCGGAAACTGTAAGTGGCTACTTGCATATCATGATTACTATATGCTACCACCTGCCCCTGTATACCCGTTGCATTCATGTCCTACTTGTAGGCTTCTCTTAGGCAGTGAGCTTTAGTCTGATTCAGCACAGTCCTTCCTATGTTCTTATCTGTTGGACTTCGAAAGGCTGTAGATCCCTCTGGAACTGGAACACACTTTAAAAAGCATTGAGCAAGTGTATCACTGAGAGCCTCGGCAAAACTACCCCATCTCTTTCTATCACTTGGAGACAGGTTGTATTTCTACTTGCAGTCCATCAGCAGTAGCAGAAGAGCACTACTGGGAAAGAGCTTTTTACAGAATTAATTGGGAAGGTACTAATTGTACAAATGAATCTTTTGCATCAGGGGAGGGCATAAGCTGATCTTCCTTAATGGATCATGCGACACACACATTGTAAACACCAATTTCAGTGCATTTCCAGTCCGTGCAGTTGCAATGAGTGAAGTGCCTCCCCCTTTATTTTTATTGGACCAACTGCCTGTTGTTGAAATAACATTGGCACTGCATTTGTAACTGAGATGTCAACTCAATTCATAATACATTAAAGCTACCCATTGGATGATGCTCACTCAGAGTCAATGCTCGGAGCCAAGCCTAGACTTGTTGCCTGCTACCTGACAAGCCTAGAAGAAGATGAATGCTAAATATAAGATAATTTAATTAACTCCTCCTTTCCCCAAAGGCCTACTCAAGTGGTTTAGATGCCCAGAGGCTATCTAATACCATCATTATTTCACCCTACCATGTAAATCACTCAGTGTTTTAGAAATTAAAGTTTCCTTCTCTTTTGTATTGAAGAAAAACTTTGATAATGTAGTAGTACTTATGACATTTTTGTATTCGTTCATGCATATATGTATATTATTTAAATCACTGATCCTTGACCTCATGTGGGTTAGCAAAAGTAACAATTATATTTAAATATCCTATTCTTACCAACCCAAAGTAGACTGGAGTTCATCTAAACTGTTAGGAGTATCAAAAATTTGGGCAGTGGGTTCATTGTTTCTTATGTTGGTTCTGGACATTGTAGCATACTTTTAATTTAGAATTTACATGAATAGTTTCATGATGAGTCTCTCCTATTTAAAGGTATGGATAGGGACTTAGGAAGCACTCAGCACCCACCAGCTTGCCTGTGCTGGAAGAGTCCCATTGATGCAATACTCAACCTGATACACATGAAAGCATGCAGAACAGTGGTTAGCAGCCACATGACAGGGACTAGAAAAAGCAATACAAGGTGAGTGCTGGCATCCTTCCAGTATAAATGTGGGAAGCACAGGATTAGATTTGATGGAGTTTAGTCAGTCAATCCATTTGATCTAACATCTCTTGCTACTTGCTGAAAGACGCCAGTTCTCTTGGCCAGCCCCTAAATTTCAGCTGTATCATCACGAGTCACCAGGTCTTTTCCAGCTCAGCTATGTTTTGTGAATCCTTGCCTCCTGCCAGAATGTTGGCCCATTCCACTTGGTTTAGTGTGGTGGTTTGCTTCTCAGCTTCTACTGCTAAGTGTTTCCATTGTTCTGAAGAATGTAATGGGTTGAGTGGTTTCCAGTACCGATTGTAGGTCATGCTGTCACTGGGTGCTGATAATGGCCACTCAAGTGCCTGCCTAAGCTAAGCTAGTAGCCCCCTTGCTGTACCGCTACCTTGCAATGACCTTTCCTAATCCAATGGGAGGTCTGGGAGCATTGGTTTAGGATGAATTTTAGTAGGTGCTTCTGTGGCAAACTGCTGCAAAAGCTGCTCCTAGGTAGTTTTGCAGTGCTGAAACTGCAGGGTCCCGAAAGAGTGAAGGGTCAATGTTTCATAGCTAGCCAGGTGTCCACTTTTACATGAAGGGTTTTAAGAGACCGGTCCTCTATTTTAAGGGGCTCTGCTATTTTAAGGAATGCCCAGTCAAAATAAGGAACCATCAGAAGGAAGAAAAGGAAGGGCATTGAAGTTGCCCATTTGGTGATCCAGAACAGCAGGCACAAGACATGTGGTCACAGTCTTTCAAAATGTGCTGAAATGCCCCCTCTTTCTATTTAAATTATAATATATATAAATTTATACCTCTATATAAAAACAACATATGCAAATCAGCATTCTCCTTTGTTCTTAGTTTATGCTGACACAAGTCCTCTTTTGGGGCAGTTCATAAGTGACCATCATGGTCCTCACACATTGGAGAGAATGCCTGAAGCGGTCTTTTGTCTCCCTGTCCTTCTTTTCAAAAGAGAAAGAAAAGGTTGGGGGTTTTCAAGAATGGGGAACAGGTTTCCAGGCCTTCCAGGACAGGGATGATGCTAGTTTCCCTTTTAGGATCACTGGAAACTGCCTTATATTAGGGCAGATTTTTTGTCTGGCTACTCCAGTACTATCTACTCTGAACAGCAGGATCTCTCAGTGTCTCTGCAGAATTCCTAGGGATCTGGGGAAAAGGCAGGCACACCCTGAATCAAATGGATGATCAGACGAGCCTTCTCCCTCCCCATCCCATCCAGTTGGGTTGCACTGCAACTCCTATTATCTCCAGCCACCATCAGATTACTGGATGCATAGTCCAGCAACACATCTGGCTGAAGATGGGTTGAGGAAGTCTGATTTAGATTTTAGGGCATCTCTGTTTAGCTCATTTCTATCACTTGCTTCAAGAAGACACTTCTTTCCCCCAAGCATCAGTCCTTTCCAATATCTTGCCCTCCTGCTAAACCCAACATGTTAAATTGATCCATGTTCTTCTGAATTTAGAAGAAATAGGTTAGGTTTAGAAAAGATGCTTAGGGTAGCAGTGATGTATTTTCCATATTCTATATGCTTCTCTAAAACCTAAAAAGAACACCACAATTGCCCTTCTGGGCACACGATATCCTTTAGGAGTCACTGATTCAGGTAAGAGCACCCCAGAAGTAAAATGGATAGGAAAGCTTCCAAGTCTCTGTGTAGTCAGACATGTACCTCTTACCTTGTGAAATGTTAGAACAAAGAGACAGTTTCTTTCTTTCATTCTTTTTTTAATGTTGAGCATCAATGCCATGTGTTTTGAACAGCATGGTACATTTTGAAAAGGAAGCTTATCATCTTTGGCCTAATTAGTTAGTTAATTTTTGTTCAATCCTTTGAAAATGCAAAGCATTATGTAAGGGGTAAGCAAGTAGTACTAAGGAGCCACAAATCCTGTGTGTGATTTCTTTTTTTCATTTTCCATATATTTACATTTGATTTTAAAACACATTTCTTCCCCAGTGGTGCCTATTATTTCCTTGCTTTTACTGAACATGTTCATGGTGTCTGTTTCTTTCTGAAAGCTTAAAGCTGGAGTTTTTCTTAAGTGATGCTTCAATGCGCCTTTGCGCACCTTTGAGCAATGTGCCGATATTACAGATTTGGGAACAGACATGGAAACTCCTTGCAATTGATTTAAGCCACAAAAGATGTAAGTTTCCCAGTTTCAGACCACTGGAGTTAATCTGTCTACTAAGGATAATTTCCACTTCACCTAATTGTTGGCCATAATTTCTTGAAAATGGTTCAGCCCATACTGCTAGGGTTGAATCACAGAATAGAAGAGTTGGAAGGGGCCATGGAGGCCATCGAGTCCAACCCCCTGCTGTTTCAGGACTCTACATCACACCCTCCTGCATTTCTGCTTTGGCCTATAGAAACAGGTAGACCCAGCAACCTGCATACTGGGGCCTACCTCCTACGTATAGTCATCAAAGACACAAATGTATGGGACTCTAGATTGTAGCCGATGTAGCTTTATGGGTTTTGCTTCATATTGCTTCATCTCAGAAGATCAGCATATTTCAGAACTATCGGCACTACAATATGAGAGTACACAGTCTGCCACAGAATGTCATTTTAGACAAGCTCAAATAATGTTTTAAAGCAGGACCCAGCCCCACTGCCACACAACTAAATTTGCAGCCAAAATTTACTGCTGTGATGGAAAAATAACCTCCTTTTAAAAGTCAAGAGTGGTGCTTGCCACCAAATTCAGTGGTGTGCTGAAGATGGGAAGAGCTATTTGACTTTGCAATGTGGCCCTTGGGATTGCCCATTCTTGTTTAAAAGCTTATGCTGCTAATCACTTCTATCTTTTCTTATATGCAGTAGCCTTGCTCTATATTTTCATTGTGGTATTTTAATTTTATAATTTATTATCCACCCTAACTGGACTTTGTTGTATAAGGCAGCCCAGGAGAAAGCCCTCCCTCCAAATATATGCAAGATCCCCTGTATTAGTTTTGGAATGTTGGTCAATCATACACCCATTTCCAAATCCCTACTGAACAGAGGGAAAGTATAGAAGAATTTGGAGCTTTTTAGTTTAGGAAAGGGCAAAAAGGCATGCCCAAAAAGCACATAATAACCTATGAATAATATCTATACAATTTGTCCTCCTCTCACTCTCCTAGTGCCAGAGCTCACAGTCACCCAGTGATATTGATTGGCAACAGATTCAGGGTAGACAAAAGAAAGTAATATCATATACAATGCATAAGTAACATGGGATTTGCTGCCACAAGATGCAGTTTTAAAGTGGATCAAACCAGTCAGGGCCAGCATCAAAGGTACGTGTAGTCGGGCATCTGTCCTTGGAGTTGCTCCTCCTCTTCACCATGGCACCCCTGCCTCTTACTCTGGTCAGACAGCAGTGACGGTGAGAGTATTTGGTGCCAGTGTTGCCGGCTTTATGGCTACCAAGCAAGCAAGCGGCAGCAATGATGGAAGGAGAATAAGGAGCAGTTGCTGCTGCTGAGAATGGTAGTGAGAAGGTAGGCTTACTGAGGGAGGAGACCACCCTGACAGGCCTTGCAAGGGCCCTCAAAGCATGAAACTGACTCTGAGCCCAATTCCTGGAAGGTGCATCTATTAATAGCTGTACTTTCCAGGAACAAGGCAGTAAGCCTGATTGCCAGTTGGCAATGGGGAGAGATGAGGCAAGGCGAGGTGAGGTGAGGATAGGATAGGCAAACATAGAGACCATAATGGTTTTGCAGGTGGGCTTTGCAAGAGTATCAGGCTGCCACTGTGGGAAACAAGATGGTGGACTAGAAGGTGCCATTCTGATTCAGCAGCACTTGTCTTATTTTATTATCAAGGGTAAACTGAGAATGTATCACATACACAATCCATGCACCTGCAAAAAACTCACCCTCAAGGTAGCAGAAAAGAGGAAGCACTGGAGCAAACCTGGCTGAGGAGGAGGCAGTGGGGGAAAGTGCACCACATTCTCTGATTGGCCAGGATAATGATGGAGACAGTTTCATGAACCAGGCAAACTCTTGCAGCATCTTATCACTTGTACCGGGGAGTAGCCAGCTGGCAGAGCAGCAGGACTGATAGCCCTAGGTCAGAATGGCAAGAGGATATTATGCAATGCATTCAATTGAAGCCAGGAAATTAGTGCTGTATTGCTGATGGATCACAGCTTGATTTATGGTGCCCATCCACTGAAAAGAGAAACCGTGTTATTGAAAGAGGCACTAAATCATGACTTGCAAGGAAAGGGAGTGGCTCTTTGTACGCACAAACACTGCTCTGGGTGGGAGGAAGAACGTGTTTTAAAAAATGAAGGGAAGCTCAAGATACACAGGCCTGGGGTCAATACCAGTGCTGCTGTTAAGACATATTGCATGGCTCTGTGTGTATGTTTACTAACACAGGCTAGAAAAGATCCAAGATGGAGTGAAGCAGAACTTAAAAACAAACTATAACCTTTATGCTTCTCACATGGTTGTGGTCCATTACAGAAACCTTAGATTCTTCAAGTTATGTTATGGGTCAATGCAAACAAATTAGGGTTTATTTCCCAGAGTGTGATGATTAAGGCACAGGAAGCTGCCTAGTGGCAGCAATTCTCCTTGCTTCTCTAAGCACAGAGTGTGGATGGGGATGTTTTGTTGTGCTTGCTTGCTTGCTTTCTTTAATGTACGCATCTCAGATTTTCCTAGATAACTCCAAGGAGTTAGCAGCCAGTAAACTGAACCTTATACTAATCATTTAAACATAATTTCAGTTTAGCTTTAGTTTGAACTACAGAGGAATGAGGCAATTTTTTCCAGTCATTTAAAATTATGCATTTTGTGCTGTAAATTTATAAGATGAGACAGTAAGGGCATAATCATATAAATGTTTGAGTTTTGGGTATCTATGGGGTTTTCATCATTCCTTAGAAACTTAAGCCATACTCTTTCATGATACAATCCCAGCCAATCGGGGATCACATTGTGAACATGATGATCTCATGATGCGGCAGAGCCAATAAGAAGGCAAAGGAAGTCAAAGCTTCTTATATCACATGGATGATCTTGAACAACCAGGAACGTGATGGTAAATGAGGTATGTTCAGGGCAATGCTTCCTGAATAAGTACACACTTTTGTAGCTTTCTGTGCACCCTCTCTCCCTGACAACACTGATGAAAGTGCTTGTAAAAACTGTATCCTTTTCTATTTGTTCAGAGCACAGTGCCAACTAAATATTTCCAAGATAAGGAACATGTCTGAGAAGTAGTAATGCCTGAGATAAGAAACATGGTCTAGGAACTATGATTATTATAAAATTAAATAGCTTTTTGCTTAAACCCAGTGCAGAGGCAACACTCAGGCTTCAGCTATGCCCTATTCTCTTCAGCCCTGAGGAACACCATGCATAAATATCACCACAGCACACAGAGGATTCCTGCTGAAAAGGGCAACCTCTGGTTCTGTGGAAGTCCATTTGCATATTGTATTGAGGCCTAGGCAATGCAATGAGCACTCTGTAGGTTGGAACAAAAGGTAGCCCTTCAAAATAACAGCAGCAATGCCAGTAGCAGGACTTTGGGAATCCTTGGGCCCAGTACCCTCATTGATTTGTCCTATCCTGGAAGAAATGGGGCATCCAGTCAGAGATTTCTCTTGGGTTGCATCTAATCTTCTTGGATACTCTGGTGAGAGTGGCAGCCCTATATGGGGAGCAGACGTCCTTGGGTCTTGGTCCCTTAGGAAAGGCCCAGCTTTGTCCCTCTCTGGAGCAGGTCCTGAAGGAAGTTAACTGGCTTAACTTCCAAGCCAGAGATGGGTTAAGAGTCCATCGATCGGGCTTCGTAGTGTTTAATTGTGGCCCTTTCCACCTGGTGACAGAACTGCCATTCCCCAATTTCTTGAGGAATAACAATGACAGAACACACATCTAACTTGCCTTTTTAACAGGGAATATTTAATTTGCAGTGACTGAACCTGACTTCTAGCAGATTTCCTGATGCCTCAGTGGCTAAAAATCATGATTTCTTTTTCAAAGCTGCTTCATTACTTTGTAGTGCAGCATTCATTAGAAGAATGAGCTGGTGTGGGGGGCAGATTAGCATCCCTCCCCCAGGAAGAAGTACCCAAGGCCTGCAGGTGAGATAAAAAGGCCTTCTGAGGAAGAGCATAGTCGTGGCTCAGTCTCATCTGCAGAGGGGGCTAGATGTATGTAAGAACCCCCTGCCCAATCAGCCCTGTTTTAAACTGCCTTTCCAAAACAACCTTTATTGCTTGAGCTAGAGGAGCTCCTGTCATTAATTAGATTCCACACCGATGCTGCTAACAGAGCCACCTGGGAAATAAAAGAAAACAAGACAATACTTGCCTTAACCAAGAGAGAATTTGCAGAATGGCTGGAAATCATCCTCATAAGTGCCTGTAATAAGTTTAACTATATACTGTACAGTAAATACAAACTGGTCTATGGAGTGGCAAAAAATAATGAAGTAATTAGGTGAACTATTATAAGCACCTGTGACACTGATTAGCACAAGCATATTTCAGGCAGGAGTTTTGCCGGATGCAACAATAAAAGTGTTTTGAAGCTCAGCAGCTCGCAGGGCTAATTTCAGCAGCAGCAGCAGCAGCAAGGCAAGAGAAGGGTCCCCTCCCCCCCGCCACAGCTGCTCTAACGAATCATGGATGCCACAGTGAGCAAGTGAGGGAGCGGAGTCCAGTTGAGTTTGTTATTCCGGTCTGCCTTGTATAAACAGAGGTTTTCTAAATTAGATCTGCGTTCCATCCCATTAGGGTTAATGCAGTTTTAATTAGCAGCTGATTTGCAGCTGAGGAGAGATACCATTTCACGTTCCTTTTCAGAGATTTTTTTTAACACACCACAGGAGTGCATGGAATTAAAGGCAAAATGAGAAAATTAAAGCGTTTTGCCACAGTCCCCCACCCACTCTAGAAAGAAGATTTGAATTGTTGAGGATTTTTCTCTCCCTCACCCTTGAGATTTATTTTCCTCACTGCTGTTTTTAAGAGAGAGAGAAGGAGGACTCTCTTGCTTCTGTTAGAGGTGACTCGCTTCTGTTAGAGAGATGCATCTTCCATAAAGCATTGTTCAAAACACTTGAGTTTCTCTAGGGGTTCACTCTACCAGCAGGTGCAGCTACCAAAGGGCTAGAGCTGGTCCCCCCCTCCCCTGAGAACCGATGGCAGGGAGCCCAATGACCTGATTTGGAGGTCCCAAATCGGCTGCCGTGCTTATGTGCCTTATCTCTTCTTACAAGCTTTACAGCAATAGACAACTGTGCAACTGAGGGCAAGAAGAAGGTCTAACTGGTCCACGGCGCTGATGTGGTGAATACAAAACTCTCAGGAGTTATTCTACCCATTGCAGCGATTCAGGGCCAGTTACAACAGCCTTCTTTTCCCTTCTGATTTGACAATAGGTTTGTCAAATGTCCAAATGTGTGCCTTCTGTCTTTTCTAAGAACAGCCCCATCTCGTATATCTACTCAAAAGATATAGATATACTCACTGAATTCAATGGAACTTATTGCCGGAAAACTGAGTGTCCCCAACCGGATGCCCGCTTAGTGTGGTGGGCTACAACTTTCATCACCCCCAGCCATTTGGTCATGTTTGTCTGGGGATGGTGGAAGTTGGGGCATGTACCAGGTTAAGTAAGCCTGGACTGCATAGCCTAGGGTTCAGCCACAGGCAGGAACATTGTAGGCATGGTTCTTCAGGGCACTAGAAAATGCTTCAAAGCTGGCACCAATGCTTACTATCAACACTGGAGGGCAAGCCACAATCCCAGGAGGAATCTAGTACAATCTAGTACAGGCCTGGTGTGCTATGCCTCTTCTCTCGGTCCAAATGCTTCATAGCTAAGGCTGACCAGGTTATTTTGGTACTTAAGACAGAAAACCGTACCTCCTCATTTCAAATACTGATTTAATTATTATCTTCCCCATTATTCCTCCAAAAAATTGAACTCAGGGAAGGTGAAGAAGTGGGGGATGTAATACTTTTCTATCATTTCATGACATCCCAAATCAGCAGCCTAGGACAACCTTGGGCCAGGCACAGCATGCATTAGCCTTACATATTTATTTATTTAAAACATTGGTATGCTGCCTACTGTGTCAAAGCACCTCTAGGTGGTTCACAAACAGGCAATTAAAACCATTATAAAGCTAAGAGAACCATCCCACAAAAATATAAACATCCAATAAATAAACCATGTCAAAATACAAATAATATACAGATAAAGTTTAGTGACCTCAACTTTACTTAATACATATGCATAGTACTTCAGTAGAGATGAAGTAGGATAAATACATGCAGGCCTCTTTAAGTTCCTAGGAAGATGAGTGGCACAACAAACATTGTAAATAAATAAAAAATGTGTTCAAGGTTCTGAGGAACACATTCCAAATTAATTGGCTTGCCCACACTCTTTCATAAGCCACAGAATAGTGCTAGCGTGTTAGAACTGGTTCTAAATCTGATCTAAGTCCTGGAAATCTCCAGTTTTCAGCCCTACCAAACTCAAGCACCTATGAAAGGTATGACTACTGTCTATATCATACAGAAACTACCTCCCTTTTCCAGATCCTATGAATTTTTAAAAGAACATATTTATTGAAAAGAAAACCTGATAGGCATTTTCTAATGTCACAACATACTGAATCCATTATAAAGACACATCAAGTGGTGTCAACCATATTTGGTTACAGCTGCAATGATAGAAATCCATTATAGTCACTCCCACAGACAAAGTTAAAAGTGGCACCAGATAGGCAGTACTGGTTGCTTGCACAACTAAGAGCTGAAGGCATTTTGCTGGCAAATCAGGAGTTAAAACAACAAATGAGCCAGTGAGCCAACTGCCTAAGCCACTGAGGTATCAAGCAAGAAGCTGATGTACTGGGCAAGAATGCTTTGGTGAGGGATACTGTGTTCTAGTATAAAGACAGCTATATCTCTGATAGCCCTTTATGTGGACATGTTCACGGAAGCAAGCAGTTATTAGAGGGTTGGAATTATGTGGTAAACACAGTGCTATGAATTGATCCAAGGACATTTTCTTTCAGAGAAGCTTTATTGTTACATCAAAGACTTGGGCTGGCCCAAGACATTTTGCAAGTACCATTTGAAGTGGGCAAGCAAATGGCACCTACACACAAATGCACCAACTCCATGTCAAGGTAAATATACACTATTAACTAGAATTTGCTGCCCATTCATGACACCCAAACTGGCTGCTTCATTCTGCCTAATTATAGGCCCAGTCCTGGTTAGCACACACAAAGAGTAGAAACCAAGGGTGAGCATCTTCCAAGGATCTGAGGTACAATCCCACCCCCTCACCATGGACCCACCAGGGGTCACACCCCACCTGCGACTACTATGCTGCCTGAATCCAGCAGTGCAGCTCAGTGTTAGGAAAGCTCTCTGCATTGTTGCTGTCAGAACGACCTTGCCCAGGGTGTGTATACCTTGTTTAACACAAAATCAACTGAGTTGTTTTGTTGGTGCTTCAGCAGCAGCACTGCAGAGTTGATAGTAGGCCATGGAAAAGAATGCATGGAGGAATGCATGTGGATCTTGGATCTTGTGTTGCCCAACCCTGTTATAGACCAACAGATATATTATGGCCAATGCTTTCATGGATTAAAACTCAATTCAGCAGATGCTTCAACTGTTATGCTTTCCCTTTTACTGCATGCACTACCAAATGAATTTTGTCTGCTCTGCATTGGTTCCATCTCCATGCTCACTGAAAATTCCAGTCCTGTGCCATTAGTTTGTGTGCCATGTTGTCTCTGAGTATCCCTTTCTTCAAGCCTGGTGCTTGTTACCTCCAGAAGTGATTGGTGTATAACTGACATCAAGCTCAGCCACCAGCCATGTTGAAGGTACCATGGAGATGGAGTCCAACAATATCTGGTAGGTTCCCTGCCCATGCCTTACAAAATGCTACAGCAGTAGATGCTCCTCTCACCTGTCAGGAATCACAGCATGAACAGCATAAAGTATGCTAAATTTAGCCGACTGAAATCCCAGATCTAAATTTCTCTCTGTGAACATCTAAATTTGGTTACAAAAGCAGAACAAAACCTCATGGAATTATTCAGGGCAAAGATGGTATCCACTCAATCAATACCAACTCACTTTGCATGTCTCTCTCCATTTGTTTTTGGCTCTTTCTCAGACTCCTTTGCAGATGCCGTGCTGACCATGACGAAACACTCAAATCCGAATGCTGCGATCCTGTGGTAAGACTGTTTGCATTTAGCAATGCTGTCTGAAAAGGTACTGCTCAAAAGGACAGTAAGGCACTCTAAAGAACTGGAAATTCTATTTTCTGTTTACGGAAAATTGTATACCAGCTACCCATTGGGAACACATTAGAGGAAGCGGAATATTGACATTTTAGCAGAAGGAAGAAGACTTTTAACACTTCTTTCTCGGTATTGAGCAGCACAGCCTAGTAACTATGTTCCAATAAGTAGATGTATATGGCTTAGCTCAACTTTAGCACAACTTTGTAGAATGTTAGGGAAAAACTACGCAAGACATAGAAGATGTTTAATTGGACCAGCACTCCAGACATTTGCTTAAAATAAAATAGCCATGGAGTCCCCATTCCCAAAATTATTAATATGGGGAAGATTAACCCTTTTTCCTATACTGGCTTTCTGATGCAAACCTTTCCTAGGGATCCTATGAACATATAGGCACCTGTATGTTATCAATAGCATGGCAAAGATAATGTTTATGGGGAGTGGGAGAGAAAAGGAGTGCGAGTGTGGTGGAGTAACTAGAGTATTGCACAGGGACTCGGGAGATCTCAGTTCTAGTTTTCACTTGACAATGAAAATAATTGAATGACTTTGGTCCAGTCACTGACATTCTAGTCAGCCCCCTTGAGATCCTTGCAAGAGAAAAAAAGGCAGGGGATAATGGTAATGGTGATGGTGATGATGATGCCATGCCCTGATCCAAACCAGGATCCACTCCAAGCGCTTGTTTAAAAAAAAATCAGGAGACATGAATTTCCCACATTGTTTTAAAAAATTCTGATTCTTAGCTGGCAGAATAATAAACCCTTTGTCAAAACCTGCACCCTTCCCCCCTTGCATTGCTCAAAGTATTGCACTGAGATGCTTGCCCATTCTGGCAGGCTAGTGGTTAATGGTGGGACATGCCCTCTTTGGTAGATGACAACTCTCTCTCTCTCTCTTTCAAAGGACTGGCTAGTCCACATCCAGTATAAAGATAAAGAACCACCAGAAGTAAAGCTGAGCCTTGAAGTATTGCATCAACTGCAACTTGGAAGGCAGACTGAACAAATCACTGAACATGTTCCCTAGTCTCAGTTTCCATATTACAGTGAAATGTACTGATTTTCTATTTAAATTATAATAATTATTTCTAAATGTGCACTTATGCACATAAATTAGCATATGTAAAATTCATGGAAATCAATGACTTCTTTTCAGGCAAAAAGTGTGCTTTATAATGCATCATCTAACAGAACAAAAAGCAGCTTGGATCTTCCTGGCATGAGGAGACAATCTGGCTGAATGTATCATGGTACTCTCAAGAGAAGAGCCAGTGCCAGTCTCATACATATTATATTACCCCGGAACTCCATAAACGCTCTAGGAGGTCCTGAAACCAGCTTCTCTGAAGTCAACAGGATTGTTTCTCAGTTCACTTGATTGGGTCCCTCTGAGCATTGTTTTTTTTTTTTTTTTTACGGGATGTTTGGTCCCAGTAGAAAGAGTCTAGGGTTGGGGCCTTTATATAACTTTAATGAATAGGGCCTTTCTGTATTTGCCATACAGTTTAATTAGCTTCCTGCAAGAGCTGTTTCTGTTTGGAAAACAAACTACATTTCCCCCCTCCCCTTTCCTCTTCCCACCACTGTTTCAGACACTTAGCCTCCTTGTTGTATTTTCTTCCTCCATTAACCAATGAATTAATCATAATGGCTGCCAACCTATTAAATGCCACTTAATCTGGAAGGGAATGTGGCATTAGACAAATTGGGCACGCTAGTATGGATGGAGATGCTTAGCGTAAGTGGTCAGATCATTTTAGGGTTTCATTGACATAAGCTGTGAGAATTACAAGAATTCAGAGTTTTGGATAACAGAGGACAAATATGTTACTCAGAAAATTAGATGAACAAACAGAAAGACCAGATCATGTGCTATTTATCATCTGGGTAATATGAATGCCTTAGATTCCTTTGACTTTCTCTATCAGTACAGAACTTATGACATCTCCCTGATAGCCAGAAAGATGCAAAGAAGCCAAGGGTTTCTCAACCTGATACACAGAAGATCTGCTGTTTTGGTAACTGCTCTATAATGCCTCTAACTTTCTCTATAATGACTAACTTTTCAGTCTGCAAGTTGTGATTCCTTTCCATCCACTGAAGATCTGCTTGCAGCCTAGATAACGCACACAAGCACACATACACACACAAAATTATTATGCAAAACAGACTAGGCACTAATCCAATTTAAATAGATTCCTTTCTGACCAATTCTCTGCAGTTTTTCACAAAGCCACTAGATGGTGATTAACCACCATATCTGCTTATCCCATTTCAAAAGCTTTCTAAGCGAAGGCAAACTGGAGGATTTTTCCTGCTTTTCTCTCCAATGAAATATATATTTTCCTATATTGTATGATAAGACTGTAATGTTGAAATTAGACATATGAACAAAGCATATGTTTTGTCAACAAATCAAGAAGAAAAATGATTCTCTTGGCACTCACACTTTCTAGAATGAATGATCATTGAATTAAAAAATGTATTATCTTTCTCCAAATTTGAATTGGAACTGTGATTTCCTAAATATGGTTTTGTCTTTTCTTGGCTCTTATCCCTAACTCACCTTTCTGCTTCTGATTCATGCTACAAAGTTCTTTGAAAACCTTAAACCCTCAATCTGAAGGAAATGTTGATACTTGGCAGAGCTATGGAGGATCAGGTAAAGCTCCATTTTCTACACACACAGAGAGAACCGGTTCCAGGATGACTTAAGCATGGCTGTGTTAACAGTGCTAAAATATTAAGTTCTTACTCCTGAGCTTGCTTCTACACAGAGGACAGTGTACAAAACAGTTACTGGCTTCTGCTGTCCCATTTAATATCCATTGATCTTCTCCTCCTCCGTAATCCTCAGTAATCAACAGCTGAATGTGCTTTACTGTGTTAGGCAATGAACACACCAACACCATTCTGCCTGGTTTGCTGTCCTCATAATGTTTCTGAAAAAGCAGTTAACTGGCCTTTCATTTCCCAAATTTTTTCAATTTTTAATTATTGATTCAGTACATCAGTCAACCTATAGCCAAAGCTCTTGAGGCAATGGACATAATAAAAGCAAAAAATGACGAACCCTGTCTAAAACTAAAAGTAATGCTAAAGGTTATTGCAAAAGCCAGCAACAACAATGCAGCATTTCGAAAAGAAAATAATCAAAGTGATGGAGCTAAAAGAAAGATAATTTTAAAATTCTACATTACACATATTAAAGAAATAAAATGAACAGCTTGAGAGAATAAAAATATCTTTCTCTGGCACCAAAAATGCAATGAAGCAGGCACTAGGATGCATTTTCTATGGATGGCACCCCCCAGTTTGGGGTGCACTTGAAAACATACTTGAGGGGCAAACCTTTGCCTGTTTATGCATAAAAAGGCTTGCAACTCCCAGCATGCCCCAGCCAGCCATGCCCCAGCCAGCAATGCCCCGTTGCAGGCCGCTTTTCTATGCATAGGATCCTACCTTTAATTATTCATGCTAAAATGTCTAACTTTAATAACAGTCAATGTACTGAACTATCACTAATATCTGATTCTGAAAGGCCAGCTCCTCCATCATCCACCTGCCCATTCCTTGAGATCTTTGTACCCAAGCCTTCTACCCAAGACCTTCAGAGGCTAGACAACAAGAGGCAGGGCCTTTTGTGTGGTGCTGCCTGGTTGCTGAGCATCCTTTCCAGGTAATGCATGTTCTGTTAGTTTTAAAATATCTCCTTAAGTCAACTTTTGTTCCCTGAATTTTTAAGGAAAGTTGTCTTTTTACCTCTGTCACTGCTTTTTTTTTTTTTTTTTTTTTTTTTTTTTCCCTCCCTCCTTTTCATCCTTTTTCAAGGATTTGTGTTATTAATAGCATTTTAATGTAATATTTCAATGGTTTGTCAATTTTGTCATTAGCTGCCTTGGAAACTAGTCTACACTAAAAGGCAGGACAAGAATTACTATTTCAGATGGCAATGCAAAGCTTGTGTCTCTGTCCAGTTTGCATCTATGGCAGGTGCCCCCATTTTCCCACCCACTATTAGTGACTTCTTATATCTTTAAGGATATTTGGGGGAACAAACAGGATTTTACATAATCCAGGATACAGGCAGCATTATAAGGGCAAGGATAGTAAGGGAGTCAAATCCTTAAAATATAGTTCTGGATAGTGGACCTTTATGGTACCAAGGCTCTTCAACGCTGGTGAGCAGAACAGCATCCCTGCTTGGATCTTTTTTAGGATATTTTTAGTCATATCATATTTACATTTCAATAATTCACAATTTGAAATAGGATTATCCAGGTAAGTGGAACTAAACTGGTTGAGTTCTAAGTACGGTAACTAAACTAGGTTCTCGAACACACTAAGAAGCAGGAGTTGTCTCTATTTAATTCAGATGGAATTGCACTGCTGAAAGCAAGATCCAACTTGGTAATAAAGGGTTTTTAAAAATGGTATATAGTTTGAGGTTTTAAAATCCTTATTATTGGAGCATTTTGTTTGTTGTTGCATGCCTTAGTTAGTTTGTTTGTTTCATTTTTATACCTTAAGAAGTCCACTTGCACGCCCTCTTGTGAAGGTAAACAGCCCTGTTGTTTTTTTCTTTTCCTCACAATAATCTGATGAAGTAAGTTGGACTAAAAAATATTGGCCAAATGTCCAGTGAGCTTTGTGGTTTAGTCTTTATGAGTGAGTGGCCATTTGAAACTGGGTTTCTCAAATTCTATTACATTTTAACTACTACCTTCTTACAAGTAAAACACTCTGAGGCCTTCCACAACCTCCAGATGGGTTGGCCAGCAACTCTCATTCCCAGCCAAGCTGGGAAAGTCTGCTCCAACTGCCATGACCTGCAATAGACAGAATTTGCTAGGAGCTTGCTTGCATCCAGAATGATTAAAAAAAAACTCTGCCCAGATAAAATGAGCAACCAACCATAGGATTGTATGAACTGTGAATCAAGAAATAGTTTTCAGACACCAAATATGAAGCCAAAGATTCAGCCGAGCTTTTGAAAATGAAAATTATGTGTGTTTGTGTGTGTGTCTGAGTCTTTCTTCATGTGGGGTTAATCCGGAAAAAAGAGAGGGGAGAGAAAAAAGCTATTTGGTTTAGCTCTAAAAAAGCAACTGACATACCAGGAGTTAGCAATATCAAACAAGATGAAGAATGGAGAATCGGAGTTAAGCCCTAGATGGGAAAACGATCCTCTTGTCACACCAAAACTGCTGTGGAGCTTGCAGGGGCTTTCAGGGGAATGGCACCCTAGTTGGCAATTGTCCTTCAGAACAGGAAATGATAAGAAATGCTCTCCACATAAAAATGAGTTGGGAAGCTGAACATGTGAGAAGAAGCAAAATACATTTTAGTTTCCCTCCATTCGAATCCTTTTACCTTTAAGTGTGTGTGTGCATTTACACATATGTGTAGCAATATTAAGAAACAATCCAACATCTCACCATAGCTATATGCTTTTTTCCCAAGCTGGTGCTTTTCAGATATTTTGAGATATTCAGATATGTCAACTCCTATCAGCCCTGCAAGCATAGTTGGTGTTCAGAGATGATGAAAATATCTGGAAGCACCCGGCCAAGGAAGACTATTGAATGGATCCTTCTCCTTTTCTAATTTTAGGTCTGCAGTATTTCTTAATCAAAGCAATAGTCAGGACAAATCCCCTTTAGTTATTTTAAAAAGGTGCAGCCAATATCCTGATAGCAGAGTATTCCTTTTAAAATGCAATCCTTTGGTGTCCTGACGTGGTCTGGGTGGAGATAGCGCACGATTATGCAGAGTCCCAGCTTTGGGATGCCACCATTCTAGACCTGAGATCCCAAAGGTGGAGCTCCACATCCCCCCATGGACAGAACGGGCATGAACAGAACAGCACTGGCTGCCTCTTCCAAGGTAGCACGTGAGACTTAGAGGGAGAAAAGGGGGCACCCTAGTGGCGGGGAGGGAGGAGGCTGGGCAAGGAAATATGCCTGCCCCTGCCAGTGTCCTAGACTGCCTCTACCTCCCTTCCCTGGTGCTCTATCTAGATGGCTCAAGCAACAGAAGTGGCACCTCCACCTCCCCACCTGATTTGGGGCATAGGAGGAACATTAGTTTCCAAGCTGGAGGGTGAATCAAGGGCAGGAATAATAGGATCGCATCCTTAATTATATATTACTGAACTACAACACCCATCATCCCTGACCATTGTCCATGCTGGCTTAAGTTGCTGTTTAATACATCTGGAAGACACTTGGTTCGGAAATGCTGTTCTGATCTATAAGCAAAGGAAGGACATTCTCACCTAAAACTGTTTTTTCTTTTGATTATATTTTGCTTTATTACTATTAAAACTTACTTGATTAATTAACAATATTTGATTAAAACTAATCGGATTAATCAACTAAGATTCATTTAATTGGGTGAAAACACTGATTTATTATAGACAAGTTTTTTTTTAACTTCTTGCACATATAAAGTCAAATTTGCCTCTGAGACAAAATGGACAACTCCAGGAAAGCATTTAGGAAAGCAGGATATATTTGCAGACAAAGCACTGATATAAACAAAACCTAATTGAACATGCTCCTCTTTATGCACTTTGTTGTCCCAAGTTGTCCTTGGGTATAATAAATCTCAACTTATTCCTCTGATCTTGGGGCATAAACTGTGTTCAGTGAATTGTGTTCTTTCTTGTCAAAAAGCGCTGATTAAAATTTGCCTCACAGGCAGCGTAAAAACACAGAAAATGCAAAATAAAAATAAGTTATTAATCAGTCTAACGGGCAACTTAAATGAAGAGCTGTCTCCTGTGTCATATTAAAAATGATAATGAGGAATATTTCACAAGGCAATATTTAAAAAGAAAAAAAGAAGAAATCTGTCATGCAGACTTCTCAATCTGTATCTACCTTGTAGCTTAATAGAAGCAAACTGTATGACAAGTTTTGAAGTTGGTTACCATGGCTGTCTTGCCTGGGGAATACCTGCATTTCGACATAAAACTATACCCAAAAAGAAAAAAAAATCCAGGTGTCAGGCCTTCAGTTCCCTAGGGACAGCAAGGATCTTGTCTTTACAAATATTTTCTGAGTTTTAGCCCAATTAAATAACATCATTCCAGGGCAGAGGAAGGAGAGGAAGATGAAATATGTTACAACAAAATGTTATGTTGCAATATGAATGTCTTCTGGAAAATCAGATTTTTGTGATCCATCCATTCCCTCCCCCTGTGCATACATTCTGTAGGCAAAACCCCAGCTTTATATTTTGTGCACAGAAAAACAAAGCACACAAATTAACAAATACGAAGCTTTTCCTGTGCAGAGAGCTTTATTGTTTCCTGTAAAGATGGCAATTCTTCATATGTTCATCATGCTTCAGATTGTGACTGGGATGCTGACTTTCCTGGACCAGCTGCGCTGATGGAAGTGAACTCCCTTGCCTTGCCTTGCCTTGCCTTGCCTCGCCTCGCCTTGCCTTTCCCATGTCACCCCTTCCTCTCCCTGAAAATGCTACACAGAAGTCAGGAGACTCCACTGAATGAGGCGAGGATCTGGAGAAACCCCCAACATAATACATAAATAAGCAGGCAGAGGGGTTTTCCTCTCATGGGAAGTCCCTTTCTCTAGCAGAAGGTAAATCCTGGATCTATCCACTGCAGGGTAAGAAAAGGGACCTCTTAGTCAGTGTAACCCATGATAACCGCTGTGGAGACGGTTCCAGCCAGGGTCAATGCCAGTTCCAGGCTCCTGAGGGCCCTTTGGCAAGGCACCCCAGTGAATCCCTGACTCAGTGAGTACCTTGTTGCTACCATCGACACTAGCAGCCATTGCTCCTCATCTTCTTTATCAGAAGTCCTACTGTTTCTTGCTTGATAAGGGAGGCGGTGAGCAACGAGGAACTAGCTCCGACTGTTCGTTCTTCATCTGGCCAGAGTGAGAGCTGGTGAATAAGCAGGCTGCCATGGTGAAGAGGACAAGCAATTCCAGTGGACCCTACTCAGGTGTTGTCCCTTGACAGGTACCAGTGCCTCCCGCTGATGCTGACCCTGGCAAAGGTAACACACGGCAACATTTGCACGTGCCCAATAATGGCCAAAACACATTTGGCAAGCATGTTTGCGATATGAGCATCATATGATATGAGCTAAACTTCATACAGAATAAAGGTGAGATGCTTAGCTACAAACCGTCAGGAACATGTGGCAGACACATGCTGGGCCGGGGGGGGGGGTGCTAGTGGCCTGTATAACCCTGGCACATTACCACCACCAGAGTTCCTTCACGTGTTTGGAGGCATGCATCCTTCCTTCACTCTTGATGGGATTTACCACGGAAAAGCAGCAGCACACATGCAGTAAGTGTGCTTGCCAAATTATGTGTGCATTGACCTGATGATCAACTCTTTGGCCAGGATCCAAGTTTCCTTGCAGGGAAACAGATACATATCCCTGACATTCGGGGAGAGCAAAAGTAGTGAACACAGTGTCAGTGTCACAGTGGCAGGTCTGTGCAAGAAAGCATGTGCTGATTTTAAACAATTTCAAATACATGAAGAATACATATCCAATTAGTTGAGACTGGGGTCCATGAAGTTAGTTCATTCTTCCCCAGTCTGCTGCTTAGAAGAAATCCCACCATCCCCAGCCAGCTCCCAGTTTCCTGCTCTGTCAAGCTAGGGTAAGGCTACACTTAGGAGGTAATCAAGCAAAAACCTCGTTTTCCTTCAAGCTTCATCTCCAGCGATGATTGTGCCTCATGATAAAGCTCCAAAGCAGTTGGAAGCATAATTCATTATGCTGGAAACAGCTGTAGAATTTTTCCTGGAGCCCTGAGATTGGAGGGAGCAAGAATAGCGGCATCCATTTGCTTTTGGAAATTTCCAGACCCTCCAACTGGAAAATCTTTCGTGCACTGGTGAAACAGTGGCATGCCCTTTTGTCGCATTGCACTGCTTCCCTCACCCCCAGGCAAGTCAGGTCAATCAGACTTTCACCATTTTGGAGCACTGGCGAACCGAGGGAAGAAGGCAGGGGCCCCAGATGAGGCTGGCTGGCTTTCCACCTTTGGGAGTAAGTGAAGCAACACACATTTACAGTGAAAGATGCCCACCACCATCCCATAGGACTACTAAGTCCAGGGTTTAAAATTTCCCATCTGCTTTTTTGGTTTGGAAAAGAAGCAAAGACATGTCACCTTAAGTTCCCACTTTGCAATGTGGCACACTTAGAAGGAAATCTTTAGAAAAACTGCTCCTAAGATAGCAAGATCTGGAGAGCAGATACCCGCTCCCATTCAACGTCCCACTGGACAGTGTCATGCAGGGCAGGAGTAACACCAGAGGGTTTTACATGCTCATTAGACAGGGATTTCTGCAGGTGAGCTTTAGGGTTTACTTGCCACATGCTGGTGGGACTGGAGCCAGAAAGGCCTTTGGATCCAGGAGTCCTCCACCCTTTTTCTCCTGCTCCCTCCCCCAGCACACCCTTCCCTCCTTCCCTTTAGTTCCTCTTCCCAAGGTTGGAGTTCCAACGTCAGATGAAGGACTTCCATGGTGGCCATTGGTAGGCAGTGGCGAAGTAAGGGGAAGATGCATGAAATCTCTTTGAGGTTGGGGCTCTGTCTCTGCCTAGGAGGAGGGTATCCATAGTGTCCTACACCATCGCACATGCTGTCTAGGGGTCATAGGTTTTGCTCACGTCAAGACGTGAAACAAAGCTCTTGCCATTTTTAAAAAAAGTTTTTGTATATTCTAGGACAAACCCATGAGCAATGAATAATATATACATGCCCCTGGAAGTCTTCCACAGCTTAGTCATTTTCTTTTATTTTTCTAAAGCAAAATTAATTATTTTGGAAAAACTATTATATAAAAATAGTTATCAAGGATCTACATACATACAAACAAACAAAAATAAAGGAAATATTATATATGGTTGACAACTGCCCTGATATTTACTGTTCCAGAACATTGCATATGAAGTCCAACTATGCTTTTTAGTTTTTTTTAAATATTTTACTATGCTTTAATTTGCTTATGTTTTTTATTTCCTAAGCTTTTTGGAAATTGCTTAGCTGTCAACAGAAAGATAGTATAGAAATAGAATAGGTAAACAGTCTTTTAAGTAAATGCATTTATGTGTTACTTATTACTGAATTTCTGTATTAAATTAATTTGATACCACTGGTTTTTTTCCAATTGGCTGCTATAGACATTTTAAGTCATGTGAACAGATTTTCTTTCACAGGACTGGAAACAAGATCTGCCTCCCATGAGACAAAGTGATCTCCTGTAAGAGAAAGGGCTACATTAGCAGAAGATCCCTCTGTACAGTTGTGGGGGAAATCCACTTGGCTCAGATTGAGAGGTTTCTTTGGGAAAAAAAGAGTACCAAAGTCTGCAGATCATCCAGCATTCATTTGAATGAAACTCCAGCTCTTTGAGCTAACCAAATAATCCTACTTTAGGATTTTTGTTTCTTTGAAAAGTTGGCCATTTTATTAACTAGAGTCAGAATTTTGGTCCCAAGGGATTGTGTAGCTGGACAGTTTCAAAAGCTATGGAAAAAATGCATACGGCAGCCAATCAATATTGAGGAGTAGTGGGTGAGGAGAAAGGACTGGTGTTCTTCCCAGTGATAATCACTTCTACATACATACACAGCAAAAGTAGTGAAAATGGTACTTGAATTATGGGGAAAGCTATGAGACCTTAATGAAATCAACATGCCCCATCTCTGACTGCACCAAAGAATACTCAGCTGTAGCCAAATCCTCCATTGCCCACCTTTTTTGGTGTTATGGCCCTCAGATCTCAACCTTGTTCAGTTCCTGTAAACCTGAGCCCTCCTACACTTAGTCTTCCTCTTCTTTTCTGCCTTTGAATTTCTCTAGCATTACTATCTTCTCGAATTAGTCTTGCCTCCTCATGATTGCCTGAAGTACAACGAATTCGGTTTTGTTCATTTTGTTTCCAGAGAAAGTTCTTGCTTAACTTTTCCTAGGAGCCACTTGTTTGTCTTTCTATTCACAAAGCTCTCCTTTAGCAGCAAGTTTCAAATGCATCAATTTTCTTCCTGTAAGCTTACTTCACTCTCCAGCTGTCACACCCACACATAGTGATCAAGAAGAATCCAGTAGAACGGATGTCCCTGGTCTCCAGGGAAATATTCCTATACTTGATAATCTTTTCTAGTTCCTTTGTTGCTGCTGTTTCAAGTATCAGTATTGTTCTAATTTCTTGACTTCTTTTGAATTGATGACAAAATCCAAGCATCTGAATTGAGGCAGGGGGACCAAATCAAGTTCCTGAAAACTGTGGCTAAAGGAAGACATTATAAAAGGCAGATGGGCCAGGTTCCCCTGTAATTGAAACGCTGACTGAGACACTACACATGTGCAAATGTTTACAGCCATCTCTGCAGGCATTTTCAGCAGTGGCTTCCCAGTTATGGTACGATAGCTTCCATAAACAATAGCTTTCATATAGCCTGAAGTATCTGATTCTGCCTAATCTTGGAATTGAAGCAGACTTGGACATGGTTGAAATCTGGATGGGTGACTTAATATTGTGAACTGCTCAAAGAGTTTTGGCTATGGGCAGTATGGAAATATAATTAACGATGATGATGATGATGATGACGACAACGACAAGTTCCCCATGGAGGCCCACCTGGTGCCAACTTTAAGACTGTCCTCTACCACAAGGCATGAGTTCTGCATTATACTGTGGCTTATGATAGCTGCTAGATCTTATGATTTAATTGGAATAAACAGCTGCAGCTTTTTGCATTAGCTCTGATTTTTTTAATTATGTTTTTATTGTTGCCAACCTGATATTTTATTTATTGCATTTTAAGTGTTGTTATAAGCCTCCTAGATAGCTTTGACTATTGGGTGTTATAGAAATAATATTAACAACAACAAGAACATGAATCATCACCAACTTCAGAATCTGAACTTGTCTTGATTGGTGGTGCAGCCAGAGGGTCCAACACATACGTGGTCTGCTGCTAAAGTAAGATTCTGCAGCCCAGTCTTACTCAATGGTGTTTTCCAGATGTTTTGGACTATAATTCCCATTGTTCTCAGCAAACATGCCCAATGCCAGAAATGCTGAGATCTAAAACATCTGGAAGGCATCAGGTGTGAAGAAACTGCTATAGTCCAAGTGGTCTTTTGTTGCATTCACTAAAAATAATAACAATCCAGCAATAACCCTGTTCTCACCTCAGTATTAGTCTCATTGCTTAATTGCAGCTACACCAAGACTGATGGCATTCCATTTTTTTGAAACAAACAAATAAGATACAAATAAGAAAAGAAATTATATCTGTGTGTGTGTGTAGGTGGGAGAAGGATATCAAGCTATATTACAGAAATAAAGCATATAATTTCTACATTTAACCTGCTCATGAGAAAGCAAAAATTTCTATCTCCTCCAGTCAAATCAATCAGTTCTCAGTTAAAGTTCAACCACAGACTAATCCAATTTATCAAAACTTTATTTATAAATAACGTCATAACTTTAGCATGAAGTACAAGTCTCCAATAATATTTTTACTAATTCTGTTTTCTTAAATGTTAGTTTAATTGCTCATAATAAACTTTCCATTCTTCACGAAGTTCATTCTATTTATATAATTGGTTAGTTTCACCATGGGTGCATATTCAGCTAGAATTCAAACCCTTTTCATAGTATGTCCACACTGAAAGAAGATACAAACCGTGTCCTGATTGAGAGGTTTGAAACAAGAAAATGTTTCAGGGGAACCTTCTCCATAACATATTGAGGCTGTGAATTTATTTCCTATTGAAAGAGGCAGCTATTGGCAATACACAGCACTACTACTGAAAAGTCACTTGCAAACATTTTAGGCAGGGAAAGACTATCCAAACAGTACCACAATGATGGGATGTTCTGGCACATCATATTCTTCTGATTCACTTGGGAAGCCAGACCCCCTGTTGCTTCTCCTTCAATTGTATATACATTAAAGTACTGGATTGCAGGCCAGAAGGCTATCTAAACATGACCTTCCAATGTAAACAGGCACAAGAAAAACAAACCCATGCCATTGTAGTGCACGCAATGGCATCATGAGCCTCAGCCTCTGGCAAGGTCAGGCATGAATAAGACATAGTGGAACCCAAGAACATTTCTACTGGATTGGAATAACATAATTGTGCGTGAGAGTTAAAGGCATACTTTTCTTCAGGAGTTAGACTTCCACGCTTGATATGTCAGACTTTCTTTTCCTCTTTCATTATGCTTCAAGGAGTAAAGATGATAAGGTTGTGTTTGAGCTCAATATGCCCTTCCTGATAAGTTCATTTTCCTCATTCAAATGAGCTTTATGTATGAGGAATCATCAAAAAAGTGATCCAGATTTGGGATATCCACACACTCGTGAATAAAAACAGAGGGAGATTCAGCTGTATGCTACATATTGAACATTTGGTGTGATGTGGCCCTTAATGGTTTCCTTCTACATAGACCATAGTTTTCCATCTACTCATGATCTTCCAGTCTCCAAGACCAAGAGCTCGCCATGATGCCTACATACATGCACACACAGTGCAATATGGTGCAGATCAGCTCAGATCTCTTTCACTGAGTTCACTGAGACTTACTTCCAAAGGATCCACTGAAATCCTTTTACTTACGCTTTAGGCTTCCTTGGTGCAAAGGAACTTGGCAAGACTCCTTTCTTGTCCAGCTGGTGCAACTCAAAAATAGGATAGTGTGTTATATATCTTGGTGCATGGGTTATAAATAGGAATGCAGCTTTATTTGACTTTTATAAATACCCTGTATCCTTTGGGCCAGCATTGCCAAGTATGCTGAAAAATTATATTTGTCCCCCATTTTTAAGCCAACCAACCTAATTTGCACTTTCCAGATTTGTCAGAAAGCCTTTCTTATTCAGATTATACACTTTTCTGAATTTTATGATGCAGTTCTCAGCTCAAAGCTGTGCACAAAAATGCATCTTTTAGGGTGGCAGAGAAGTTTTTAAAATGTGTGTTTTTAGGGGAAATTTGTTTTAAGTGAACAGAAAATGGGATGGAACAGACTTGTAATTGAACTTACCCAAAACTAACAGAGACCTGAAATGGACTATCCATCCATCCCTAGCCATGGCCATGGAGTTCACTATGTTTACTCCAGCAGGACTGAAAAGTAAATAGCTATGCAATCTACCGGGAGCGATTGCTGCATCATCAAAATTCATTTTCATGGAAAGTGCACATAGAAGAAGCATAGACAAAGAATTGCTGCATGACACCTGTACTACAAGAAGATGGAAACACTGATATAGTTTGCTAATGGGCATGTTGTTAATCATTTGAGCAGCCTATGTAAGGCGATCCCTCTCACAGGCTGGAAATTTGTTTTCTTCCTGAAACATCTCTACCTTAGATGTGCAAAGTGTGAATTACAGCTCACTCCGTACCACACCATGCATGCAATAACACATGCTAAGGCGTGCAATGGAAATGAGATGTATTGTGAGACAATCTAGTGTTTCCTGAAGGAAGAGACTAAAGGCCAGATAAGAGTGGGGGGAGGGAAAATATGGTATAGCTATTTTTAAAGAATGGGGACTTAAATATTAATATACTAGGATAGATAGTCTTATGATTCTACATTGAAAGCAGCACTACATGTCCATAAAATAGCAGTGTTGTGTAAATATACATTACTGTAGGTTTACCTACTTAGATAATGACTGTACAGTGAGGCTCAGCTTATACTCATTAACAGATTAACTACTGTTTCTTGAATAGCATCACAAAGAAAAGTGGAGTGTTGTTTTATCCTCATTTATTCTTCAGTATTTATGTGGACTTGCCCATAGGTTCACCCAGCATTTCCCTAACCTGGTGCCTTCCAGCTGTTTTGAATTACAGCTCCCAGGCTTCCTGACCACGCTATGCTGGCTTGCATTCCATTAAGTTTAGGTTCAAAGCATCTGCAGCAAACTGGGCTTGGCCCTATTTTCACTTTAAATGTGCAGGACACATAGATGGGTTTGTATGATCACTGCTGCCCACCATGTGGTCATTTCAATATTCAATCTGTGACAAGTGATACCGTGACTTATTGCGTCGCATGAACCTGGAAAGGGCAGCTTGGCAAGGGCCAAACTGTCCTCAGATGGCCAATGTCCTCCTTTAGGCTTACATGAGGGTCGTTTAACCTTCACATAAGCCACCCTCACTGGTTTTGCACAACAGGAGAACCCACAGTATGTGTCTGCTACGGTTTGAATATTCAAGAGGGCATCTCACATGGAATGGAATCTATCATGGCTGTGCCAGTCATGCAGACCAGCCCACGTTTAAAGTCCTTTCATTGCCATCATCCATAGAAAAACCTGTCTATCATGAATGTAGACTTCTGAGTCAGTGGTCCCATTCCTACATGCTGCGGCAGTAGATGCTTGACCATCTTAGTTGCCTTTTAATCCATTTTTCCTGGGATAGTAGAGTTCTTGCAAACCCTAGAGATGGCTCCCTCTGCAAAGCCTTTCCAGAGAAGAAGTCCCTTTGTCTTCTGCTGAGGAACCTTCCATATCTTATACCTCTGCTATTGCAGCAAAGGTACCCCCTCATTTTCACCCAAATGGATTGATTCTACAAAAGGTGGTGATGGTCACTAGCTCAGAAATACTTGGCAAACTGGTGTGGGAGAGGTCTATTGACACATCCTAAGTATGATAGCATTATGGACCACCACTGTCCAGACTCAGATATTATTTTGATTTTTGTATTTCTTATATTTCCATCTCACCCTTTTTCCTTCCAAGGAACACAAAGTGAATTACAGAATTCGCCTCCTCCTCTCAGTCTTATCTTCATAACAACAACCCTTTGAGCTGTTGAAATAAAAGTCTGTAATTGGCACAAAGTCACCCAGTGAGCTGCATGGTTGAATGGAAACTAAAACTCCGATCACCTGACACCCAGTCCCAAATGCTTGGCCTCTACACCACACTGACTCTCAATAAATTCTTCCAATAATAGATTCTGGGGTGCAAGAGTGATGATGCAGTCAGATTGCTGCTTTCATGAGGCTTTCCTGAGTAAATTGGCTGGAAACAGGATGCTGGACTTGATGAATGATAGATTATGTTCCTAAGGCTGCATTCCAGTGCGTGCTCCCCTTGGAAGTAAGTCCCAGTGAACTCAGTGGAACAGATCGGAGCAGATCTGCATCTGATTGCAGTCAGAGATGGGTCAGGACCAGGGAATATGGCATCTCTATATGTAGAAGAAAGCATGTCAAAAGGTTACAGTGCATCGTATCTGTATGTACATTCAGGAAAGCTGGTCACTGCTGAACTGCTCTGGGCTTACAGACCCCTTGTTTATACCCTGTCCAACATACAGAAGTGAGTGTATGGTCAGCAGCCACAGACAGGCCAGGATAGGGTCAGACTCTGCAGTCCCAGCCCTCCATGCATGGAGGTGATTGTGCGAAAATGGCTATTGCTCTCCCTTACTTCCATTTAAGAGAGAAGGACCTATGTGCTCATACTCTTGGTAATACCAAACGTATTACGCCAGTCCTCTATGAAATACACTGGTTGCCCATTGAAGTCCAGACCTGCTTCAAGGTGCTCATTTGGATGTATAAAGCCCTAAACAATTTAGGACCTGAATATCTGAAAGAAAATCTACTCGGATCCTGAGATTGTCATCAGAGGTTCTGCCCCAGGAGCCGTCTCTAAAGGAAGCTAGGAGGATGGTGACCCAACTCAGTTGTGGTGCCCCATCTGTGGAATCAATTTCTCAGAGATATTCAGCAAGCCCCATCCTTATTCGTATTCCGGTGCCGGACTAAGATATTTTTTATAGAGCATTTTAATTGTTGATTATTTTAATTGGAATTTAATTTTAATTATATTTTAATGTAAATTTTAGTTTTCTCAATTATGATGGGATAGTTCCAATCTGTTTTTAAACTATTATTATTAAACTATCCTGGTATGATGTTATGTTACTTATTATTGATTTTCTGGTTTAAACTGTGTTATTTATGTTGTTTTATGTTGATGTTTTTACCATATAAACCATGTAGAGAGCCATGTGGCTATGAGATGATATACTAGATAGATAGATAGATAGATAGATAGATAGATAGATAGATAGATAGATAGATACTCTCACCTGACCCTCAGATGACAGTGCATTGGTTGAAAGGGGAGCCCACTCCTCCTTCCAGAGTCCACCTGTAGCCATGCTAACCAACTGAACATCTGAAAAGCTCCATTATAGCTATATTATGCAGATGTTTTGTCATGACTGAACTGGGGATAATAGCAAACTGCAAAGAGTTAAAACCACCCAGTGCTGGTGTGTTGGCTGATATTTTCAATTTTAGAAGGAGCAAGAGCCTTCTGTTAGCAACAGCCCGAAGTGGTGTCACAGTCTGTTATTCCCACAGCTGCATACCATAAATGAATAAAAAAGCTGTATACACTAATGATGATTAATTGCATTTTTCTCATATCTTCATATCAATTAGCTGGGAATTTTCCTTTGTTTAAATAATTGTCTTTTGTAAATAAATGTGTAAACACTACTTAAAGCATATTTTTGGTCTAATGGCACTTATCTGAAAGTTAACAGATTCAAGATGTGATGCGCGTTTTAATTGATTGAATGTACAATAAAATGTGGCATTGGGTGTTAATTTTAACAGCAAGCACATTAGAGCTTCAATCAAATTATACATGGTTTAAAACAATATGAGCCTGCGTTAGACCAACCACTTCTTCAATGCACATTGGCATTGCAGAAATAGTATGAATGCTGTATGGATAAAAACTCACTGGGAGAATGAAAATAATGCATGCAATTTTCAAATTATATTTTCTGCCACACATGTGGTGGATTTGGATGTGGAGGGGATAAAACAGTGACCCCACAGTTTCATTGGCCGGCGCTGAGTCTTTACACACATATTCCTCAAAATGTCTCTTATTTCTAACTGCTTGTGCTGCTAAAACCCATGGACAATTTTTGCCCTGAATACTGTAAACTGTATTTGAGATATATGAGAGAGCCCAGTCCCTTTGATAAAAGTTTTGGGCAGACAAGAAAATAAATAAAAAAATAAATAATAATGGTGATATTCCTAATCCCTCCAGAAAACTTTAAAAAGAAAAAGAACTTTTTCCACAATCCACCTTCTTATGAAATAGGTGTTTTATCTCAAGTTCTTTAGAGTTGCAATCCTATACACACTTTCGTGGGAGTGAGTCTCTTTGAACCCAATGGAACTTGAGTTTGAGCAGGCATATATAGGAGCAGGCATATATAAGAGGGCAGAGACAGGCCTGCAAGTTGCATATGCTAATTCATCTAGACAGATGCAAAGAGGTGAATATTCCTTTGAACGAAGCTCCTCACTGGTAGGATGGCCATTTACGCATCTCCAAAATGGGGAATTGTGTTACCAGCAAGGAAGACAGATTGGCACTACATCTGCACATGCAGCATTATCTGTACCGTTGTAAAGCTAGAATTAATTTCTACCATTTGAATGGGAACAAAATAGCTCTCTCTGTAGTGGGAAGATTCTGGCCAGTTAATTAGGCCTGCCCAGTCTGCTGTCTAGCTGTGAACTGTTGATTGGGAAGCTCATAGGCTCTCTCTGTCTTTAAGCAGAGGACTGTCCTCTGGTTGCATTTCAAAGAGAAGACTGTGTAAAAAGTAAGGTTCTTGTCTACTCTACTGACTGCTGAAGCCTTTTTGTTTGAGCTCTTCCTTCAAACAAGAGGGTTCTGGGCCTGAAAATAGCTCCTGAGCCTGACATTAATGGAGAAGTTGGCATTGTGGAGGAAAAGGGATCTCTTCCTTTCTGATTTTCTCACAGTTTGGATTGGCAACAACATTATATTGGTCCAGTCAGGGGGAGAAAAAACCAAAACTATGTTCAGCCTGGTAACCAGCATGGATGTTCTCTCAAAAGATATCCATGGCCTTTTCAAAATTTCCTTGTAGATTAGTCAGATGCTGCACTAATCAATTAGGCTGTTAACCTGTTGATGGACCTCACTCACAGTCAAATCTACAAAATCTTCCTTTTCTGTCATGGGCCAAATAGTGATTCAGGGCCATTAACCCAGGAAGTTGCTTCATATCAAATCCTATTGTATTGTATCAGGTAAAATGCCACATGTTCCTCTGAATTGTTTACACGCTGCCTGGCAGCAATTGTTTTGCGCTTAGGATGGGCATCTTTCCAAGTCTTGCTTGGAAATGTCAGGGACTGAACCAGGGACTTTCCACAGGCCTGTGCTATTGTCCCTTCCACTTTTAGCCATTAAGGACATTTCCAGGTGCCATTAAAGAAGCCCTTAACAACGAAAAGAAAGTCAGTCCTCGGGCTAAACCAAGGTGTGAATGTGTGAGCCTCCAGATGATGTGGGACTGTAACTCCCATGGCCTGTGGGGTGGAAGGGGAGCCACGTGCTTCCCATCCCTGGGCTGAAAGGGCAGTCCCCTGCATAGTGCAAATGGCCCCCTGGGTCCCATGCAAGGGAGCTCTTCTTATGTACGACATGAAAGGATTAAGCACCTACCAACACTGGAATGCCAGCAGCTCCATTAGCAGAATGACTGAGGTGGCACATCATTCTCAAATGAAGGATGTTTGGGTTATCTTTTAACCTGACACAGCCCCTTTGAGAATTTGTGAAATCTGGTCTCAGTATGAGTAGGCGCTCTGAGGATCCGAGAACAGGTTGCTCTTTTTGAATTTTACTGCAACATTAAAAAAGAAGAAGGAAAACAAAACAAAACCACATTACTGCCAGGAACATAACCTGACAGCCTTGGTCTGTGCTGCAAATAGTAGAATATCAGACAGAATCTTGAATAAAACTGAATTCCAAAAGAAATTACATACTAATCTACTAAAGTAAGCAGAACAGATGTGAAAAATAAAATAAAATTGGAACGATACATACAAAATTTACATCAAAGCTCAAATACTTTCCCTGTTGTAACTTCTGAACTAATTATCCTTTCTTGACTAAGATCTGCCATTGGATCTTAAAAGCTTGTCAGAATGAAGTGCAATGCTGCATATATGTTTACACTTACTACAGGTTTCCCTTTGATATTTGACAAGGTTCTCATGTCATCTGGCCTTAAAGTAGCTTCAAAAAATTTTCATGGACCAATTTGTGGGATCTCCAGGATGCTGGGAAATGCTCTATATTCAGACAGCTTGCCCTTGGGACACTGCTTGAGGATTAACACCTGTTAGCTGGATAGAAGAACTCATAATATGAAAATTGTTTCTTGCAATAAGCTTTTGAACAATAATAATTACAGGATAAATGTATAATTTTCCTTACTGATCTTCCAGAAATAACCTCTGACCTGAAAGCTTGTGTTGAATGTGTAACAACATTTTTATTTAAAATGAAAACTTTTATAAAACACACATGTATAAATCTTACTATCCTCTGCATCTAGTAAATGCCTCAGTGACATGTTTACATACTGAAGCATACGAGTAAATCATAAACATTAGAGAAGTTCTCAAATATAATGACGGGAAGATTTTAGCTTAGATGGCCTTGAAGGTCCATCTCCTATATGCCTTATTATTGATAGTTATTTCTACATGACAAGTGCCTTATGGCATTTTTCCATGCTTGGAACTGTACATTAGAGAGATAAGTAAACTTCAAAGGGTTACATAACAAGGGGAGGATAGAATATGGCCACACATAAAGCTATCCTGCTTCTCCAAAGTCCTTTAGTAGCCAGACAAGGTCACTGATCAGGGTAATTTGCGGGAAAAGTCAATTTCTCAAGTACCCAAAGCAGGTGTTGTGCCATTCTAGGACAATTTACTGAAACGAAATTGAGGAAGTTGAAAAAAGCAAAGGTCACAATTCACAGGAAGGAGTGAGGAAAGTAAATCCCTTTGACTGTATTTTTAACTCTTTTTCAACTGCCGTGTATTTACAAACTTGGGACTGTTTTCACTTTAAGGAAACCGTGGAACTTAGGTAACTTTAGGTTGTGTGTTTACAAGGAAGGTGGAAGGGCAGGAGAATATACATCCAATGCACTATGCAAAAGTATAGTACAAAGCAGCTGCGAAGCGGACAGGCAAACCAGAACACAATTATGTCGCAAGCATAATCTCAGAGAAAAAATGCCCTCTAGTACGAAGTGTTCTAATTTAAGATTTATTTTACTAAAAACAGGCCTGGAGTAACACCCACTCATGAGAGGATGGGGATCAAGTGAGAAGAGAGACAAAAAACGCAGTTAATGGGATGAAACAAAGAAATGCTTCTGAAAAGGCACAGTAAAAGACAGAGGATGCTTTACTGAAATCCCTGATGCTCCCTCACCAGGGGTCAATCTCTCCATAAGTAAACATTATTAAAAAAAAAACAACAAAACTAAGCTTATGCCAGCTACTGTCATTTTGAAGACACAGCAGACCTGTGACCCTGATCTGATATTTTCTACTAAAAATTCACCCCATGGTTGCTGTTTGCTGTTGCTTTTCCCACACATTTAAGCCTAATCAAGCTGTATTTCCATAGTCTTCTAAAAAATAGCTAGGATATCTCTCACAAAGGCCTTCCTCCCTTTCTGCTGCCCCTAGAAGAAAGTACTGACTCCCACCTTCCAGATATAATGTAGTTCACACTAACATTTTCTTCTACACTTGTGTATTCAAGTGTATGATCCTATGTAATGATCTGATTGAATGAAGCAGAGTGTTAGGATATTAGTTACAAGAAGATGCAAGAATTTACAATTTCTCTTTGAAGTGTAGCAGCATTTGTAAGCCATTCTGTAAGCCAATCCAGCTAATTGAATGAGTTATAAAAACTTTGAATAAATAAAGAGGGGCCATTGATTTGTTTTCTTTGTCCCAGTATGTTCCCCAAGTTTCTTGTGGTATAATTTTATGCCTGTTTAGACTGAAAAGACCCTATTCCCAACATTCCCAAGCCAAATTAATTGTAACTATGTACATGTTGGTTGCAATTCTATGCCTTTTTGGACAGAAGGAACTGAGCATGGTGGGGATTTTAAGACTTCTGTTTAAACAGGCATAGGATTGTGCCTTAAGGATGCAAATTGCAATCCATTCACTACTTAGAGGCCACATAGAAATCACTGGGACTTGCATCTGAATATACAAGTATAAGATTGTATGGTTATGTGGGAATTACAGTCCACAAGACTTGTTTTTCTGTAGATGTGCATAAAAAAAGGTAAAGGTTTCCCCCTGATGTTACATCCAGTCATGCCTGACTCTAG
This sequence comes from Varanus komodoensis, assembly GCF_004798865.1. Taxonomy (NCBI): domain Eukaryota; kingdom Metazoa; phylum Chordata; class Lepidosauria; order Squamata; family Varanidae; genus Varanus; species Varanus komodoensis. The sequence continues at coordinate 107,311,166 of NW_025335268.1, read as the reverse complement.
GGCTGCTGCTCATCTCCGTTTCCTAGCCAAGGGAGCCAGTGTTTGTCCGCAGACAGTCTCTGTGGTCATGTGGCCGGCATGACTAAACACCGAGATGCACGGAACGCTGTTACCTGCCCACCGAAGTGGCACCTTTTTATCTACTTGCATTTGCATGCTTTCGAACTGCAAGGTTGGCAGGAGCTGGGACGGAGCAACAGGAACTCACCCCGTTGTGCAGATTCGAACCAGTAACCTTTCGATCTACCAGCCCAGCAGCACAGGGGTTTAAACCACTGCACCACCTGCAGTCCCAAAGATGTGCATGGATGTGCACTATTGATAAACTATCCTGTTGGTTGAAATGATATGATAACCAATGACAGATATATCTCCTGTGATATACCTGGACACTCCAATCAGCATCAGAGGCCTTCCACTGAGTGCCAACTCTGAGAAGTCTTGGAAGGTCTCAGTGGCAGCCATGCAAATGTGAAACAATCTCCCCAGTGATGCCCACCTGCTACCAATGTTGTCATCCTTTCAGCACCAGGTTAAGACAGTCCTCTGTGAGTACTTTAAGGGTTATCTGTGGGTTTGAGAGGTATCTATGTCTGATGCTTTTAACAGGTCTATTTTGTATTAAAAACAGTTTTGCTCTTAAATTGTTATTTTTATTATTAACTGTTTTAAACCAGCCAGAGAGTTCCAGCTATTGGGTGCTAGAGAACTTGAATAAATCACAAATTTATTAACCACAAATTCTATATCTATTTTAAAAATCCACAAATGCTCTTTATTTAATGAAATAATGAAGTATTTTACTCTCTGGATACTTGTTTATGTCAATGTTCAGATATTAGAACATTTGAAGAATTCCTGAATGGTTCATTGATTTTTCTTTGATTTTTCTTTTCTTCCTTTTTTCCTGTTCTTTTCCTTTCAGAAAAGTGTGGATACAGCCACATTCCCATTGCCTGAGAAAACTAATCCAGCTGTTAATTTTTTTGGCACAAGTGTCCTGCCTTCTTTTCACTGGTATCAATTACATCTGAAGACTGGAAACAATCTAGACATGGAATACTCAATATTTTGAGACTTGGTAAATCAGAAGATGAGTATGAAGGACTTGGCTTGATTAGTCAGACAAATAAACAAACAAAGTAAAACACACAAATAAAGCCACCACACCTGCAAGAATGTTAGATATGTTAAAAGGGGTTGCATCCCTAGGCGAATTATGCTGGTTCACTTTTCATCACCAGTGACCATGTTACACATGCAGCTGGTGACATTACTTAGCCTCCAGCAAGGTCAGGAGCACAGAGTAAAGTGCACACAGAGGGAGAATTGTTCCAGTGTTTGGAGCAAAAACATGGTTAAATTGGAGCTAAAATACAGCTGCAGCTTGACCTACTGCAGGATTGCAGTCTGCGCTAATGCCCTGTCCTTAAACAGCTTTGGCCAGATACAGGCCCAACCACATGTGGAGGAGACTCACTGAAGTCAATGGGATTTCAGATCATCACTAATTAAATCCCCATTGATTTTAATAGGTCAACTGTAGTTTGTCTCCTACTAGTTCCATGGACATAAATCTTACTGGAAATACAAATATTGTGCCATGATGACTTGTTATGCCATGACACTGAATTTCCCTCTGCAAGTTTGCCGATCCTGAAATCTAATTTTATGGCAAATCTCTGTGCAAATCTAGAGTAAACTGGACACTCATGTGGAGGTGATTTTGGTCCAATGAGCAGAATTTGGTGGCTCAAGTGTGAGTTCTCTGGATTTTATTCTGAGCTCTTAAGGTGCTTTCTATGGTGTCAAGCGTATTTAGGGGCATGGGGTCAGCACTACAGACAGCTCCTTTTCCAGAGTAAAATCCAGAGTGGATACATGGCTGCACTAATGTTAGAGCCACCTGCCTCTGCAGAGTATAGTTGTCATCTTCATTCTTAAACAACAAGGTATTCAAGCAAGAACAAGTAAAAGCAAGAAGTTAGACAAGCTAATATAGTAGAATGAAATTCAATGGGTAAAATTTTTGTAATTACATACGCATCCACCAAGAAAATTTTTATCTGTGGAATTTCTCACCTGTCCTTGAGTCTCCTGCCTTTGAGTTATGGATTCAGGAGCTGTAGGTACAACAGTGCAAGACTCATTGCCATTTCATAGAAGCAGTGGGCAAATGATAGAATGTTGCCATGAGGAGGTTGAAAAGATCTGGAGGAAAATTATGAAGAGCCTATGACTATGATTTATCTCCAGTTACTTTACCTAGTTGCATGTGTAATAATGAATGCTCATAACTGCTTGAACTGCAGGGGGTGAATTAAACTGGAAATGCGATAACTAAATCTAGCATGGTAACTAAATCCTCAGAGACTAGAGTCTCTGGTATACAATAAGCATTTAGAAATCTTTCTCTTGTTCTGTTTTAGAAATGTAATGTTTTGTCCCTATCTGTTTTTAAAGGGGGATTTCATAAAAGGGCTGCTTAACAATGATAACCTGGGCTTAACAAAACTAGAACCACCATTGTTCATTTCTCCTCTTTTATTGATGTAATTTAATTATCATATAGACACAAACATTTGCTCCACTACTGGATGCTTCACATCTGTTAGCAGATATTTGATTAGGGTTTCACAAATGTGCTAGATTAGAGCATCTCGTTGGCTGAATTCAAACCACCTGGATATTTTAGCAACATCAATAAGAATAATTCTCTTTTTCCAAATCGGTAAATCCAAGCTATATGAAAAAGAATTAATTAATGAGTACCAGAGAGACAAAACAAACATTTGACAATGAATCATATTATCAAAGTGTTTGTGTGAGATTCCTCTCAGCTTATGTTTAGATGTCAAATTATATTATGAAAACTAAACAATCCATTCAAATGATTCCTTAATGCAATAAGTGTCTATGTTATATACACTTATTTTGGAGGGAAGTGTGATAAATACTGGCAGAATATTTTAACTACAGTAATATTTAAAGCACTGACTAATTCAGATTACACTGAATTAAATAACTTTTAAAAGTTACTTTTATTTAGATATTTAACTTGAGGAATACTAACTTGAACAACACACTTGGAGGGTAATTTTCGCTGAGCAAGGATGTTGGAGGAACCTGGAGCAGAGTCAAATGAATTTGGATTTCGATGTCTTTGAGCTTTTCCTGAATTGCATGGATGAATGGATTTTCAGATGATGGTTGATAGTGCTGTTTTAAAAAAATTATCATAGTTTTATGCAAATTAAGTCCTAGAAAACATTACCTTTAAATAGCTTACAAAAACGCTTATTTCTCACCAGAGACTAAGATGTGAAAATGCATATTGGGTGTGCAATTTGCTTAATTTGGAAATGCAAAGTTTCCTGAGTGTGAATTTGTGCAAATGTACATGAATGCATTCATGCAAAATTTGATTCTGTCAATAAGTAAACACTACTTGACCTCATTGTGGAGGCAAGCCATATGAAAACAACTAATTAGAAAGGGAACATGATATAGCTGCACAAAACATCAAGTCTCAATTCCAAACTGCATCTTCTAAGATGCACCTCAATGTTATACTTGTGCAAAAACTTGCATACACAGAGTAAGATTTCATATTAAAGGAGAAGTCTTGTTTGAGTTGATATAGACAAATTCATTAATTATATAGATGTGGGTTGGGTTAAGCTAGATCTTAAGTATCTGACAATTTCAATGAGACCAAGATTGACAGATCCATCTGTCCAAAGAATAACTGGTTTGTGTAGACCACCCTGTATTGTGATGCTCAGCTATCATAAAGTTCAAATATTAACACGATGACTTGAAGGTGAGCTTCCATAAGATTTACTATTGACCAATTAATTTGGCTAATGTGAGAGAAGTCCATTAGAAGGCTCCGTCTGTCAACGAAAGTAATATCTGGCTGACAAGCCATCACAAGAATAAGCATACTTAAAAGCTTCCTCAAGCTATATAATTAATTATGCTATTTAATTATTTACACAATAATTAAATTACCTCTCACAACAGAACAAATGAACAGTTGGGACAATGCACACTAATCTTTATTGAAAGAACCCTCCAAAGCAACTCTCCTGTGGGAATATGGAAGAAGAGCAGATTTCTGAGGATATGCTGCATGGTACGTAGTTTAACTCTCAATGGTTATGAGTTGAATGCAGTTAACTTGGGCAATATTGGTAGAGCTGTAGATTGCTACCAACTGGCTTGTTTAAATGCTCACAGTGGGTTAGGACCTATTGGTTATTTAAAGTTGGCAGGTATTGAAACCCCTCAGGATTTTGTCCACAGGAAACCACTGGCAAAATTGCCTCCCCCTTTCTCCTTTGATCTCCCCTCCCTTCCCAAAGGAAAACAAACAGATCTAGGAGAAAATATGTTTGTAGCTCTCACACTTCAGATCAGTTATCCCAGTGTGTTTCAACCACTGACATCACTATGACTGTCTAATTCCTTTATGCACACTGAATAAGGGTATCTTTAAGTCTCAGTGTGCAGGGAAGTGGCACCAAATCCTTGGCTAGGAGACAAGTAATAATGTAGAAACCAGAGATTGTATGGAGTTCTATTGCATAGAATGACTTTTGTCTGCTTAGGCTGATTAATCAGCTATGCTCCTACCTGGATAAGGACAGCCTGGCTTCAAGTGAGGCAGTTGTGGGCTGGCTAAGTCCTCTAGAAGGCTTTCAGGAAGTCCAAGCAGTGTAAGATCCTGGAAGGAAAGGTTGGAATGAACATGGTAAAATAAGGAGGGCTCAGCATAGTTGGCTCATGTCAACTGCATTAAGCATTGAAGCTCTGCACCCTGAGAAATTTCTCTACATCTGCTGGTTTCCTTCATTATATTGTTGCTAGCAGCTGCTTTTGATCTTACTTCATGGAATTTGTTTTCTGGAAAAAACTCAGCACCCAGTAATCCAAAATTCTGAATAAAGAAAATTCTGGAAAAGATTGAAGGTCAAAGAGGAGGGGCATATTGAAGTATCTTAAAAGAAACGGTAGCTTGGTCTGCAGCAGCATTTGCCAAATATGTGGCATGCTTGTGAAGTTTCATTTGTTAGATTGGGTGCACCCATTCTTGAAGGTCAGAGGTCTTGGCACAATCATGTTTACTTCGGTTATGAGTTATAATGATTCTTATAATACATGCTGTGTGACTGCTATGCTTGAAGGTGGTTTGATCATTTCAGCTAGAGTACTATGCAGCTGCCTGTTTCCAGGGCAGATTGTAAAGCCCATGCTACGTCTATCTGTGGAAATCTGGACACCAGGTTGCTTCCTGAGCCAAAGCAAAGCGCATAAATTCTATTTGATGGTCTGGATCCTGCATATTTCTGTAAATGCCTGGTCCCACAGGAGCTGTCCTGTGTGCTGAAGTGTTTGCAGGAAGCTCTGCTGAAGGTTTCTGATTCATGGAAACCTTGAAGGGTGGTTCATCTAAGACCTGCAATGCTGGCTTTTCAGTTGTAGCACCGATACTGGAGAGCTTTCTCTCTCTGTGTGTTGGTGTGGGACAGCTTGGGTGGCTGTGTTGGTGGGTTCTTAGAGATTCCTTCGGAAGATACTTCTACTTCATCTTAGACAAACTATCCCAAGTGCTCCCACCTCTGCAAGATGTGTTGTATAATAATCCCAACATAAATACAAGCATGGTCCTTGAGAAAGCTGTCTGGGGAGGATGGAAGCTATAATCCAACACATCTAGAGGATACCATGCTGACTTAAACCCTAACAATAAATATTTAGGTCTGAGAGTGTTTTTTGGTAAATTTTTGGCTACAATGCAATGTGTGTGAGTGGGAATGAGTGAGAGTGTTTTAGGATTTTATTTATATATTCATCATTGTATGTGTCTGCTTTTCAACCTTGTCATTCCATCAGTTCTCTTCTGCTACTTTGTGCTCTTTGAGTGAAGAAATAAGGAGCAAGTTTCATTCCAGATAAATGTCTGGGTCTTGAACACATTTAACAAAGTAACCAAAAGATACCAAGTTTTCTGTGGCAGACCCTCAGTTGTGGAGTTCCCATAACAGGGAGGCCAGACTAGTCTCTTTCCTGATGAATTTTAGGTGAAACAGCAACAACGTTTGTTTATTCCACCTGGCTTTTAATGACTTTTATTTTGAAACTGAAGTCCTTAATGTTTGGCATTAATGCTTTGCTTTAATTCTGTTATTGTTTAGTTTTCTGGTATTTTACCTTGTAACCACCACTATGGGCCAAAATCTTGTATGGTTATTTCTGTACCATATAGAAACCATGGTTTCCTCCAACCTGACACCATTCAGATGCCTTGGATCAAAATTCCCAACATTCCCAGACAGCACTATTGGCCGGGGATCATAATAGTGTTGTCTAACATACCTGAGGGAAAGCAGATTGAGTGTGATTACATGTACATATAAACAAACAAACCAAGTCTACATTTCTTTCTCGTGAGTTCAGATGGTCAGTCCTAGAAGTGTTCTTTACAATCAAATATTCAGGAACCCTGAATATACTCTGGAATGTGAAACTTGGAATGTTGTCATTCTTGTTCCTTCTGCTCTGAAACCTTAGTTTCATCCTGCAGCTGGTACCAGGCAAGTGCCATTGCCCTCATGATGAAAATGAGTGCTAAATACTAAAGCCTTAAGGAGGCCTCCTGCCCCTTAAGATCAGAGGCTCTTCTCCGGGAACCCTCCCTGAAGGAGGTAAAGAGGGTGCATTCTCTGCAGGGGCATCCCAACTGTGGAATGCACTCCCCAGAGAGGTTTGCCTGTTGCTGGCATTATATTCTTTTCAGCACCAGGTAAAAACATTTTTATTTGCCCAGCATTTTGATATTTAAATATTTTAACAAAGTTTTTAATGGTCATGCTTAGTCACATTTTTATTATGCTTGTTGTATTTGTTGTGTTTATTTATTGTTATGTTTAATTATGTTGTAAGCTGTCCCAAGATGTTTGTTAAGGATGGGGTAAAAATATTGTAAATAAAAATATAAATAAATAAATTTTACATACCATTTCCAGAGTGTAAGAAATTGCCATCTCATATATGTAAATCTACCTCAGCTATAATAAGCATTGCCAATGAAGAACAGGTGTATGCAGGTTTACAACATAGATTAAAACATGAGACAGAGGGAAGGCTACTTGGAAGGCGGAGGGAAATTTAGTCCTTGCTAGGCCAGAGGAAGCAATATAATGATAACCTAATAAGAAGAAATGAATCAAAGCAATGGAAAATAGAATGTCAAGACAGAAACTCAAGAGAGAATAAGAGGAGTTTGTAATAATTCTTTATAGCAGGACAAAAAGGGAAGCCAGCCAAATGTCTAAACCATGAGAGAAAAAGAGAACCACACATAAGGGGCCACAAGAGAGAAGGCACACAGACAAGAAATAGCACAAGGGAGAGGAGGTTTAGTAAGAAGATTAGTAGCTGATGAACAGAAGGACTAAGAAAGAGAATGGGAGAAAGCAACAAAGATAGATAAGAAGGGGCAAAACCACAAGGAGACTTAAAGGTTAGAAGAAGTTTAAACTTAATGCATAACAGGATTAAAGTATGGAGGGAGTGGGGGGGGGAATGAAGCCAGCAGCAAAGCTGAGATAGAGAATGACATGGTTAAACTAGCAGAGATAATGGTGAAACTGATACACCAAGAGCAACAAGCAAAATTATGCCTACATTTTAGGAAAAACTCTCCAAGTGAACCCAGTAACATAACATAGCAAAATGGATTGGCCTTGTACACTGTTCTTGTTTGCGATACCTTATTCCAAGTTACTCCATTGCATACCCCACCCAAAGTTCCTATATTTTCTCCTCCACAGAATTCCATCATGGGTGAGATGATCACAAATATGTTTTTGTGCCCCCTTAAACTGCTGAGCTGCTAGATAAATAGGTACCACTTTGGTGGGAAGGAAACAGAGCCCTGTGATGTCATGCTGGCCACATGACCACAGGAATGTCTTTGGACAGCGCGGGCTCATGGCCTCAGAAATGATGAGCACCACCCCCTATACCTGTTCAACTAGTGGAATAAAATCTACAGGGACTCCTTTCCTTTTCTTCATAAGTGGTTTTCCCCCCAAAAAATATTTGTTTCTGAGATCTGCTGATACTTTCCTCTTGTTTGTGTAGATGGTGCTTTTTTGGGCACAGAAGCAACCGCACACACCCCCGACCTTCTGAAATACAGTGAAGGATACATGGAGAAGAGTATCATGAGTCCTGTTATCATTTTAACAGGACTCAGTTACAATGTCCGTGTGCAGTTGTTTCAATGGACGTGCCGAAGGGCTGACCAGCATTGTCCCTGCAGCCACCTCTTAAGCTGAACAAAGCCTTCACATGTGCATTGACGTGGTTGGTGACATTAACGGTGGGTGATGGTGACTTCAGTGTCACTGGGACAACTTACCTGCTCTGAGTTTTACTCTGAACTGTGAGGGTGCCGAATCTGTTCTGGGGATAGATGATCTCTCTTGCCAGTTTGTCAGTCATGCAAAGAGAGTGCACCATTCATGAGCAGAGGCTTTGTTCAGGAACATGCTCTGATGTTCGAGCCAGGACTGGGCACCTTCCCTGCACCCTCCCTGGCTGTGGGTCTGAGGACACAAGTGCAAGGTTGGAGCTGACCTTTTCTGAGCATCCCAGGGGGCAGGAAGGGAGGGGTTGCATGTCTAGTGTCCTTGCAGTCCCTAAGGCTTCCCTCCTCAAAATTCAGAGCAAAAGACTTAGACAGCAATTCTATCCTGAACTGGTTCTCCATAATCCTCTAAATTCAGAGGATTATGGGCAGTCTCATTGGATTGTATGACCTGGGGGCTTAAATCAATGCCACCTTTTTTGTTCCTATATGTTGTGGGATTTACTTCAATTTTACTATTTGTTCTTATTTTATTAGTTTATTATATTTTTGTATCATTGAATAGCTGAAGTTCTGTGGGTGATCCATAAAAATAAAGCCATAAAATATAGGAACACAATAAAATGTAGTATACAAAAACTGTAAAGGGTTAAAACAAAGTATTAAAACCAAAGTTAAAAAAGAGCTGATCTGCTTTAGATAACAGATCTTCTTTTAGATAAAGATCTAAAAACACAACAATTGAATTTAAAAACAAAGCTGCAAACAAAACTGAAGCACCAGAAAGCTTGGGGGAATATAAAAGTCTTTACCTGAGGCCAAACAAGACCAAAATAGAGGCACCTGGAAAACTTCTCTGGGAAGAACATTCCATATCAAGGGTGCCACCACTGAAAAAGCCTCTGGTCAGTAGCCACGCACTTGACTCCACCGTGCCCTCTGGTTGTGTCCTGCCCGCACCAGAGTCCTGTCAGTGGTATCATCTGCCAGCTGAAGGACAGCACTATGCTTATGTAAAGGCACCACAGTGGAGTACCTTTGGATCTTATCATGTTGGGTGATTTGTGAGTGATCCCCTCCCTCCCTGCAGCCATAACCAGAGTAGGAGCAAGGCAGAAAATACACTGTTTAGTCTGCACAGAACTTAAGGTTAAGAAACCATAAATCATCACAGTTGTCTTTTCTACTTTTTACCTCCCCCCCCCCAATTTTTTACCATTGAACTTGAAAACAGTTGAACTTGTTTGATAATAATTTGGTCAGACAGAAATCCCGTTGGCCTGCCAGTTTGTGGTTCATTATGGTAAGCTCCTATCTGTAATTTACTCCTAGCCACAATGGAAAAGGGAATTTATCTCCAATGTGTGTTGCATTACATTGGGTTACATGTCATGCAGTGCCATGACACAATGTAGTTTGCAGAGCCAGATAAAATGCAACACATTTTTTCAATGTAGCTCACACAGAATGTGGCAGCATGTTTTGATGGAGCAAGTTCTTTGCAAAGAAGAGAAAAAGAAAGAGAGAGAGAGAGAGAGAGAGAGAGAGAGAGAGAGAGAGAGAGAGAGAAGTCCTGAATCAGCAAGATTCAACTTCTTTCTCAAGTTGCCGGTTCCGTATTTCCAAATGTAGGGAACTTGGGAGCCTTGGTGTCTGCACTGTGGAATGGCATGGAGCAGGAGGTGTTCAGAAATAAGGAGTTCCTTATGTTCATCGGAATGGTGAGATTCTGAGATAAAGCTAGACTATATTACAGTGCAGACCACTGGTTTGAGGTTGCTGCCCATTTTATGGTCTGGAACCTTCTATTGACATTTGTGGACTTCAGACAACCACTCCCTTTCAGACAGGTGACTGAATGCAGCCCTGAAAATGGCAAAAGACTCTGTGAACAGGCCAGAATGACAAATGTGACTTCCTGGAAGAGAGAGGAAGGCTCTCGTGGGCACTTCAATGAAGTCTATTATGCAGTTGAACAACAATTCTTTTTAGGAATTGTCTCCTAATGCTTTGCCAACATTTACTTCCCTGCAATCTCTGTTTGTTTCTTCTCTCTGGGGCAAGAGAGAAGGAGTCAGTCTCATCCTCTCTCAGACCACCCTTCCGATACCTGAAGTAGTTTATCATGTTCTTTAGTTGAGCACCATAATGTCAAGTGTATGTATCACGAGCCATGACAAATCTAATACATCCTTCTGGGTAAGAAATCACAAAGCTTTATGATTGATTGATTTATAGCTAGTTATACCTATGTTATTCTTCATACTTAAACAGAATTATGCTCCTTCAGTGGTTCAGGACCAGTCACTCTCTCTCCACCCAAGCTACCTCACAGGGTTTTTGTGAGGATAAGAAGAGTGAGGGAACATTGTATGTTGTCCTATGCTATTGAGAGAAAGTGTAAAATACAAATTTAATAAATAAGTGTTTGCTGCTGTGTTTTGACCCACAAAAATGATCAAAGGGTTTGATGAGGCAGTGGGAGATAGGTAAGATTTGTTTAGTATGGGATGGTTCATTCAAAGGAAAGGGAGAGACAGCACCAATGCAAAAATAAAAAGTTAAAATCTCCAAGGTGCTCTAAATTATAATTTATAATAATTTATCCTGCCCCAAAAGTGCAAAACCTGGTGCTGCAGGAGAGCTTTGCAAGTAACCTGAACCAAAGACAGGCAAAGAAGTGAATCCTAGACCAAATCAAGCCAGATTTGGAAGCAAACGTGATGAAACTGCAGGAGGCAAGGCTCACTCAAGGACACAATGATGCAATGGGCAGTCCAAGGGACAAGGGGGAGGAGCAGGGGGTGAGGAAGAGGAGGAGGAAGAATAAGAAGAAATATGAGATGGATTGAGTTCATGAAGGATGCCACAGCCTTGAGTTTACAAGAGCTGAGCATGCTGTGAAGGACAGGTCATTTTGGAGAGCATGCATTCCAAGGGTCACCATAAGTTGGCCATGACTTGAAAGCATATGACAATGACAATCAAGTCTAGGTATTTTGGCCTGTGTTTTCTGAAAAACAAATTAACAAATGTAACTATTGTAATAAAAATTGGAAAGCCAGATGCATTCATGCAGCATGTGTCCCTAGTCTATGCTCTGATCTCACAGCTTGATTGGGAAAAAATACTACACCGTTGATCACTTTTGAAACTGATATTTGACATGAAATGTTTATGGGGGTACAAAATGATTTAAATGATTTATTTTTTTAAAGAAGAAGGGAGGACTCTATCATGTGTAAGAGGTTATTTATGATGAGAGAACATAATTGTTCAAGTCTATAACTGTGTGATCCTATGAAAATTTACTTAAAAGTAAGTCAGATTGTGTGAAAAGGCAAAAAGGAGGCATACATTTTGAAGTGTCACTATGTGAATTAATAAAGATAATATTAAAACACTTGTAATGTTAAAAATCTTACATGTCTTCTCACAGGACTGAGACATACCACTCAAGAGGATTAGCTTCTAAAAGTCAGATAATCCTCACTGTTGGGATAAAATATATCTTATAGAAATTATTGTAACATGTGCTACATAGGCATTTCCCTAAAATTAAATTAGCTTCCAAAATGGAATTCATTTAGATAAGTTTTTAAAAGTTGCTTTAACAATTTGTTTCAAAAGACTTTTTAATGGATCTAGTCAGAGATTATAGGAAAAGAAACAATTTAGGAAAAATAGGTGGAAATTGGAAGTGAAAACCTTGAGAGGCTATAACTTAAGGTTATGAGCATGTTGGAGAAAAGAGAAACTTGAATTTATTTATTTGTTTTCTTTGCAAATTGCCTTGGTTTTCAAGATCAATGAAAATACTTGTTAATCAATCCAATTAATAACATACACTGTAAACACTAAAATAAAGACATCTAATCCATGCTATGCTTAAATTAGTTCATGACTGCTGGAGAAATGAATAGATATATTGATGAAAAAGCTTGGAGGATCACTTTGATTCTGTATGATACATTTTATTAATGCATTGCAAACAGTGCAAAAAGCTTTACCTGAAAGCTGCTTTTGATTAGTTTCTATGACTAAATTCTATTGTTTGTAGTGGATCTAGATTATAGCTCTCAAATTTAGGGTGAAAGTCCTGTGTAGCTGAGAGTTAGTCCCACAGAAGAGATCTATAAATGAACCATTGCAGAATGCAGTGTACTAGATTGTGGCATGTAGATATCATGCAATGAGGTAAGTACTGGTGCATTTGTTTGCACAATGTATTACTAGAGGAAAGATCTATTTGACTGTGGAAACACTTTTGTCACAGAATACTGGGTTTGCCAGATTAGTGAACAGATTAGGAATGGGGATAGAACACTGACAGTTTTGTGTTCTTCCACATTTTTTAAAATCTCAAGCTCTTTCCATCCCCACCCAGGAAAAAAGTGAGTTTTGGGATGTTCATATGAAATATGAATTGAATTTGAATTTTAGTATCTGTATTGGTCAAATTAAACAGGTGAACTTCCCAGCATGGAGAGGACTGTGTTTGTACTTAACACCATCCTGATGTTATCATGTTGAAAGTTTTCCTCATCCTGGATTGAAAGCCCATGGCACAAGATGAAAATAAAACACAATAGCATATTGTGTTGCGAAGACATCCAGGCATGTGGGAAATATTATTATAAAACAGTGCAGAAGGGGACAACGTAATACGGAGGGGAATTTTTTGGAGGCATCTTGCAATGTATTAAGCCACCCAGCTTTGAAAACATGCGTAGTATTTCAGCAAGATAACTTGTTTTACTTTATGTACCTGAAAAAAGGCAAATATTCTGTTGCTGGTTTGGCAAAGAGCCTTCACAACAACCACACAGCAGAACTATTACAGATAAATCAGTACCCATAATCATATAAAACGAGCTACGGGATGTTAACAATGCATAAGGTGTTTGAAGTAGATAAAGTTCCCTTGAGAATCACAAAGCACATGGGAGTGAGAATAGCATGCAAAAAGTTGTGCACACGTGTTGTGAGAAAGATCTGGTATGTGGCCTGCACCACTGAAACACTGCAATATATAATCAAGCTTGAAAGAACCATCAAAGGAACATTTTTTTAAAAAAATGTCAATAATGTCACAGAAGAATTGATCATCTTTTGTGCTGCCATGGAGATTTCTAGGGTGTGATTTTGAGTTACCACAAAAGACTGCAAATTGGCAATTATTTAGTTTATTTATTTTTACAAGAAGAGCAAGGAGAAGAATTAGATTTTCTGTCTCAGGAGCACAAAAATGCCTTGGGTTGCCTCTATTTCTAGATACCATATGTTAATTTTTATTATTAATAATTTTATTTGTTTATTTATTTATTAGATTTAGATCACCCCTTTTCTTACAAAGAACTCAAAGCAGATTGCATAATTCTCCTCCTCTTGTTTTCAATCTTACTCCCAGAACAACAACCCTGTGAGGTAGGTTGGGCTGAGTGTCTGTGACTGGCCCAAAGTCACTCAGTTGGCCCATGCCTGAATGAGGACTAGAACCCAGATCACCTGAGCCTCAGTCCCATGCTCTGAACCACTACACCACCCTTGCTGTATGAAAATCTTTGCTTGAAATCATCTGGAATTGAGAGACATCAGCAATTCTGTACTTCCAAGTCACAACCTGAGAGGATATTTTAATTGATGGTACTTGATGTTGCTGAGAGATCCAAGGGAATTAGTAGGGTTGCACTCCCCTGTCTCATTCCCAATGAATATCATCCCTTACAGTGACAAAGGTAGATTCTTTTTCACAACCAGGCCTAAAGCCTAAGTGAAATGGATCTAGCAAAACTGAGTTTCTTTCAGGAGTGTCAAGAGTTAACCGCTTCTGTCCAGCTTCATCCTGGAGCAGACCAGTGGCTAGCTGTTTGAACATTTCGCCCAGCAAGGGAATGTTGATAATCAGCCTAAAGCTGTTTAGAACTTTTGGACCGAGGTTAGGTCTCTTCAGGAGCGAACAAAGGCTCTTTCAAAGGTGGTGGTATCATTTCCTCTCACAATGAGGAATTTACAGCTTCCTGAAGCAAGCTTGGCATCTTCTCTCTATTAGATGCAATGAATCAACTGGCACACAGGTTAAGCATAAAGGTGGTTGGATGAACTAAGCCAAGTCCTTGTCTACATTCGCAGGCCTCAGCTACTACAACTCACCCAGAAAACTGGACCAGACAGTGTTCCATTAAAGGAACTGCATTAAATGCAGAGTATAGGGTTTTTCTTTTCTTTTTCATTCATTCATCCAGCAAAACAAAATTATTAAAGGGAAGGGGGGGGAGAGAGAGAGTTGAATGAATCAGTTAAATATGAACTTCAAGAAAGGCAAACCAAATACCTATATATGTATTCCCTTTGGAGAGTACTATTTATATGATATTCATTCCAATATTGCAATTTCCTCAATCCATTGCATTATAGGAGGTGATCTTCTATGTAATATTGATCATTTAGCTGTCAAAAGGCTTCAAAAATCCATTTACACTGAACATGCATTAACTGAGAAGCAGATATATACTTTGAAGGAACATCTGTATCAGTAAATATCAGTGTTGCAATACAAAGTTTATTCATATTATAGCCTTTCTCCAGAGAAACAACAACAAAGAGGCATCGTCAAAACATATGATTAGGAGAAGCATTAGAAGTATTACAACTCCAGCAAATGGGAGTTTTCCCCAGCCAGGCGTGAGGGGCCCTCATCAGGGTCTCAATCTGGACTGGGTTCCCTGTTCTCCCTCATCTTGAACTAAAAACTGTGCACTGGAAAGCAAATCATGCAGAAAATGACACATGGAGTTGGGAGCCTTCAGAAAGTGCCACAAAGCCACAGCTGACTCTTCTGCTACCCTTTTCACTTGCCTCTTGGCTCTGCAGTCACTGCATCTGATCCTGCCAAAGTTGCCCTCACGTGATCCTGTTCTTATACTTCTTACTTTATGTGTGTGTCTGTACACAGGATTCTTGTCATCATTTGCACATGAAAACCAAATAACAAGCAAGACAAGACAGGGGCAGTGATAATGGTGACAGCCGTGCCTCTGGAGGCAGTGGGAATAGAATGAGTTGTCATGTTACTGGCTGTACTAGCGTTTGGGTCAATTTTGAAGTCTGGATGCTTCATAAGGGATGAGGTTTGTAGCACAACACCAGTGCAAATATCCACTGAGCACTGATCTGCTGCTAAAATGCCTATTTGCTCAGTGTCTTGGGGCACTGATCTGCCACTGAATGTATTTACAGGCTAAGCAATAACATGAGTGATTAGAGCGGCAAGAGGAATTAAAAATGCCAGGGTTCTTGGAGTGATGACAAAAAAGATGGGATTGATCTCTCTCAGTTTTGCAACCAGTTCTCTGATGTTATTCCATTTTCTCTGCTGTATCATAAAAATCATTCCAGTGGGACTTGAACTCCTTGGCATCCTGCTTTCAATACCCTTGGGCATTAACACATTGCTGGATTCAGCCTCAGCATCCCCGGCTTCTTGGCAGAACAGTCCCTGTAGATACCAAGCCAAAACAGCTGTTGAAACAGTTCCTAAGCTTTTGAGGAACACTTTTGCTCTCATGCTGCATCACTTAGTTTACAGGAAGGCAATTTATCTGAGGATGACCTATGAAGAATTGTAGTTTTTATGCTGCACTGAGACAGCCCCAGCAAGAAACTGGGTTAGGAATGGAAGCATTCTTTGCACAACTCAGAAGTCTGCAGGAGATGATGAAGTAACAGCAGGCAGCATGCTGAAGAATAAGCAGTTTCTTCCTTAGCTTGCAAGCACATCATAAAGTTCTTTTTAAAAAATCTACCAGGCCCCATAGACATAGTTGAATTTGCATCAATACTGCCCCATGATGAATGCATGTGTTTAATAACATGGGATTTATGTACCTATTTTTCTCCAACAAAGGCTACACAGTCTTAAAAATCATGAACCACAGAGTGGACTGAAGCTGGACTATTCTTTCTCTCCACACAATCAATCTATGCAATTCAGACCATTGGGGTCAAAATATGCATAGCTGAAATTTTTTATTGTTAGTTTTACTCTAGGTTAAGCTTGTTTATAGCCCCAGTTTAGACCAGGATCATCTCATATTGGAAGAGGAAGACTAAACATCTCCCCTACAGTTGGTTCCCCCAAATCCCTTCCCGGCTTCCAGTGCTCATTCAAGAAGGAAGCCGCTGACCTGCCTCTCCCTTGCATTTAATGCAGGGTGTCCTTTAACCTAAGAGCTAAAGCGGGGGGCAACTCATGGCCTCATGAACATCCAGGATCTTGTAGTTACCTGTGCTACAGGTAGAGAGGTGCACACAAGCTAAACCAACACAGCTTCAGCTATTGTGTGAATAAAAGCTGCAGGGTCTTCCTGATACCAAATAGGACCATCATGAGCTGTAATCTGATAATGAGCAATGCCAGTCCACATTCTCACATTTAATGGGCAACCTAGAAAAGTTCAGGATTGCTGCCCATGTGAATCCATGAACTCCACCTTGCCCTATATGGAGTTCATGGGGCTGCTGGTGCAGCTGGCAAGGGTGGCATAAATTTCTCCCTATGCCATCACCATTCCCACAGCTAGCAGAAAGCAGGACCAGCACAACCAAAAGGAGTGAGGCAGAATGAGGCAGAATGAGGGGACTGGACCTTTTTACTGATGGAAGGGAGTTTCCTCCTGGTACAACCAAATAGCATCTGGAGTAACAAGAGAAACAGAAAGGTTCAGCTATGGCGACAGACATCTGCGTGCGCTCGTTCAGCCAATGCTTGTGCATCCTTGTTATGATCAAATTGCCTGTCAGCTTCTGTGGTGGAAAATGATGATGTTTATTGAGATGGAGGACAACACCATCATGACAGCACATCAAATATCCTCTTCTAATGCAACGCACATTAGGTCATGAAAATAAAGAGAAAACAGACACCATCTTCTCCTCTGGTGCATAACTACATCAGTGCTCAGCTGCTAATCACATGCTGCTACTTGCCTGCATGAATCTAATAAATTTCTCACACTATTGTGCGATGAATGAGTGGTCCTTTTTACTTATACAGAAAACACATCAAAGGAAAGAATCCCATTTGTATTCCTTAATGGCGTTATTTCCATGAGATTGAGATAGTACTCCCATAGTTTCTTGTACGAAGGATATTTGATTTAGTGGTAGGGAATCTACTGATTTCAGAATGATGGCAGATGAGCTGGTACAGTCAAGCTCAAAAGAAATCTACGTATGAAATCTATGAAAGTTTAGGTAGAAGAAAGACAATTCTACTGGAAAATCTTTCATAAGTATTCCATCTTCTCCTCTTCATACTAATATTAAGAGATAAGACAGGATGAGCAAAGTCCCTGAAAACAAGTGTGCATGTGTGTATGTGTGAGAATGTGTTTACAAACAGCAAGGTCTTGGGGATCCTAAAGAAACAGTATGTATTTATATTCAGATAGGCAACCCAAAAATACATATTCCTTCAGAAGTTCACAAAAAAGTAAAATAAAATACAATTTCAAGAGCAATAAAATCTAATGCAAAAATATTTCTGCCTGTGGGATAAACTACAAGCAGCAAATCTTCTATATATTGCAAATCTGACTGAAACCCTAAAATGTAAAATGACCAAAATTTTCAAGATTTGGGTGAATAAAAAGGTTTTCATATAATATTGTGAAGACCATAATGAAGTCACCAAGAAAGCATAGGGTATGGTAGGATATTAAAAAGATAAGAACATAAGAAAAGCCAGGCTGGGTATGTCCATCTAGTCCAGTACTCCATACACATGGTGGCAAACTAACTGCCCACAGGATCCTTCAAGCGGGATGGGTGCAAGACCTCCACCTGCCCAAGCTCCTCAGCAACGGGTGCAGGCAGGCATGTCACCTTTGGTAAAGAAGGTTGCACCTAGCCAGCAAGGCTAGTAGCCACTGATAGCCTCCTCTTCCATGAACCTGGGTGCCATTACTGAAAAGTTTGTATCCTTAGAAGCCACCCACTTCATTTCTGGAGCAGGGCCCCTGACGAGAGTTTAAAGATTAGGTCAGGGGTATGAAGGAGAAATGGACCTTTTACTCTGGACTGCTGAACCATTGGTAACAGCTTGGAGTGAGCCAGGAACCAGAGGACTGCCTGTAAAACAAGTGGGCAGTATTTTGGGACCTGTAGAAACTGAGAAAACTGTCCTGGGCACCACCACAAAATGGCTACCATGAGGGATGTGGCTAGGCACAAATACTGAGTCGAAGGCAGAGGTAAGATGTGATCTACAACCTATACTGTGTCATGTCAACAGAAACCTATTCCACAGAAGGTAATTTCTTTTTCACTCTCCCACCTCTGCCAGCCAACTCCTTCCATCTATTGCTTTTGTTTACCAGTCTACCAGACAGAATGGGCAAGAAGCCCATCTTCCTTTCCACCTTCTTTTTTTTCAGTGGATGGACACTACAGAGAAAAACCAAGGCCTGTTATTAATTCTGCCTCTTAAGCTGTCTATCATTACTTCCCTAAGAATGTATCTAAGCCTCTGGTGTGGCCCAGAGGTATTCCAGCTCCAAAGCAATCCCAGCTACTCGTAAGAAAGCGGAAGCCATAGGCCACCTTGGCAGGTGCTGAGAAAAATGTTCATGAGTTCCATCTTGCCTGTAGCCACCATATTACCTCCTCTGCTACAGAATGGTCTGTGTCAGAGAGCAAGCCAAGGGAGAGATAAGAATACAGGTCCTGATTCAAAACTACAGGCACATCAGAGATCAAGTACACACTGCTGGCCAAGTAGTGCACCAGCCAGACTGGGAACTGTTTTACACTCCTTCCTTTCCAGGAGTAGTCCATGGTGGATGGAGTCAATCCAAAGATTCTTCACCGGTAAGCTGCACATCTTCAGTTCACCACAGGGGCCAATGGTCAGCAAGACTTGACAACAGGAGGCCTGGCTGATCCCAGTCTGTACCTTTCCTCATGTAATTCCGCAGTCATGTCTCTAAATGGAGTTCTGTGCTCTGAAGCCCCAGACAATACGCTACAGCAGGAATGCAACACAGAATGCAATGGCACCATGCTCAGTGCCAGCTGTGCTGGAATCAACGTGACTGGAGAGACGAATGCCCGCAGCAGCCCACATGCCACAGTAGGTTTGCTATTACTCATAGGATTTGCCTTTCTGTTTTTGTTTTTTCATTCTGTTCACTTCACACTGATAGTTTATAACCAAAGGTCATCACAATATAAAATATGCATATGCAGCAGAAAAATAGCACATGAAAAATGAACTAATCCAGCATTCAAAGGTGATTAAATGCTATCTAGCTCATACCACATTTTGACGATCAGGGCTTGTATGTTTAAAAAAAATCTGAGTAGTAGAGTAAAAGAAAATAAATTTATATGTGACATCTCTCATATATAATTGATGTAGATATATCAAATAAGATGTCAAAAAGGAATCTGTCCTGTGATGATGTATTAGAGATGTATGTTGAACTTCCATGAATCTGACTTAGAATTCCACAGTGGACTAACATTCCCAAGTTTCAAGGCTCCTGTGGATTTATGGATTTTTTAAACTTTCTAGAATTTTATGCTAATTTTATCAAAGCAGCAGCAGCAGCCGCAGCCACTGCTGCCGCCGCCCACTAAGCAAAAAGTGCGTTTTCCTCCACAGGCTGAAGCATGAGAATCAACATTTCAAGGGTATTGGGAGCAGTATGGGTAGATTTGTGCATGTTCAGAAGTGCACATTTGTGCAAGTGCTCATAGATACAAGTTTGGGATATTGGGAAAAATGAGGTACTGTCAATGAACAGACAGCAGAATGAAAAGTCCCCGACAACACACAAAATGCAGATGGAATTGATTTAAAAAGTGAGATGCATGTAAGGGGGAATCTAAAACTTCCTGGGTCACCTGTTCCACTGGCCATATTGCAGTACATGGAAAGATATTTACTGTGGGCTCCACAAAGTGTCTTCGAATTGTTTGGATTCTCCCTTTCAAAGCCATAGACAGTAATATGACTTTGGAGACTCCAAAATTTGACTTCCTTGCTTCCTTGCAGCCTGCACAGAATGGACTGTGGCCCCTGCTTTCTGAGGTGATAAAAGGGGCACTGGATGATCTCATAGCGGCCAGGAAGAGAGTGCTAGAATGGGAAGGGAGATTATAGTCCACTGTGGTTTTCTAAGTAGGTTCTATGGATACTGGACTGCTGCACAGGAGAGGTTTTACCAATCAATTGAATGGTATACAGGTGAATTAAGTGGGTTTTGGTTGATTTTGTGGTTACATATAAGCAATCTAATACTGTGGTGAATATGACAGAAAAAGTATAGATTTCCAGGTTTTTGTCTCAATGCAAAAACAAACAAACAAACAAACAGAAAGACAAAATAAAAGTAAACCCTTCATAAAGAAGGATGTATTTGAGATTATATAAGCAGTGATCCAGCAGCACTTTTATTATTTATCTGTTTCCAGGTCTCCAAAAGCAAAATGCCAAATTGCTTTCTGTGAATGTTTTGTTGACCTTGTTACACTGGCCTTGCAATAACCACACTATCTGGAAATATATTTCTGCATACAACTCAAGGTGCTTACCTATAGTATCCTAATTGGTTTGAGGGCAGGATATTTGAAAAACCGTCTTCTCCCATACAAACTGGGCCATAGCTTAAGGAACTGAAGGAAGACGAAAGGAATACTTGTACAACACAGGGTCCTTAATGTCATGAAACAGATAAAACCAAAGTACATTTTCAGGTAGTCCATACTTAACTTATGGTATTTCTAATAGCAGCTTCTGGTGGTGGCTGTGTGTATGCAGATATGTAAACCATAAGGTGAACCTATGGTGAGTTGCATCTAAATAGTGGTTTAGAGTAGACCCACTGATATGCAGGGGCCTGAAATGGATACATCCCCACTGCTGCCTCCATACTACTAGAGAAACTCATAGATTTCTAGTTGCCTCCAAACTACTAGAGAAAATAGGTAGCTGGTCTGAGCCAGCAAGACTCCTCTAATGTTCTTGCACTGTGGTGGTCCCCACACAGTTGCATGTGGTAGTACAAGGTGCCTCGGGATAGCTAGTGATCCATGCAAGGTGGTCTGGTGAAGTCAGAAGGACTCTTACATAGTTTTTGCGATATTGTAAAGGAAGATCAGTGGACAGGCCTGTATTTCACCCAACATATGCCACCCTCTTTTTACACCCGGCTAACTTCTTTCTGGGAAGACCAAATATGGATTGAATCCATAAAGGCAGCCAAACTTGGGAGAACTTGGGAGAGCTGAACAGAACTGTCATGGACAGGACATTTTGGAGGGCTTTCATTCATAGGGCTGCCATAAGTTGGACATGACTTGATGGCTCATGAGAAAAATAAAAACAAACTTCTTTCTATTAAAATTTGTTGTGGAAGGCAGAGTATGGCATAAAGGAGACACAAGGTTTTTTTTTTTTTTAAATAAATGTTGAATCTCAACAAAATAGGAATTTTCTGAGAATTTTATATAAAATTATAACCCCACATAGATAGATAGTTTGTTTATGCATGTTAAAAACTGGTTTGGGGCCTATAAAATTCTCTTGGATGGGTTCTTCTGAAGTAAAATGAAACATGTGGAAGAAGAATTCTGTGTGTCACAACTGCCAATTTCTTTTTTTTTTTTTATGGAACATAGCTCTAGAAGGAGTGTTATGTTCCTAGGAATTCTGAAGTTTGCATACCAAAGGAGAAGACATGGATCAGACTTAGATAACTGATTTTCCCCAACCAAATTCCTTCCAAAGGACTGATCAAAAGAAGGATCTTTTCACCAGTGTTTAATTCCCTACTGCATCTGAAGCTTTACATGCAGCTTCATTTTCTCATCCAAATCATTGTCTCCTTTGATCAACACTCACAAGAATCAAAGGCTTCACAGTAGCAGATAGAGGAAATCTTCTCACTGTATCATCTAGAGCAGCTTTCCCCAACCTGGTACTTTCCAGATGTTTTAGATGACAAATCCCATCAACCACAGCTATTGTTGCCAATTGCCATAAATACTGGGAATTGTAGTCCAAAACATCAAGAGGACACCAGCTTTTGAAAAGACTGATCTGGGTTTTATCTGTTATTTCCTCAGATTATGTATGAATGTATGTATACATGTATGTATGTATTGCATTTTTATACCACTCCTTATCCCATAGGGCTCTCTGGGCAGTTTACAAGCAAAACATAAAACAACAATTACGAAACATTAAAAACCAATCAAAACCAAACACACAACTTGAAAACTTATGGTGATTGACTACAGTTAATAAAAGGCATAGCTGTTCAGATAAAACAATATTAAAACTAATCTACCCTTCAAAATTTCTGGTAAATAAAAAGGGTTTCACCTGTAACCAGAAAGAAAACAACAATGGCACCAGGTGCATTTTCTTGAGGAGTACGTTCCAGAGGTGAGGGGTGACCACAGAGAAGGTTCTCCTCTTAGCTGTCACCCCTCTCCTCCCCCTTCCGACCACTTCTTTAGACCTGCAGAAGGATCACTGTGGAAGATATTAGGAGTATGGAGGAACCTACAGAGAAAAGTGTTCCTTCAAATAGCCTGGGTCGAAGCAGTTTAGGGCTTTAAATGTTAGCATCAGCACTTTGAACTGTGCCCAGAGTTCAACAGACAGCCAGTGCAGCTGAGACAGGACTGGCATGATGTGATCTCACGGGCCAGTTCTCAGTATCAGCCAAGCGGCCCTGTTCTGAACCACTTGGAGTTTCCAGACTGTTTCCAAAGGCAGCCCCATATAGATCACATTACAGTAATCCATGCAAAATGTCATCAAGCATGGATCTTTGTGGCAAGGGAGAACAGCCTAAGCTGATAAAAAGTGCTCCAGGCCACCAAGTACACTTCTGACCAGAGGGATAATTCTGGATCCAAGACCACCCCCAAACTGTGAACTTTGTCCTTTAGCAGGAGTGTCAAGGACAGGTTGAAGATTTGGACAGATGATCTACCCACCAACAACACCTCTGTCTTGTCTGGATCAAGCTTCAGCTTATTGGTCCTCATCCAGTCCATTACTGAGCCCAGGCACCAGTTAAGCACAGTCACTGGAGCTGTTGAAAAGGAGAGGCAGAGTTGAGTGACATCATATGCATCATATTCATCTGTATCATCCACCTGACCAATTTCACAATCCTTGGTGTTGTGGAGAAAGGTACTGCTGAATGCAAGTCTCAGGGAAACATCAGGCAAAACAGTGATGGCTCATGATCTTGCCAATGGGACTGTTAAACTCAGGTAAGACCAAATATGACTGTTGCTATAAGACCTCTTGCAAATATCTTCTGTCCAACACTCAAATACCCTCAAGAGATCATTTTACGTAAAATATTAAGGGGAGGGGGCAATGAAAATGGAAGCACTCCAAACATCTGGGCTGCAGAGATGAGAGGTGCTAAAACAGCTGACCTGAAATTTGAAATTAGAACCATCCAGATGTACCATCCTGGGGGATCTATTTTATGAGTGTATACCTCAAGTTAGGCTTTTCTTTAGTGAAGAGGGAAAAATAGCACACAGCAGTCTTAAATTGATGCAGGCATATATTTACTTATTTTTCCCGGTCTATGAAAGAAGAAAAGAGAATAAACACTAGCCGTAGGGCCTCCATATATGAACAGGCTCCACATGGAAACAACTTGCCATTGCTTCTCATGGCAGCAGTATCCCCGCAACAAGTTGTTCTCAGAGACAAAGTTAACCCTGTGAGTCCACCAAACGCAGATCATTTTGGAGGTAGTGTGTGCCATTGCATGGGGCAAAATGCAACAAACTAAATCAAACAAATAAACACACAACAGACTGGTTTGCTCGAGCGAAGGCAATTTAAAGTGGCTTCCAGAGTCGGTTGTGAATGAAGGCTGGCTCCCACTCAAGCCTGTGCCTGAAATTTTCCCATTTGTGCCTCATAGAAGCACCACAAAGCTTAGAATAAGGGGAAGATGCACAGCATTCTTTTCTGCCCACCCCTTCTCATCCTTGAAGAAAGATACAGCCTCATTTCCCTAAATGATCCAGGGAAGAGCCAGACCAACTGTGTCATTTGATATTTGCACAATGATATGGCTCTAGCACTACCTTTTAGGGATGAACAACAAATACAGATAGCCATAATTTTGGAGAGCTCATTTTTGAGTAGCAGATAGCTTGTGTGTGTGAGGTGGGGGAGGGAGAGAGAGTTCTTAAGCAAAGCAAGCCCCAAAGATATGTCTTAGTCAAAGCAAATTTCATTTGGAAATTCAAAAGCATAATATGGGGAAAATGTGCTGCAGTTTCACTCAGCTGTACAAACAGGATTACATGAGTAATCTTCAAGTACTGTAAGGAAGAATCCTTTTAGCTTCCAATGAATTAGATACCAAGGAAGCTTTCATTTGCTAGCAAAATACACTTGCACTTCAGTTTGAGCCACTTCTGCTGGTGCAAAGCCTTATGCAACCCCACGACATGCTGATTAATCTGTCATCAATTCAGTTGTCTTTTTACCCTATCAGCAGATTGCTTTAGAGTAGGTGGTACTTTTATACCTGATGTCGTCACAGTGGAAGCAATCAATCCCAGAACCTCCGCTAAAGAGTATATAATCAGGGGTGGGCAAATTTGGATGGACTGGTGGCAAATCTCACACACTCAGAACCCATTGCGTAAATGTGTATACGTATGTTTTGTGCAAAGTATTGCTGAAATCACGGCCTAATTTTATTTATTTATTTATTCCAAACTTTTATAGACCATCACAACAGCCACATAGCTCTCTGGATGGTTTACAACAGTTTAAAATGCAATTAAACATAAGGCATAAAAATCCATAGAATATTATGAAACAAATTCAATAAATAAAACCATTAATTCCATCAGCAGAGACACCAGCTGTGTTGACCTCCTACAATGGCCAGATTGGACACATAATATTTTCAAGATAGCAATTACCATTTTAAAATTTATAAATAAAGATCTTGACTTAAATTTAGTATTAAAACTGTTAAAATACTCCAAAAAAATAAAAAAAATCTATTTGCCTGATGCTAAAATGTCTACAAAGTAGGTGCCTGGTGCACATCTCTGGGCAGCTAATTACAAAGATGGGCACCTTCAAACAGGTGAAGCTTGATAAGAGTTCCAGTTTGTTTTAAAACAAAGTGTGCGCCTGTGAGCCTTATTTGAAAGTGAAAAGATGCCTTTTTGATAATTCCACACTGTAGAAATTTGGTGGTGATTTGGAGGCGGCAACAGAGGATGCGGCAGGCCCAAAGGAAAGGGTGTTGGCCTGCATCCATCCCACCTACTGCTAATAAAAACTTAAAATTAATTAGATGATGATTTACAACACATCTATGAATTTGACATCTTGGACTTTAAAACAAATAGTCCTCTGCACCATGGAAGCTTAACATTGAAAACATTTCAGTTGGTTTGCTCTAAAATCTTGGGCTGGGGGGATAAGTAAGAAAGAGTTGGCTGAATGCAGTGTCAAAAGGTTTCTGTGAAAGCTACACCGTAGCACTTGCTTCTGTCAAGGCAGCCTGCTGGCTAGTTGACTAGTCTCATTTCATTGATGTCACCACTTAATGCAGATGAGAAATACATATCTGAATGCTTCCTCATACACTCTGCACTTAGAAACCTAATATTTTAGGAAGGGGGCTTTGCTACAACCATTCTTCTGAAAATGCTAGCTTTCTACTTGCAGGAAGGTTTTGATGTTGCGGCAAATTTGTTAATGCAATCCAAATTTGTTAATGCAATCCAAATTTGTTAATGCGTGTGTAGGTTGAGCAGCCTCAGGAGTACCATTTAGTATACTGCAGGTTTTTCTCCCTCGTATATGTGCTGACCCATGAACAAAACAATTTTAAAATCCAGTGCTGTATTTGTGTGTCTCATAGGGCTTGCCTTCAGTTCTCTGTCCATAATCACGGATGTCCACATCCCGCTTTAAAATTAAAAGTCAAGAGTAGACATTTTAAGTCCGTTCCCTAAAGACATTATGCACCTGCTTGCTACCATATGATCTAAAATTTAATTAGTGATTTGGCATGGTCTGGCTTTTTCAAACTAACAGTGTATTTTATTTCTTCACTTGACAGGCTCTTTCCCCTTGGGAAATGAGGAAGAGAGTCATTTTCATATAAACTAGAACCATTTAGAAAACATATATGGCCCATATTCTGTTAATTTTGATAATTTAATATATTTGATGTTTTGGAAAGATAATATATCAGATATACTCTAATTAGCCAGGAATATGCAGTGTACCTTGAGTTGACTGAGAAGAGACAGAAAATGAGGAAACTAGAGCTGTACCGCTTTTGATTACAAGTTATGTCTCCACATCAACACTCTCAACTGTCTGCTGTAGCTATGCTAATCTTGACTGAATTGAGGAGAAATTCCTTACACAAGCCTCAAGCAGAAATCTAAATTTCACAGCAGGACTTTTCTTTTAAATCAGATTTTTTCCCAGTCAATACTTGGAGATGCCAAGGACTGAATTGGGAACTTTCGACATTCAGCGCAGGTTCTGCACCACAAAGCTACGTCTCCTCCCCAAACTCAGTTATCCTTCAAGAATTGCAGTTCTCCAAATTTTGCAATGCAGTTTGCCACGTAAAATTAAAATCCATACAAAAATGTGTGTATTGTGCAGCATAACATTCATCATATTAGGGGTATTGCTTGCAAAATGTGTACTTTAGGTAAACATTCATATGAAAATATGCATGCACAAAAAATAAGTTTTTTTAAAGTCAGCATTCATGTTGTATTGAATCTAAGACTGAAGGAATGTTTGACGCTTGTGATTAATTTATAATTAGAAAAAATGGGAAAGTAAAAAGAAAAACTGAAACTGACAGATGATTCCATCCCTGCAATATAGGAAGCAAGCATGTGCTGAATAGGTTCTTTCAAGCAAATCTTATTGAATAGAATGAGACCAGAATCCCCAGGCATTTGACAATATATGAGAAGGCTTGTAGGTGGTACAACTGTTTATGATGATGGTGATGTTACTGTATAGGACTTTGGCAATGCAATACTATTTTTTGGCATCACAGTTCTTACCTGAGACACTTGCTCCAATGTCAGACCTGGGATTTGAGTGTCCTCCTCCTTCCGTCCTCCTGCCTTTGCAGTTGGCAGGGAAAGAGCCATGCTTGCTGTTCCAAGGTGCTGGGAGCTGTAAGTTTTTGAGGGTCTAAACTTGCACAGGATTGTGCCTTAAGCATTTTGCATGGTGCTGAGATTGTGAAGGCAACCTTCTGAACATGGAAGGTGCCTGAAATCCTCAGAGGACTATGAACTGCCTCTCTGGATATTACTCCTAATGTCTGATTGGGACATCAGACTCCTGCCTAACTGGGGTACAGCTCAAAGAGTTTTGGCAGCTGGGGGGCATAGAAATGTAATGAATAAAATAACTGAAAAATGTCATGTTCATGAAATGTCATTTCTTGAGGCTTTGATTTAGCAAATCATGTCTACTAACAATGCTTTGCTGGCATGCCTGGCATGTCTTTATTGGGGATTCACACCATCAAGGTGCCAAATAACACATTTGCAGTAACTGGAGATTAAACTAGTTAAATGGTTAGGCTAGATATTCCAATGATGCAGTGCTAGGAAGTTCACACTGCAGTTAATAAACATGTATACACTTAAAACAAATGCGTTCAAGCTGCAGGGATTTCTGACACTGGCTTGACATGGCCCATTGCTGTTTTGGATATCTCAGTATCTCCGGTGAGGATTTATTTGGTCCATTTTTTCCAGTTAAGTGTTAACCTGGCAAATGAGTCATTTTGAAATCCAGCTGCAGATCTGCAAATATCAAGTGTCTGTGAACAAGCAGAGGTCTCACTGCACTTACTTTGCCATCAGATGGTTTCACTTAGGAACCAAAAGGTCAGGGGTCACAGCATGACCTCATCAAATTAGACTCAACTGAGAGAAATGTTTAGCACAACAAAAGGAAGTAATCTGAAGTACATTAAATGCAAATGAGAGCACCATGTGCAAACTTCAAAAAACACCTGATACAAGCAAACACTGTTAGGGTGGTGGATGAAGGGATGAGGTTTCAAATTTTGGCAATGGTTCCAATCTTGCAATCCATTTTATCTGCAGCAGGATGAATATTAATCTCACTGGTATACAAATGCTTACATTACACTTATGTTTCAAGTTTTCCATTATTCCCGGGAGGGATTAAGCTGGATCAGAGTTGAACTTTTGTGGCTACTTGCATCTCCTTTAGTGGTTTGGATACCAAACAGGTCTGGCCAAAGCAGTAATTTGCTTTGCAATATGAAACAATCATTCATTTTTAATACAGGTTCACAAGGTTAATACAGCCACAGGTCTCCACTCCAGTTTGGTAGCTGCTGCTCCCAATATTTGTCTGAGAGAGCTATGGACATTTTCCAGAAATGGCTAGATTCTGTTTTCTTTGTAGATATGGGTCACAATGCACTGGGATGTTCCACTGCAGAAATCTTGCTAACATGAAAGATATTAAAATGAGCACTAAAATGCCCTTACAGAGCTCTCATTTAAGTCAGATCTAGCTTATTTCATTAACCATTAGCCTAGTCAGCTGCTTTATGTGGATATGTGGGTGGTAGGCAGGCAGAGGGTGGAGGGAATCGCAAAAGGTCCTGGGCCAGCCATACCTTAAGGTAACCCAGTATTATGTCAATAATATCTTTTTTCAACTTGGACAAGCTGGGTCTCCTGGAAAGCAAGCTTGATTTTAGTGTAATTCAGCGCTGAATTCTTTATAATTTTCATTTTTAGGTTAATAAGAAAGCACAATTCTTCTGATCTTAACAGAGAGGCATACTAGCTGTGACATGTGACATCGCCGAGAATTTATAGTGCAAAAAAAGTGTATGGACATTGTGAGAACTTAAAAGTATAATATCATATACACACACACACACACACACACACATATCAAATCACTACCACCATTATTATTAATTTCATTTGCTTCTGATAGCTTTAGTACATGAACCATTTAGACCAATTCTAACTTTTCACCCACAGTGTGGAAACAATAGAAATTGGTAATCTCTTGTCAATGTTAGTTGTGACTGACAGCTTAAACCAGAGTCTCTCTGTTGCTCTACAAAGTCATTTTATGGGGCTCCCTTAGGAGAATTTCCCTACAAATTGTTAACTTAGGAACCCAGTAAGCTGATCTCCAAATCAAAACTGATCTACTGAATAAACCAACAGTGAGACAAGACTCAGCTACCTCCTGTACAGGAGATGTATAACAAGCTTTTTGGATCTGGAGCTTCCATAATGTTCAGGGTAGCTTATTCCTGACAGCTATGCATGCTCCATGTTCTGAATGTTTCTTGTAAGCTAGGGAGACTTCCTGTTTCATTTGTCTTTGGGGTTAATCCAAGCAACTTTCCTCATGCCCAGAAATGGCATTGCTTAGATGCAGATGGTGCATTCTGTGCAGTTCACAGTCATTCCAAACTTCATACGGATTTGTAAAACATCAGTCCGTGCTAGCTACAAAGGTGAGCACTGAAATCAGAAGAGTTCCAACATAGTAGCCTATCCTGTCTGAAGCACTGGATGTCTCCTTGTTGCTATAATGGGGATATTAAAATGCCCATCACTTCCTTATTTTGAAAGTTGCAACTTAAGAAATTGGATGCAACAAACTGTATTTGGATGAGGGGGATAGAAAAGAATTGGTCTGGACTGTCAGGAAGAGTCAAGCAAAGAAAACAAACCACTGATAGCCCCACAAACTCCTTCAGCATTGCCACTCCCAGTAGAGTCAACATACAAAGAGCACTAAAGGCTTTGATATGCTACTTCAATACCCCTACCTGAAAGCATTGTGACTGGAGAGCCCTGACAAAGTCATTCTTTGGCTGGTAGATTCAGTGACAGTCACAAAACTATACCTGCTCCTCTGACTTACCTGACCTGATGTCTAGCTTATAAATCATATTTCTGCAGCTGCTTATATTGGATGTTCAATGGATGCTGGATGTTAAATTGGACGTTATATTGGATGTTGCTTTTATACATATGTGCATACTAAATATGTGTTTATGCATATGATAACTACATTTTTTGTTCTCCTCTTTAAGAAGTGTTCACTGAAAGGAAGGCTCATAGCTCAGTGGTTGAACATATGCTTTGCATACAGAGGGCTGCATGAAGGATCTGTTCTCAAGAAGGGACTCTCCACAAGAGGAAGGGCTCCACTGCTGGAAGATCTATCTTGCTGATTTTGGGAAATTCCTCCTCCCACTTCACTACAGCTTGTCCATTCAACAGGGACGCCTGGCTCACAGGGTACCATTTTCAGGAAAGTGGAGGGGCTATCATTGGAAGGAGGCAGTAGCTAAGCCCATTTCTGCCAGTGCATTTGATCCAGTTGCATTTGGGTCCAGCCAAAGTGTTCCAGGTTCAATCACTGGATCTCTAGCTAGTGTTCTGAAAGACCCCTTTCTGAAACCCTACTAAGCTTCTACAAGTCAATATGGATTATACTGAGTTACATGGACCAATGGACCGATTCAACATAAAACAACAGAGTACGCATTTTCTGCCTTACATGTATGGTCTTAGGTTAGACTGGTAAAGGGTTTTGTGTACTAAGGCTTTGATATGTTATTATTGCATTTACTTTACCTTTGCACGAGGGCAATAAATACAAATAAATGAAAAGTCTGTCCCATTGACAAATGAGCATTACACCAAGCCAAGCATTTAACTAATTTGTGTGTACATCAGACTGTTTTGCGTAGTAAATCACCTCTTGACTTAACAAGCACTGGATATTTCTCCTGCAGGGCATTTTTCTCTGCCCTTTTTGGTCAAGGTGTCTCAGTAATGATGGGGCAGTCAATGTCTTAGTACAACAGCACTGGGTTATTTAAAGATGATGCAAGCCTCCCTGACCCTCATAGATTAGGTCTGCTCTCCAGATGCTTAAACTGCATGAATGGAATGCAGAGATGGCAGCACTACTAAAATGAAAGCCCTTCAGCAAAATAAAAGATGGGGAAATCGTGCATTAAGATGTAATCATTACCATCCACATTACAGCCTGTATTCATGCATCTCCGAGTGGGAACTGCAACACATATTGCAGCACTGAATGCCCCTCTTTAGGATTCCAGTGGGTCCATTTCATTCCTAGCCCAGCTGCCCATTTTCTTTCCCACTCCAACAGTCAGACCGCATTCCATGGCCACAAAGGGAACTCAGTCCTCCTGGTGCTGTTTTCATAGGCACCCTACAGGTTCTCACACAAATATATCTTCCCTTCGCCTTCGTCTTCCCTCTTTCTTTCTTTCTTTCTTTCTTTCTTTCTTTCTTTCTTTCTTTCTTTCACTTTTGGGTGGGGGGGGGTTCCATAAACTGGGAGGTTCCATAAACTCCTTCCTCTTGTGTGTGGTTGATACACACTTGGTTACATAAGCAAATGATGCACACTCAGCCTGAATATAGGGACAGAGGGAAATAATGGATTCTTGTTGGAAGAGAAAATTTCCTAACATCTTCTGGTGCGATCTGTAATTCCAGATTGTGTGAAGGATCCAGTGAATGCAGTAAAGGCAGGTAGAGTCACATGCATGTGTACTGTCAAACCTCCAGCGTGCTTGTGGAAGGCTAACCGTGCTATTTTTGTTGATTCAGATTTGGGGGATGAAACTGCTTGTGAGACTGTGCCGCCACAAGCTGCAGCTCGAGGTTCTGGGACTCAGCTGTGGGAGGCAGTAGAAAGGCTGCCCACCCCAAGGCTGGATGGGGACACCGATCACACTGACCCTGGGAATGATGGGAAGCCACGGCTCGCAGGAGGGGGTGGTGAAATGGATGATCTCTCCAATGGAAACCAACTCTCCCTTTCAGAGGTGGACCTGGTGGCTTGGTGCCAACAGCAGCAAGAAGCCCAGCTGGGAGTGCAATTGGTGGAGCAGAGGTGTGCCCATTTCCACAATACGCCTCCTCCAAGGTTGAGGTGCAGATGGGTTCATAAGGGAAACGGGCAGCAGATAGGGTTCAACATGCTACTTTGTTTGTGCTCAGAGGGTTATGTGAAACAATAAAGATGATTAAGCAAAGAAATGGTTTGAGACTGGTGCTGATCAGAGGAAGGAGCATGGCTCATGACAGGTGGTTCCAATGTCAGGGGAATTGTTTATCCATCTGAGATTTAGCCTGAACTTTGGATGAGCTCTCCATGGTTCTGAATCTAGATTTGGAGGTGTGGTTGAGCACCATGGATACCCCGTGCAGACAGACTTCTTCAGTGACTTTGCAGGTACCAGCCTCTGGTACATGTATTGAAATCATTCCTTTGATGCATCCCTACAAACATGGCCAGGGTAGAGTTGGATGCTAGGATACATGCAATGTGGGTTGGATGGGAGGCTTTATGAAAGAGATGCAGGGATGCTGATCAACCAGATACTGGTCTTGGTCCCGGGTTTGTCACAGAAGGAACCCACAGATTATATGTCCTTTGGGCCGCCAAAAGAAACCAATCCTTTAAAAATCTGTAGTTTAGAAGCAGCCCTAGACATTAAAGTGAGCTTCCGCTCAAGCTCTCTGCACCATCAGTTACTGCCACTGGTTCTACCTTCACCTGGTTACACTTTAGGGGAAAGGGGTATCCATGAAGAAAGCTAGAATTGAAAGCCCCCAACTTTCTGAAATATTTAGAAGCCTGAAAGTGCTCCACTTTTCCTGTTTCCCTTGAGAATTCTTTGAAAACACTCAATATAGCCAAACTAATTAGAGGTCAGGCTGGGGAAAGTTCACTTACCACTAGTACTGAGATGAGAAATAGAGTGGAGAGACTGATAGAAGAGAGAATGATCTAAAGCAGGGATATTGAACCTCATTCAGCTCAAGCACTGAATCAGTTTCAGAGACATTTTCGGAGTGGGGGACCAAAGGCAAAAGGGTGGGACCAAAGGGGGTGGAACCAAAGACAAAAGAAGCAGGGCTAAAATACCAAAATGCCAGCATACTTTAGCTTAAAGGTATTACTACTAGTATATCAGGGCAAAATAAATGCCTTGATTTGGACTGGGACCATGGCCCTTCAGAATAGGTTTAAGCTCCCCTACCTCCATTACCATTCTGAAATTCCATATCCTAGTGAATATGCAATGCCATACCCAAATGAAATTGCTCCAATGGAGCCACTCTCCATGGGTGGTGGTGGTGGAACTTCGGAAGGAAATTGGAGCTGAAAACATCCTCTCTTGAAGTGTTGTGGTCCGACTGCATGCACTCACATGGAGGTAAAGAGATCTAGCTTACAGTGGTCCACTATATGTTGTAGAAATAACATCTACTTTGCTGCTATACCTTAGGAAAGGTATTTCAACCTTTTAGAATGGGAGGGCTGTAAAACCCAAAAGTAAGGGAACACCAGACTATT
The DNA here is from genome assembly GCF_004798865.1 of Varanus komodoensis. Lineage (NCBI taxonomy): Eukaryota > Metazoa > Chordata > Lepidosauria > Squamata > Varanidae > Varanus > Varanus komodoensis. Next base: position 107,277,297 of record NW_025335268.1, on the reverse strand, counting down.
GGTGGTTGGTGCTGAGAGCTAAGGTTCCTGCTTTGTGCATTCAAAGCTGCAGACCTATTTCCTTGCAAAGTGTTCTTTATTGGCCAGAAAGCATGAACACAGAGAATGAATATCTGAGCATGCACAGAGTGGTTTGTTGAACCCAATCCAGTATTCACCTTTAAGAACTCTCCTTACAAGCATCCCTTTGAGAGGGGCCTTCTGAAAGCAAGCATCCCTCCTCTCCATGTGCCGATCTTCTAATTGGGCCATCCTCCTCTGCCAGAGACATGTCATGGGATGAAGAGCCATGCTTACCCTGCCTGAGCCTGAGAAACTTCTCTTCCAAGTCCTCTCCCACCCTCTGTGCTCCTTGGTTATTCCCCAAGACTGCCTGCCCACCTGGGGAATTTGTCCTTGAGATGAGTGTCTCCATTTCCTTCATCTCAGTGTCTCCACAAGGCCCACATTCTCTGGCCCTCTCCTGTTCTTCACCCCACTCTTATTCTGATTCCTTTGTAACCCAGTCAGCAGTCGTTAAGAAAGAGCATCCAGATCAGCCATCTTTCTCATTCCCAACAACTGGGGAAAAGGGCCAGGGAAGGGGACATGCATCTGGGCAAGCCCAAAAGACAAGAGTGGGCATCCTGATGAATGAGATCTTGTCCCCAGTACCTAATATATAGGCTCCTAAAGACCACCTTGCTGTAAGATAATGAGAGATGAGGAGTCAGTGTACCAGGACACAGATATCTGATAGCTGAGCAGGCCAAATACATATATATCTTGTCTTCCCTCTCTGTAACCCTCCTAACACATTGCTGTCAGAACTGATTTTGTAGCAGAGTAAAACCATCCACTGTCTCATAGGTAGACAGACAGTAACACAAGAAAAAATGTGCAGGTAATGAGAAATGGTCGATAAGATTCCGGGTGTAGGCAGCAGTCACATCTGGCTGCAAGATGCTTTGAGCAGCTTGTTGGACAAAGGAGCTTGGTCCAAAGAGGTCACAGCAGGTTCATTTGCGCTGCCAAGAGTGAAAAACAGAGTGAACGTCAATAAAGTGCTCTCTCGCATGGTTTCTCGTTTACCCAAGGAAGGAGAAAATTGAATTGTTTATTGGAGGGTGGGGAGCGGCTGGTCTCACCTCCTCTTGGTCATGGGAAGGTTAGTTCAGATTCAGATCCAACAACTTGCTAAATAGAGTTGAAAGGAAGTTTAATAATATCATTCAGATCAGAAAAACAACCACATGAATGGAGCTGTGTAAGATAGCTGGAAAGTCTTTTCCAGAGTTAGGGAAATGCTGCAGCAGCTGGTTACATGTCTCTGAATATCAAATGCAAGAATGCTCTGTACAGGGTAGGTAAAGGATACAGAATACTGCCTGCGGGGTAGGGGAAAGGATACAGGATTGATTCCTGTTGCTGACTGCAATTCTTGATCTAGATACTGTTTTTCCTATGGCTGGAGGGAAATCATGGTAGATCTGATCCTGCTTCATGTGTATATTTAGGGCTGCCACCCAGAAGGAGAAAGAGAGAGGGTACAGACGATTAATCATTTGGATTCTAGAATTAGATTTCATTCTACTTCACTGAATAGATTGGCACATCAGTAAAAACTATAGAACTCAAGCAAAGAATGCTTTCATTGTTTCTAGATCACACAGGCATGTCCCAAACAAGCATTGTCTTAGAAGAGACACACTTTCCTATTTTTGAGGGAAATGTACTCCTCACATTTGGGCAGGGACAGATGACCGAGAGGATGTCCTGTGCATAGAATGAGGGCAGGGTAAAATTCGAAGTACCTCTTTCTGTAGGTCCCTGAGACGTCTCCATAGGAGCACCTTTTTGGGTGATTCAGGGACTGAAAGGGGAAGGGAGATTTGAAGAAAATTGCCTCCCGCTACTTTGATAAATAGGAGCACTTCATGATAACAGCACAAGAGATCTCTGGAACCAAACTACTTTTCTAGAATATTGGCTGCTGTATTTATCCAGTGCATAGTTTGATTGCTCAGAAGGATTTTAATCTGTTGTAAAGACATTTGACTTTATTGTTCCTGCCCCCAATGTTTCAGATTGACACGGACAACTGCCAAGGGTTGCACTGTCCCCCTGACCCCCACCCAAAAAAAAAAAAAAAAAAAGATCCAGGGCTGCACCTACTGTCAGCATGACTGGAGCGCCAGAATTGGGATGGGCCCATCGACTGGCAAATAGCTGCACCGTTCTGCAGAGTTTCCATGCACTTTCTGCAGAAACCTTAGCAGGTGTTGGCTATGGTACGTATCAGGATGGAGCTCCTGGCAGCTCAGACCCATCTCAATCAGGAGTTGTCCTGCATGGACCAGAGGCCTGGCCAATCCCTCCCTTGGCACGTTGTGACCAGATACATTCCCTCTCTGCTGCCGGGTCATGTCCCAACACATTGGCTGGCCTTCCTCTCCATTATTCCACTCTCTCCTATCCCCCAGCGCCCTGCTCCAACCATTTCCTATGTTGTGGTGGCACCACAATCAGGCACCTTGGAAGGCCTCTCTTCTCCAAATCCCAGGAAGCAAAATGAGTGGCAATGGAGAGGTCACTGATCCTCACCTACCCCCCTTGAAATCCTATGTGAGGGCCAGCTGGAACCACAGCCTGCCATGGTAGAGGATCCCTATTTACCCTCCCCTAGTAAGAAAGATGTGGCAAACCCCAAGCCTTTGTTGTGCAACATCCAGGATGGAGAGGATCCTGACTGGGAAAGACAGCTGTGTGGCATTGCCAACGGTTCAAGGGAATAGGGGAAGACCCAGGAGACAGTTGCACCAGCTATGCCTAGACACCAGTGTTCCACCCTTAGTTTGCACATCTGGTTGGTGGAGCAGAGTGGTTTTGTGGATGTGCAGTTCTGAAATCCCAGAGTAAAGGGATGGCGGAGTAAGATTCATAATGTGCTCACATTCCCAGAACTGTGTTGTGAAGCCAGGTTATTTGCGCCCAGGATCACCTTTGTGCGTACAGGCCCCTTTCCCATTGTTCCCTTCACCAGAGGTCCCTCTAGGTATTCTGAGGACAGAAAATCAGACCGTTGCCATGTGTCCTAGCAGTGCAGCGATGTACTTCCTCCGTGTACAGACAGTGGTGTGATTGGGTGCCAAGCTGCTTGAGAGTCTATGCTCTCTTCTGGCAACCAGGGTGCAAAGGGAAACTCCTGCCCAGTCTAACACGTGTCTAATATCGCTCTATCAACAGGAGAGTGGCAGAATATCGGACACAAGGAAAATAGGCACTTCCCTTCTCCTCTCCCCCTCCACCTCCCCCTCCACCTCCACCCTGGCCATGGCTCTGCTCTGTTTCCGCAGTTCCGTTGGCACAGGGTCCCGAGGCTGCATCTGGGGGTCCTGGCAGCACATCTGTAAAATTATGAGTGCATTGGGGTGTCCTGGCCGCATTTCGTGGGTTCTAGCAAATCTGCATATAGGATTCTGTACGAGTAAGGAGACTTTGAAAACGAGTTTGCAAACAACAACTACAACAACACTTATAACTATTAAAAATAACGATAAAAGTAAACCAAAATGTAGTAACAGTAGCAAAAGCAGATGTTAAAGAGGATAGTATATTTGTTCAGTTCATGACCCTTATATATAAATGTGAAGAATAGTACTTCAAATTGAAATACATTTTCAGTTATAGCCTCCCTGGAAATACACACAGACATAAATGATAAAATAAGCAGACAAAGTGGTGTGTGGGGGAGCCGGGGGTGGGGTAGAAGGGAGATGGAAACAGGAAAAGACATTGCTGTTGAACTATAATAACACAATACCCCAGTGAACTTCTCCCTTTTTTGCTCCTCAGTAATGTCTTCAGGTGACACTTTATTTAATAACACAAAAGGCTCAGATCTGCTACTTTTTAAAAATTTCCCTTAAAGTCCTGAGTGATGCATTTTCATCACTTGAATTTATGGGAATATCAGTCCAAATAATTTATGAGTTTTAATTTAAAGTGCCTGTTTTTAATAAAAATCATATAATATTTTCTTCAACTACCACACACATGGAAGCAGTTGTTCTTGATAAATATGATTTGATATTACAGTTGTTGATTATTTTTCTTAGTAGCCCTGTAAATGCTGTTTTAGAATGTCTGACTGGAAAAGGTATTCTACTATGGACTAGCTGCAGCTATTCACTCTTTTACTGAAATTGATTCCAAGGAAAGATTTTATCTGAGTCAGTCTGGAAAACAAAAGCAAGCCAATCTCATGTGTGCCCCTTGGCCTGCATTCCTTCCTTTCTGCTCAGAGAACTGATATTATTTAAAGAGATTTTATTTTGGAATCTCCTGCAAGGAGTTGCACCCCAGTAGCTTTCCCGTCTCTGAGGGCTCTTTGGTTCACTTTACAAAGAAAGCCTTTCCATGAACTGGACCGACTTGCATGCACAGGAGGCAGGACCAACACTTTTATATGATGCCCTGAGCCACATGATGCTAACATGAGAACGGTCCATCTCTCACAGGCTCCATATGCAATGGATGACAATTATAGACCTCTGCATGAAAGTCTGGGGGCATTACCAGGCAAAAAAGGTGTTGCTGGCACTCAGACAAGAGCACTGATGAAAGTAGACCGACTTGCATGCACAGGAGGCAGGACCAACACTTTTATATGATGCCCTGAGCCACATGATGCTAACATGAGAACGGTCCATCTCTCACAGGCTCCATATGCAATGGATGACAATTATAGACCTCTGCATGAAAGTCTGGGGGCATTACCAGGCAAAAAAGGTGTTGCTGGCACTCAGACAAGAGCACTGATGAAAGTAACCAGATGTCTCAATGTGGACTGGGGCCATAGCATGAAGGGAAAGTGGTGTTAACTATTCCCCAGCTCTAGTCCCAATCTGGATTAGCACCCTGCATCCCACATTTGCAGTATAGGTTGCCAAACAGTAATCACTATTTGGAAACAGGCTCTCAAACCAGATCAGGGCTGGAGACTGCAGAGGAATGGAGAAGTTAAAGCCCTCACCTGTATCCCCAAGCTATAGTCTCTGCCAGATTGAGAGTCCTGAACTTACAGTAAATGGAGAGGGAGTTATACACAGCCACTAGCTACAACTTAAAATGTGTGCTTAGATAGACAAATGGTCTCTCCTAATAGAAGGCAGCTCCCTATTTTACTAATGTTAGTGGACACGGAACCACTGATTGGTTCAAAATTAGGAAAGGAGTTGGCAACGCTGTATACTGTCACCCTGCCTATTTAACTTATATGCAGAACACATCATGAGAAAGGCGGGCCTAGATGAATCACCAGTTGGAATTAAGATTGCCAGGAAAAATATCAACAACCTCAGATATGCAGATGATACCACTCTCATGGCAGAAAGTGAAGAGGATCTAAAGAGCCTCTTGATGCGGGTGAAGGAGGAGAGTGCAAAAGTTGGCTTGAAACTCAACATTAAGAAAACTAAGATCATGGCACAGGTGGGGACTGCAGCCAAGAAATTAAAAGACGCTTGCTCCTGGGGAGGAAAGCTATGGCAAATCTAGATAGCATACTAAAAAGCAGAGACATCACCCTGCCAACAAAAGTGCGTATAGTCAAGGCTATGGTTTTCTCAGTTGCAATGTATGGCTGTAAAAGTTGGACCATAAGAAAGGCTGAGCGCTGAAGAACTGAGGCCTTTGAATTGTGGTGCTGGAGAAGACTCCTGCGAGTCCTTTGGACTGCACAGCGATCAAACCAGTCAGTCCTAGAGGAGATCAATCCTGACTGCTCTTTAGAAGGCCAGATACTGAAGATGAAACTCAAGTACTTTGGCCACCTAATGAGAAGGAAGGACTCACTGGAGAAGAGCCTAATGCTGGGAACAATTGAAGGCAAAAGAAGAAGGGGACGGCAGAGAATGAGGTGGCTAGATGGAGTCACTGAAGCAATCAGCGTGAGCTTGGGTGGACTCCGGGGGATGGTGGAGGACAGGAAGGCCTGGAGGAATGTTGTCCATGGGGTTGCAATGGGTCGGACACGACTTTGCAACTAACAACAACAGTATAGAAGCCCCTTGATAAAGCCCTGGGAATTTAAAAGTTTAGAGTACTTCTCCAAGCACGCTCCCTTAGAGAGCAGTTTCATGATATTAACCTGAGGGGGGAGTGTTCTAGGTAGTTTACCTTTGCAAGTTCTCATTCCCTTTAACTTTTTAGTTTTTAATTTGGAGTATTTGGCCAGTATTTTCTTTTAATTGCAAGATCTTCTATGAAACACTCAAAATGAAAATTGACAAGTTAATTTTTTGCTCCAAATTGTTAAATGTTGACATTTGGTTTGACACCCAAATATGCATACATGTTTCAGCCAGTTTGATATGGAAAGACCCTCCATATTTCAGACATCATGATGCTACAAAATATATAACATATTATGAACAACTTGAAAACATATTATAATTAACTGGATTTTTAAAAGACCAATCTATGCCATGTGTGTTCTCTGTATTTCCTACAGCTGTTTTTGATCCTGCATTTTTGTGTATCTTCTTTAGGGACAACAGTGTGTCCCCAGCACTATACTATATTTGGGGCCTGGATATTCCACTCATGGTGATTTCATAAAGGAGCTTTTAAATTTTGTTATGCTGGTAGCAACTGAATAGAATATAGTTAATGAACACAAATTTTTGGAAAAGCCTTAAAAAGAAAAAGAATTGAGGGAGCAGTATGCTATGCAATTAATGCAATTAATGTAATTAGTCTAACATGGCATGGTTTGATTTTAGTAATGTTGGTCTTCTAACCTGTTTACATATGGATTGGACTGAATATTTACTACAAAATCGTTAACAAATGTCTGAATGTGGGAAGTCACACATTTAACTGGGTAATCAAGCTGTAAGAGATCAATGCGTTTACAAATTAGTCATAAGATATTATCTGAATACAATTCTGTAAAATTAGGAAGGCTTATAGTTCAGTGGGAGAACAAACAGATAAGGTACCATTACCCTCCTGATGGAAGGGTCTCAATGTACACCACGTGGTGCTTTATCTGTGGTGCTTTATTCACTGGTACAGAAGTACTAATTATGAGCTGTATCCAGTGGAGGCTTTGCCTTAGCATTTCTTTTGAATATGTAGGACCCCTGATCTTTGCTCATCTCCCCTAGTTACTATAAAAAGGCCAGATTTCTTGATATCCTAAAAGACTGTTCCCTAGAATAAGGGTCATGGAACCAGTGAAAAGGGAGGTGACCCTGGAGTTAATCTTAAGGGACATTTTCCAGGACCTGGTATGAGATGTGAATGGGGTTGAATCAGTTGGAAGCAGTGGCCATAACGCTTTCAAATGTTTTATAGATAGATAGATATATAGATATAGGAGAATTGCCAGTGAAGTGCAGCACAGTCACATTTGAACTCAAAAGAGGAAATTTCCTCTAAATGAGGGAATTGGTAAAAGGGAAGTTGAAAAGGAGAGTCAAGAGGGTTAAAATAGTTTTGAAATTATGCAAAACTGTATTAATAGACGCTCAGCTAGGGTGTATACCACAGGTTAAGAAATTTATCACCAAGGCCAAGAGGTCACCAGCATGGTTAATGAGCAGTATGAAGGAAACCATTAGAGAAAAGAACATTTTCCTCAGAAAATGGAAGTCTTGCCCAAATGAGGAAAACAAAATGCTTATGAGGAAAATAAGCTTGCACAAAGAAGGTGCTAGATGATAGTAAGAGATACAAAAAGAAAAAAAAAAGCATTTTGACATGCAAAAACATCCTAGAAACATCAAGGCCAACAACAAATCCTTTAAGTATTGCTGAAGCAGGAAAGCAGCTAGAGAAGCAATTGAAGAAGTACTAAATGGAGGTATACAGATTGGAGGGGAACCTGAATGAATTATTTTCATTTCTCTTCCATGAAGAAGATAAAGGACATATTCTTCTGCCTGAGTTAATGTTTTCAGAAAGGCAGTCTATGGTCCTGAGAAAAATAGCAGTGACAAAAGATCTCAGCTTTATTGATAAGTGGATAAAGATCTCAACCTTACTGATAAATCACTGGGCCCAAATAGTATCTATCCTAAAATTCTTAAAGACTCACATATGAAATTGCTGAACTTCTAACAAAAATATGAAGTATGTCCCTAAGATCAAGCTATGTAACATAGCACTGGAGAATGGCTAATTCAACACCACTTTTTAAAAGGATCTGGAAAATTACAGTCTAAATAGCTTAATGACTGCTCCACATAATTTGGTCAATTGCATTATTAAAAGTAAAATTAATAAGTGTATTGTGTTGCTGGCCCACAGCATATACTAGGACAAGCCTTGCTGGAAAATAATCAGCATGGTTTCCACAATGATAAATGTCTCACTAGAGTTCTTTAGAGTGGACAGTGTAATCCTGTAGATGTTTAATTGAAATTCTTTTGCCAAAGTATCCCACCAAAGACTGCCGAACAAATTAACAGTTGAGGGATATGAGGAGAGGTCCTCTCATGGATATAACGTGTTAAAGAATATAAAATAAAGATCCAAAAAAAAAAATATTAATCCTCCCAGTGGAGGGATGTAAGGCATGAAGCACCACAAGGAACTTTATTGGGACCAATGTGTTTCAACCTAGTCATGAATGATGCAGAATGAAAAGTGAGCAAGGAAAAAGCCAAGTTTGCTGATAACACCAAATTATTTAGGGAAGTTGTTTTTTTTTTAAAGGATTATGAGGTGGTCCAAAGGGAAGAATTGGCATTAAAATGGCAAATGAAGTTCAATATAAGCAAAAGTGAAGTGATGCATATTTGGGCAAAAGCATCCAAATTCAAATATAAGCTGAAGGATTCTGTGTAGTGACTGGCCAAAAATACAGATCATGGTGCCAGCACATGAAAATGCCAACACAGTCTGTGGCTACTGTGACCAAGGAGACTCCTAGTTAGGCATGGTTAGGAGAGGAATGGAAAATAAAACTGGCAACAGCAATAACTGGCAACTCTCCTTACACAAATATGTGATGCAACCAAATCAATCAATTAATTAATTAAAATAAAATGATGATTCATGAAAAAGATCTGAGTTGGAGGTCCTTCTTCAGGAGCCCTCCTTGAAGGAGATTAGGAGGGTGGCTACCTGGAGAAGGGCCTTCTCTGCGGTGGCACCCTGGTTATGGACAATGCTCCTGATGCTGACACTTAATTCTTTTTGGCACCATGCCAAAGCCTTATTATTTTTCCAGTATTTTAAGGTTTAGATTGTGATTTTAATTGAGGTTTATTGTACAGAATTGGTGCCGTGCTTTACTTTGCTTTCTTGTAAGACTATCCCGAGAATATTTGGTAGTGGATGGTATAGAAAAGTTTTAAATAAATAAATAAATAAAATAATACTATCCATAGCTACCAGTCCTGACAGCTATAAGCTAGCTTCTTTATCAGAGGTACTATATCAATGTGAGGCTTTTGCTGGGGAACATGGGCAGGAGAGTGCTTGTGAGTTTCTTCTAGACAGCTGTTTGACCACCATGTGAACAGAATGTTATACAAGATGGACCTCTGGCTCGATCCAGCATGGCTGTTCTTATGCTCTAACTCTTTACACTATTCCAGGTGGTGCCCCAATCTTTCAGATGAAGTAGGGGAGGCTTATGTGAATAAGGGTGACTGGCAAGAATGGGTCACCTCAACCTCAAGAAACAGAAGTGCTTTCTGCTAAGACAAGCCCACCATTCAGCCCCAAAGCTTTACAGCCATTTCTTAAAATGCTAGCGACATCCTGAACAAGCGGTGGGGCAGTTAAAACCAGCCGTCTTGCAACAGGGCAAGTTAGTTGACTGTGACAACATTTTTTGTCTTCAAATTATATTAATCTATTTTTTAAAAAATAAAAGATTAATGAACCCAAATCTTAATTAAATACTATATGTAAAAATATGTGAGTAATATTGTTTAAGGAGCATTTAATCACTCTATTTTCTTGTTTAGGATTAGCAGTTAAAAGACAAAAGACACTGGTTCCAATTAACTGCTGCCAAAAATTAATTTAAGTAGCCTAATTGACAACTTGCTTTAAGCTACATACAATCTTGGCATAAAAACACTGTAAATATTTTTATGTATTACTTGGAACAAATGAAAATCTTGACCAAAATGTATGGCTCTCTGTACAACATGTTATGTAAATTGGTGGTACAAAGATGACACTGATAACTAGGTCTTCCTATGCACCAATACAAGCTTTACTTTAGAAGTTAGATGTTATTTGCCAATGGAATATGCTAGTAGGTTTTAAAAGTGAATTTCATACTGAGAAAAACACATTTTGCCTCAGTATACGAGTATGCTAGATCATCCTGACTTCTTTTTTGACATTTCTCCTCTAGGGATGGATAGGCATTGCAGTTTTAAAAATGACCAACAACACACAATTAAATCCCTGGACACCTCCTGACTACTGAAAAGTTAACCTGGATTTTGAATTAGGTACTGGTCAGATTCCCAGGTCTTGCGTGCAGGGATGTGATTACTGTGCACCAGGTAAACATTCCTTCTCTAGCGTGTCCAGGAAAGTTCTATTCCCATGAATCTCATACGTGTCCCGGTGGGGCCTGATTTGGGCCTCCCCTTTAGTGCAAACACTGGAAATTTGGAGTGTGCCAATGGAAAATTCATTCTGCTGCGGTTACGATCTAATTTGCTCTGTGAACTAGAATGAGCATGGGCTTATCTGCTTCACTCATCTAATAAAAGCCTCACTGGAGTAAGGATGGAGAGAACCCCTTTGCAACAGCTTTAGTCCTTCAGTGTTTGATAAGTTTCAGAAAGCACTTCTGTGAGACAAATGCCGGGCTCTTGGCATTTGCCATCTGAAATTCAGCTTTATCGCCTATGCTTTTAAACATCTATATAAAGCCAGAGGGAGAGATCATCTGAGGACGAGGAGTGGATTTTCATCAGTATGCAGATGATACTCAGGTCACTATCTCCTTTCCATATTTTGGTAGAATTGGAGTTTGGACTCAGTGATGGATTGAATTTCAGTTTGAGCCTGCACAAACTGAAATAAAATCTGAACACGGCAGCACGGCACGGTTAGTCTACCAATCTAGGGACTAGCTGTCAGCCAGTTCTTGACAAGGTTGAACTCGCCTTAAAAGATCAGATTTATATCTCCAAGTACTGCTGAGCCTGGCCTTGTTATTCAGTAAGTGGATGTGAGCTGTGGCCAGGATTACTTTTGCTCAGTGTCAGCTGCTGCACTCATTCCTGGTACACTGCAACCTGACCATGGTCCTGCCCGCATTAGAAATTTTATGATTTAGAAGTGGCATCAAGAATAAGAATGCTTGGGCAGCTGTTGAGGGCCAACAACCCAGCAGGGGCCCCTTCGACAAGACGCCTCTGAACTTCCTCTTCTTCTTCTCCGTTCCAACCTTCTTGTTCCCCTGTCTCTCATTCCAGCCTATACAATGGTGGTAATGAAAAGGAGGAGCAGTAAATGCCACTGCCTACTTACTCATTGGCTGCCTGCTTGTCAGGCTAGCAACTGGGAGCAATGAAGAGAAAAATGATGAAGCACAATCGTGGCCGGTGACAGTGGTAGTATGGGAGGAAGCCGACTGAAGGAGTGTTGCCCGAAAGCCCTCCAGACCCTGGAACTAGTGCACCTTCTGTGGGGCTGCCCCTGAAAGCCACTCAGAAATGTCAGCTAGTTCAAAATGCTGCTGCAGAATTTTAACTTTGCAGCATGCCAGGATCCTATGATCCTGTACTGCATCAGCTGCACTGCTGCTCGTTTGTCTCCACGTGCCTCTCAGAGTGCTGGTTACTGTCTTCTGAGTCTCACGTGGCTTGACGCCATGCTGCTTGGAGAGCCATCTCCTCTCATTGGAAATGGCCTCTTCTGTAAGATCAGCTGCTGCACCCCTTTTCTATGTGGTGTTACTTTCTGAGGTACAGGCAGTGGCAACATGCAATTTATCAGTGGCTGCACCCCGTTTCTGGAACTTGTCATCTCAAGAGGACAGGTCATCTTCGCTTTTTGCTGTGATGCAGAATGCCTAGGGCAGAAGAGCGCTCCTGTGGACAGGCAGGGGAGTGGGAGTGGTCCCCTGGTAGAGCCACCTTGATGTATGCCATGGCCACAGGAAGGGCAGCGCAGTGCCATAAAAGTTTCCCTGGATTGGCATTAGCGGGCAGGTTTTTTCCTGACATTTGCTACCTTGAAAGGAGCTGCTCAAAAAGGTGAATTTGGCAACTAGTGGAATGTGCCGAAATTTCAGGAAAAAATCAGAGGCACCTTAGGGTGCTTGGCAATGCTGTGGAGGGCTTGCTCTTCTTGGGGTGCATGGCTCATGAGCATGGATATGGTTTGCCTTGGCCTCACCTACACAGGGTTGTACAGCACCGAGCAGAGGTACTGCATGAACCGCCCCCCCCCCCGGCCGCCTTACACTCGTGTGCATGTATTTATTTAATATGCTGTCTCAGTCATAAGGCTCTCTGGGAGGTTTTCAACATAGTCACTGCTACAATGCAATACAACCTGCAATTACAATAAAACCAGGAGAACAGTAAAATCAATAATAATAATAATCAATAAAAATAAATAACAATTAATAAGAATAAAATATGGAAAATAGGGTGAAATAAAATAAAGTGAAATGAAATGAAATGAAATGGGGAGGGGAGGGGACTCTTCATATGAAAACAAATAAGTCAAGGATTAAAGTAAAAACTAAAGAGGCAATTCATAGCATTATAAAATGATAGCAACAATTGATATCATTAAAAGCATTAAAGCCATTGTTAAAATTGCAAAATCAACTGACTGACCCACCAAAATGACTACAGAACAGGAACATCTTTAGTAGGCATCTAAAAGAATATAAAGAGTAAAATATGGTCAAAAGAAAAAGGGAAAATGGCATAGCACTATGTGACAGTATTCTTTAGTACGGTTCCCTGTTTGGGGGCAAACTAAGAACACAAAGAAGTTATCCTTCTCAGCTAGATATTTCCACCACGCCATTCTCTCCTTTGTATTTCTTGTAGCAGGTGAGTGATATAAACCAATTGGCCCCGCGAGAAGAGAAGTAATGAAAGTATCCATGGTCACAAGAAAGGTTGGCAACTTGTTACCTTTACGAGACCTGCTTGCCACTCTGAAATCCTACCAACTAGGCTGTCCATGATGCATGAAACCAACCTCCCCAAATACAAACAGTCACATGAATCAGCCTTAAGACTCACGAACATGTCAATGCATTCCATAGCCTGCTGCAACAGCCACTAATATCATCTAAGCTTGTTCAGTCACACTCTGGTTCAGCTGCACTATACCTTTTAAAATTACTGTAGCAGCGAGGTCTTTGCTTGGTTTAGCCTCTTTGTTGACTCCAAAGGGCGTCTGGCAAATGTAAGCAACCAGGCTCAACCTATATTGTCTAGGTATATTTTGTTACAGGACATCACAAGCAGCCAGCACAACCATATCATTGCAATTTTTCAAGCATTTGCTCTGTGTGTGTGTGTTTTATACACTGGGCAAGTCCCATCTCCCCTAGGCTATTGGAACAAAGCTGAGTTAAGATTCAAACATACTGGGTGGGAGGGTTAGTGAAAAGGGAAATGATAGCAAGGGAGAAAAATTGCACACGAAATGTTAATAGATGCAGAGGGGCTTTTCACTTGCAGATGTTGCAAGCTTCTAATCACCACTTGAGCTCACAGAGATGGACTTATCCCGAGATGTCTTTATGTTCAATTCAACTGTGAAACTGCCCAGGAAAACACATGCAGCATCCTTTTAGAAAGAGAAAATACTTCTGAATTGCACTACGTCATCCTGATTTTCCACACCGTTCTTCCATGTCTCTTCTTATTTGAAGTGGCAGGTGTGTATATGGAATCACAACCATTTGTGTATACAGAATTTCCATGTTTCCTAATGTGCTAGCCAGCCTGTAAGTTCTCTGACAGAGCAATTCTTTCCATGCCTGCTCATACATAAGTTCCGCTGAGCTCAATAGAGCTTACTACAGGGGGAATATATATAGGATTGCCACCTGTATTTACTTACTGTCCATAGACAAAATTAATATTTCTTATACTAAATACTGTCAGGCTACCACTCTGCACACATTAACACCCAGCATAATTATGGCCATTTCAGGGAGGCAGTTCTGCGTGAGTGTACTCCCCATATGCTCTGTTTCTTTTCAGAGATGCCACTTCTTGGCCGCTCCCACTGCACCAAGTTTAGAAGCAGCGATGGTGGCGACAGTGGTGGGGTGTGCCCCCCATGGGTTCCGTGGGGCAATGCAGAATCCCAGCCCTGTTCCACAGCAACCGGAACCTGAGCATTTTCAAAGAGGGTGGCATTTGGATGCTTGCTTATTATTTATTGTTGATTTAGCATCTATTTATTTGGATGCTTATTTAGCCAGTCAAGATGTATGAATCTGTCCTAACTGTCAAAGTTTTAAAAATGCGGTTATAAAATATCTACTGAAAATTTATTATGATTGTTGTTATGATTTTGTATTTCATATTGTATTTTATTGGATTTTCTTGGTTGTTGTACTCCCCTCAACTTTGATTATTCGGCAGTATAGAAATATCAACAACAACAACAACTGCTACTACTAATATCGCTGCTGCTCATGCAAAATGTGTACACACAGGAAATATTTATTTACTGCAACTTTTAAGCCACCTAACACTAAAATTCTCTGGACAGTGTACAATATATTAAAACATATAGTACAAACATTAAAACAAGCAATTAAACAGCACAGAATAAAACCAGCAGCAGTAGCAACAGCATAAAATTGGACTGAAACCAGAAGCAGAATAGAATGCTAAAAGCAGATATCAGAATAGCTGGCATACTTAAAAAAAAGGTCTTTACCTGGTGCCAAAGGATAACACAGGTACCAGAGAAAACTATCCGTGGAGAACATTCCACAAACATGGTGCCACCACTGAAAAAACCATCTTTCTTGTAGCCACCTACTTTGTCACTTGGTGGAAGTGCCTGGAGGAGCATACAGAAAGTCTAAGCAGATAAATACAGAAGTATGAATTAAATCAATCAAATTTGCTTTGAATTCCAAAATTCATTATATATCCACCTATATTTTCCAGGTCCATTATATATTCACCTATATTATATATGAGCCTACTAGATTCAGCTTGCAAATCTACTTCTCCTACATCTACTGGCATAAGAGTTAGTAACAAAATATTTTACATTGTACATAACACATAGAGGCATTCCTTTATTTTGCAACAGTGCTCAATGCTTTTCTAAGTTGGTGATTTGCAACATATTCTAAGGTCTTATGGCTCTGTTGGAATAGAGGAAAATGGAAAATGCTGAGCAAACTGTGAATTAGGGATGTATAGATTGTGTTACTTTTTTTGTCTGTGCTTCTCAGGTTGTCAAAGGATTTCCATTCTGCTCTTTATTCATTAACAGATTTGGGTGCCCATTTGTGCACATTTGCACTTCCAAAAATGTTTTAATCCACTTCCCCCAATTTGTATCTTTGTACTTGAAACTCTAGAAAGAAATGTAAAGTTTGGGTCTGTACTTTATTTTTCATATTTTCTGCAACTAAATTTGCATACAATTCTAGAAAATTTAAAAAAAGATTTGCAAAATCCCATATGTGGGATTTGTGCAACTCAGGAAAAACGTATTCACTGTGGAATTCACAGGCATTTTCATAGAAATCCAGACTTGTTTAAATCTACTGTAGGTTTTTCTTCCCTCCGTACTGTGGACTACCTCTTAAGGTTAATGTAAGTCTATGCTGTGATGACATGGAAACAAAATCATCACAAGAAAATGGGCCATTACCGTGCTAAATGAAATACCTTCTATGAATCATTCAATGTTCTGACAATGTGATAAGATTTGCCCTTAAAATTTCAACTGGATAGATAAGACTGAAACCGAGCGAAAGAATGTGTCCAGTATCTCTTAGCCATATGATCTTTCACATCAATATTGTCTACTAATCCACAGCAGAAAGGCTTGGGGGAATCTGCTTTATTTCAAATTACGTTGCCATTGCTTGCAATTTCTCAGTGATAGACTTAAAATGCAGGGCAGTCCAATGCATCTATGGGCTTTTCAAGGGAAAAAGAACACAACTTGAAAACACAAGTTTTCATAGAAAGCCATTGAAAAAGTCAGCAAGTGTGAATCATCACATCTGCATCAAGTTATGAAAAAAGTGGGGCTTGTTAACCTGCTGCTTGAAAACCAGAACACTTTTATCAGTTCATATAATTGCTAACCCCTTATTCACTGTTCCACACTGAAGGGTTCTTTGCCTCCTAAGATCCCACTAATTGCTGACAGATTTGATTTCTCTGTGACAGCGGGAGTTCTGTTGCTGGCCTTTACATCAAGTAATTGCTTTATTTTTCTCCCTCTGCTCTCAAAAACGGAATTCCCTTCTCCCCCTGCTTGAACCTGCGTAATGACTTCTTTCTATGTTATTAAATCCTTGCCATTTAAATCACATTTAGAGATGTTTTGAATAACTGATTCCAATTACTAAGGCTCTCACTAAGAAGCAGCTGAAAACGCAAGTCATTACTTGCCTGTAGCCAAGCGGCTACACCTTGCAGGGAAATCTCTGGTGGACCATATTGTATTTCTGCCCTGTAAGGTGCAATTTATATTCACAGGGGGCTGGGATTCAACAAATATACAGCTGCTAGAGTTCTGTTAACCTGTCATTTGTGCAAGAGAGAGATATTAGATGGTATATTTATTTTATAAATAGTGCTATTTCTTAAAGAAATCATCTTGTTCTTCCCATGATATCTCAGTAAGGGTGCCTAGAACAACAGTGGAGATGAGCAGTTGACCGCTGAGTGACCCAAGTAAGCCATTTATTTGATTAGCCATGTGAATGAATTTTATCTAAGCCTTAAAATGGACAGTCGCTATCCTACACAGCCTTCTAAACAGAAGGAACCGGGCCTAGGAAAGAAAGGGAAAACCAATCCAGTAGGAATGGCCTGAGCATAGCAGTGGCTCTAGAAAGTCCATCAGTTTTATGGTGTTCAAGGCAGATGCCCAGGAAAGGAATTCCAGGCAATGACTGGGACGGCCAAGGACAAGGCATGTGAATCCAAAACAGAGGGAGAGATCTGAAGGGGAAACTGGCAGCATGTGAGCTAGGAGGACAAGTATGCAAGAAGCAGAATGGAGCTTATCCTCTGATTGCTGGCTGAGCAAGCAGAAGAGCCAGTAGGAAAGACTGGGTCAGGGCAGCACAGGCAATTCAGGTGTTCCTCCTTTGGAAAATATACAGAAAACTTTTTTCTTTTTTTGCAAACAACTGGATTTACATAATCAGGGAGAGCACAGTAACCCATAGTGGATTAATCAACACAGAGACCCAACCAAATATGCTGGTCATGTGCCACAAAAAGTTGCACAATTATTTTTGCTGCTGTGTCTCATAGATCTGGTGCAGGGAGGTTCTTGTGGTGGCCAACTGCCCAGAACCCATGAGCTGCTATATTCATGTATGTATGTATTGATTTAAAACTTTTGTGCACTGTCGGCTACCAAATTGTGTCTTGGGTAGCTCACTTACCACAGCAACAAGCCACCTTGTCAGCTTGTACAACTTGGTCAACTGTGCAGATGAGGGCAATTCTGCACAACTTGCTAGAACAGGACCTTAACATGTAGTGGGGGAAATAAGCCCCCACTATGACTGCGTGTACAGGCTCAGAGGCTGTCCTGTTTCTATAGAAAACCAGAAAACTGCAGTTATATTATGATGGATCGTAAAATGTTCTTGTGACCAGAGAAAATCTTCCTGTCCAAGGACACAAGCAAAAAGAAAGGCCAGGGAATACAAGACGCAAATATAGACCCTACATGCTCTCCATAAAGCTTGATCCACTTTCATGCTCTTAGTATGTTCTCCATAGATGTCACACCCTAACAAGCAGAAGCAATTTCATTTCACATTATTTCCATAACTAGTTTCTCTTCGTTATACTTCTAGCAGAATGCTCTGATGAATGGCCATTGCACCAATTGTCGCTTTAAACTTTAGGCCCTACAGTTTAGGGAAGAACATAAATAAATCCAGAAACCTGCAAATAGGTAGCTGCATGAGCAAACACTCTTGATGGATCTCTGAGACCAGAGGATATAAGCTCATTGTGAGGCCCCAGCCACAATCCGCATCGGGATCACCATCACCCTCCTGCGGCTGACAAGTGCCAGGGATGCTGCTTTGTTACACCTGTCACTTACAATAGCCTCTGCCTGGAAGACCCTAATCGCTCCTCACTTAACCTCTCATGATTTCCTGCTGTTAGCAGACCCTCTTTGCTCCTTTTGTCTCTTTCCTCTCTCTAATTGCCTTTTCCCTTCCAGAACCTCCAGACGGTTGCTCACCAACTGCGTCCCGTATGTCAGTGCTGTGCCACACACCAGAGTTTAGGGAACGTGGCACCTATGCCAGTGGATGGCTCAGTGACACCACTTTTTTATCATGCCTTTTCTTTAAAGTAGGGGTAGGCAACCTGCTGTCCTTTAGAAGTTCCGGACTATAGCTCCCATCAGCCCCAGCCAGCATAGCCCATTGCCAGGGTTTGTAAAGCATACTTACCCAGTACCTATTGGATGTTGGCCATTCTATCCCCACAACATCCTTGTTGGATAGGCTAGGCTGAGAATAGAGACTGGTTGCCATGTACTGAGCTCCAAGACTGAGGGTTTAGATTAAGATCTCCCTAGTCCAAGTCCAACACTAGGTGCTAACTCTACACTACTGATGTTTCTAGTGACAGAAATTCGATTCACCTTGGTTATTCGGGTTAACCAGTTCATAACCTCTGGACTTGGATACAGAGCAAAACCCAACCTACTGTCGTACATTGCTGAGATCATGATGCAATTTACAAACAAAAGGAGAAATGTGTTCAAAATTGCATATACTTGAAAACATGCACAAAGAGTGTATACTTCTTCCATGGGATTGGGAAAATTCGACCTCAAAATGTGCACAATGTGCTGATACATATGGGAAAATTGCACCAATACAGACATGAACTTGTGTGAAGAACAACATCAACGTTCGTAAAATGATAGCCACACAGGTTGGCAGAAATTTCACCATGGACACCAATTAGTTCAAGTTTTCCTGATTTGCACACTCCTACTTTCTGCATTGCCAAAGCATAAATGGATATTTATGTTTTCAGAGTGATTCTTCAGCTATAAATAAACGTCAAAGGAGAAGATGAGGACACACAAGTTTCTTGAGACCTGAATGGTTGGACAATTAAGAAAGTCTCTGTTTCCTAGACTGGCATTCAGATGCTGATCCCACCATACTTAAACTAGACACGTTTCAATATGAGAGTAGAGAGAGTATTTATTTATTTATTTAAAACATTTTAATGCTGCCCCCATCGCAACGAAGCCTCGGGGTGGCTCACAACAGAAACAAAATACATAAATAAATAACAACATAACAATAAAAACATTATTTAAAAACCTCTGGTGCATCTCAGCTAAAAATTTAACATCCTATAAATACAATAATTTAACAATTAAAATAAGTTTTAAATAAAAAGGTCTTAGCCTGGTGCCGAAAAACAAATAACGACAGTGTCAGGCGGACCTCTCTGGGGAGCACATTCCATAGGTGGGGCGCCACCACAGAGAAAGCCCTCCTCCGGGTACTCACCCTCCTAATATCATTCACAGAGGGTTCCTGGAGAAGGGCATCTGTTGCTGATCTCAAGGGGTGGGAGGGCATATATGGACACAAGCGTTCCTTTAGATAACCAGGTCCCAAGCTGTTTAGGGCTTTATAGGTCATAACCAACACCTTGAATTGGGCCTGGACTTCAATTGGGAGTCAGTGGAGCTGACGGAGAACTGGGGTTATATGAGAACAATGCCCAGTTCCTGTCAGCAACCTGACAGCTCTATTCTGCACCAACTAAAGTATCTGGACTGTCTTCAAGGGTAGCCCCACACAGAGCTCGTTACAGAAATCTAATCAGGAAGTCACCAACGCCAAGTAGCCAAGATGGGCATGGGTCTAGTAAGCAAGTGGTAGGGCGTACTTGTCCAAGCACCTTGTCCACATCATCAGGCTGCAACAACTGAAATTCATCCATTGATTGTGGACTCGACGGCATCGATAGCATCTCCCCAGTAGAATCTGTTTCAATAGCAGAGTCAAGCTCGTGGCGAATCTGAGCAATTTTCTCCCTGAAATGCTTGGCAAAGTCATCACAGCGGGCCTTCGAGGGTGGCACAAAATCTTTCTTTGGGCCCAGATGTACCAGCCCCTGCACCACCCGAAAGAGCTCCTCTGGATGGCATTGTGAGGAGGCAAAGGAAATGGAGAAGAATTTCTTCTTCGCCATCCTCACCGCCACAGCATAGGCCCAATAGTGGGCTCTTAAGTGTGTTTGGTCAGAATCACCCCGTGATCTCCTCCACCTAAGCTCTAGACATCTCCCAACCTGCTTCATCGCCCGTAATTCAGTTGTATACCAAGGAGATGAACGGGCTCTGCCAGGTGGGAGAGGACACTTGGGAGCGATCGTGTCAATAGCCCTGGTCATCTCCTCATTCCATAGTTCAACCAGGGCATCGACAGGATCACCAGCCTTGTCAACCGGAAAATCCCCCAGAGCTTCCAGGAATCCATCAGGATCCATCCGGCTCTGGGGGTGGACCAATACAATCAGGTCCGCACCCTTACAGAGGGAAAGGCCACCATCAAGCTCAAACCTTATGAGGAAGTGATCTGACCATGACAAGGGCATCAAACTTAAATTCCTCACCCTCAGATCACCCTCTTCCTGCCCTATCGAGAAATCCAGGTCCAGAGTGTGTCCACGTTCATGGGTCGGGCCAATGACGTGTTGAGACAGCCCCATGGCCGCCATGGAGGCCATGAAGTCCTGAGCTGCCCCGGTTAGAACCGTCTCAGCATGGAGATTGAACTCCCCCAGGACCAACATCCTGGGAGTCTTCAACACCAGGTCCAAGACAATCTCTGTCAGCTCAGGCAGGGAGACTGTTGGGCAGAAGGGTGCACGGTACACCAACAGAATCCCCAGTCTGTCTCGGTCGCCCAACACCAAGTGGAGGCACTCCAGCCCCGGCCTCGAGAGGACAGGAAGCCCCATAAGGGAAATAGAAGCTTGATAAACCAGAGTGACCCGCCTCCCCTCCCCTCCAGGCATAGTCAGTGCTGGACCATGTACCCAGGCAGGCAGAATTGTGAGAGGGAAACATCCCCTCCCCTCACCCGCCCAGGTCTCTGTGATGCAAGCCAGGTTGGCCCTCTCATCCATGATCAAATCATGGATGAGTGTTGCCTTATTTTGGACCGACCTGGCATTAAGCAGCAGCACCGACAGGCCCGGGGGGCAGTTGACAAGTCTACCTGGAACCCGCCAGCTGGGGGAATAACCAGAAAGAGGGACAGGTGTTAACCATCTGTTCCTCCTTCTTCTATGCTGACCCGTTAGACCCCCAACGCCATAACGTCCATTGCCCATCACCACCCCGATGACGGCGCCCCCGCGCTCCCCAGGCGACATCATAGTAAAGCACGAGATGCACCAATTAAAAGCAATCTAAAACCAACAAGGTTTTAGACAAAGTATGAGGTTGCACACTGACTGATTTGCACTGATGTGTACAGGGGGATCATGTCCTCAGGCCATGAGCTGCACTATCCAGATGCTTGACATTCATTTGGCCAGGAACCTTCATAATCCCAGAATTCCTGACAATGTAGAGGATTTGTGGTTCCTTTCCACACACATGGTGAGGGTACAGACATCAGACTGGGGCTACTGGATGTGATCCACTTCCCCCTCTGCACACACAGTTAAGGCAGCATTCCTCGGGCTTTTGTTTTGTACAAAAGCACCCAGCATTCCTCGGGTTTTGGCCATACAAGCTGGGAATGAAGGGAGTTGATGTCCAAGATAATTATAGGTACTGGATTAAAGAAGGCTGAACTGAGTCATGAGGACATCTGCACGTATGCACCAGTGAAAGCCCCATTTCATTTGCAGTTTGGAAAGTAAGCAAGCAATATGGCAGAATCTTTTATAACAATATTTACATTTAGCAAAATCGTTTCATATTTTCCCCATCCTGTGAATCTGTCTGAAGAAGGCTACATTAAAGCTAGTTTCAAAACAGGTGTGCTCATGTCCCCACTTCTATGTGCTCCCCCAATCAGCTTGAGCTACCTTGGTGTGGTACTTCTCTGTCTGAGTGGTACAATTTTATGAAATCACATTTGTTGGACTCTTTTTTCAAAAAAAATCATCTATTCCTACTGTCGTGTCATTCTTTCTGAAGAATGGATATTATTCTTTCCTTACTGAAGAAAAGGATGACTGTACACGTCGGTTAGGATTCATCCAAGTCCGAGGTGGCTGCACTGCTGGCGACGTGTCCCACAGCTGAGCTCCGAGTGTGCCGGTCGTGTGCCATGCTTTGCTATGCCAGGCTTGGCAACGACAGGGAGACTCGGTGATGAAAGGCTGGCTCTTCGAAGACAGATTATGCCCTTCAGCCCTGAATCATCTCCTGCTGTCATTAGGCAGGGGTCAGGCACCAGGTGGAAGAGTAAATTGCACAATGAATGCAAGGGCTTGAACGAAGGAGGGAGAGCTTCCAGTCTTTTCCCCTTCCAGTCTCTTCTCATGGTTTGTTTTCTTCTTGAGTCATCAACTGATGCCTCTCCTTGCTCTTTTAAATGGATTGGTCAAATAGAGAGCCTGCCCCATAATTCAATATGGCCCTTCAGTTAACATCTATAATCCCAAGGCTGGACCTACCATTAGGCAGGATGACATAACCCACAGCAGGCAGGGGATGTTATGGTACCATGGAAGGGAAGCAGGTTGTCAGTTGCATCATTTATCATTAAATTTTCATCACTGTACAATAATGCCACATGGATAGTACTTCATCAGTATGAAAATGTCTTGGGACAGCTCAGTGCTATTCAAGGTGCTAGAAGTTACTTTGAAGGGTCTAAGGGTAGAATCCTATGGCCTCCCAACATTGGATTGTGGGGGGCAGTATGGCATTTTTCAGAGTTCCATCTCAGGTCCTGTGACCTTGGTGCTGGAACTTCAGAGGATGAGATCCTGCCTTGCCCCATGTTGGCCACCTCTCCAAAATGGCAAGTGGGCATCAGAGAGGGCAAAGAGGGGCATGCCAGGGAACAAGAAGTGAAGAATGGGGTTGAAGACGCCTAGTTTTCTTCTATCCTTCTCCCCAGTGCTGTATGTAGGCATGTGAAAATGTTCCATGCACAGAATGCACACGAGAATCCAGAGGCTTGCATGCAGGAAGGGCAAGGGTCACACTAAGCATCTAGGGAACCAGGTACTTTAAGGAGTGCCTTCTCCCATACCAACCCACCTAGGCTGAAAAGTAATTTTCTGGGGCCCAGAAGTGCTGTAGGTAGCAACAACAGAGTTGCAGGGGAATCCAAATTCCACAGCTGGCTAATTCCTTTCTTAGAACCATCCATAATAACACAAAACTGTGCTAGCTTTTCACTTTTCCAGAACTCTGACTCAGACTAGATAGTACAATGAGCAAGGGACAGGGAAAGAACAAAGGAAACAGCATTATGGGATGTGAATTCCAAATTGCCTGAGAAATTTAGCTACTTTTTTACCTATATAATGCACTGGCCCAAGGAGATTAACTTGAAAGTACTGCTGTTTTGTTTAGATGCCAGGTACAAAAAGATTGTTTCCAATCATATCCTTCTACCAGCAGAAAACACACTGATCATGGATTATTTATTAATCCCGTCTACGGGGTTCAGGGAACCTCTGGAACAGATTTAGAGTGTGTGCAAGGAACTGTGAAGAGAAAGGAAACTCCTGGAATCCAGTCTTTTTACTCTTTTACATTTTTAAGTTTGAAGAATTATTCCTTCATATGAACAAGGTTCATTTCTTGATTTGTTTTCATGACCCGTTTCTTTTCTTTTCTCCTTTGCTCTGCTCTGAATCACTTTTGAGATGAAATATTTTGATGATAAAGATGGTGTAAACTATTCTAAATATTCTTGATAAACAAATTTAATAACAACCTTATAATCTGGTAGTGTTTTATGCACCCAGTGTGAAAGCACCAGGAAAACTAGCAAGCTACAACAGAGCTTAATGGGAAAACTGTAAAGGGGTTATGTTATACTTACTATGGGGCTGGATTGCCATCTGTCAGGAATGCAGACTCTTCCACTGGGCAGGACTAGATTGGACTAGATTGTGTCCAAGGCTTCTTCCAGCTCTAGCATTTAATGAACCTCTGGACTTTCTGGCTATTGCCTGCACCCACTTCAACTTAATAAAATATCTCTGGTGGGAACATATATCCTCACAAACCCTAGTACCATTTCCCCCAAATCAAAGCTCTGGACTGTTTGGCATTCACTGAGTATTAATCTTGCAAAAACTATTATTTTCAGATCTACCTAAGCTGAACTCTAGCTGCTCTCAAAACCCAACTGCTAGAATGTCAGCTCTTGGAAAGCTCTTTGGCTTTTCTTGCAGTAACAGCAGCACCAATTAAAAATAAAGAGAAAGCAATCGTTGGTTTATTGAGTCATCAGTTTTTATTACATCTTATTTCTAAACAGGGAGCTTCAGTCAGGATCACTGTGCATTGCCCAACAGAGTGGAAATACTTTTCTATGGACATAATCATGTTGCAGTAATTCATTACCCCTGGGCCTCGTTAATGTCAACTGACATGATAAAAATTTCTCTTGCTTCTTGTTAAAAAAAAAAAAAAGGAGGAGGAGGAGGATTATTGTTCATGACCTAAGCAAATTTTTCAATTCAATGCTAGTTTCATGCTTAACTTTACTCTTGCAGCAGAACCTCTGATTGTACTAAAAAGAATGGAAAAACAAGATGAAATGGAAAACCTGGCATGAAGAATCAGTAACACAAATAGCTAACATAAATGTTCTTTTGTTTATTCGGTTTATCTCCATATTCATTTTAGGCACATCCTAATACCTATAAGAAAAATGCAATGCAGCGCAGTCTTAATAACAGGGTTGGGACAATTGCTTTCATAGATGCCATTCACACTGCCACAGTGTATGTATGTATGAGACTTTTTCTCATCTAATGCTGGTTTAATAAAGACAAAAAAAGAAGACAGCTCTTTAAGGGGTTGACAACAAATATTTTACAGATAAACATTCTGAGAAACCTTGATACTTATAAAGTTAAGGAATTTGACTTAGGTGGAATGGGATGTAATGTGTGGTTTGTTACAGAAATCTGAGCACCATCACTTCTACTTGTTGCAGAAAGACCCACAAAGAAGATGCCTTAAATTCCATAGAAGGGTTCAAAGTTGCTTTTATAACATTATGAGCTCCCTCACACACCATTTCCCATCAACCATCCAAAAAGGGGGTTTCCGTAGCACCAAAAGGTTAAACTCTGCTTGGAAAGAATGTTTATTACAATGGCCATTAGATCAGGAGCACTATGGAGTGGTTTGCCATTGAATTTTGGCACCAAATAGCATTGTTTGGCCAGGATTCTTGGTACCTTGGACTTCTAGTCATTTCCCGTTCCTGACCTTTCACATAAAGTTATATCATCCAGCCATATCTTTCCTCATAGCCAGAGATGCTGAGTACAGTCCCTTAGTACATCTTGAAAATAGTTCCAAAGGGCCATGTCCACGTAAAGCAGGATCAAATCCAAAAGTGGTAGGACCATGGACACACAGCACATTCGCATGCTCCAATCAATCCTTACAAACTCCTTCTGGGCAATCCGCGTTCGCCTTTGGAAGTTTCATAATGGGCTGTAGCTATCATTTCTGATTCTAGTCATTTCTGAGTTTGGTCAATTCTAGATTTGTTGTTTGCAATACTATATCCATTTTTCTTCAGACTACCTAGCACAAGCTCCTTACATACAAGAAACTGTACCACCTTTATAATAAAGAATGTACATTTGAGAAGGGGGAACACACACCAAATGCCCATCTTGGTGACATCAATGACAATAGCCAACAAAGCTTATATAAGGATTTGTAGCATTGGGTGGGACGGGAGGGAGAGAGCAGGTAGAGTCTAAAGCAACTATGTGGGTACATAATATTATCCTGATTTTCTTTACTCTTTAATCCTTCAAATAAAACTTTTCAGTCATTGGATTTAAAATCATGAGACATTGAATTCTTCACGAGCAACTGAACAGCAGAAGATGAAAACATATTCCTCACTGAGTTCTGGTTTTCATAAAACTGTATCAGTTTAATAACTGCATCTAAAGAAAACCAGAATGGCCATATTAAAATGCTGCCAAATTTATAAACTTTGACAGTCCCACATACTGAGATGAACAGGCAAATTTATTTCATCTGAAATAAAATACATTTTCTGTTTGCATTTGCTCAAATAGAAAAGTCCATACATCTGTCCTGAATTTCTTAGAGGGAGCAGAATGATTATCAGTTAATAAGATATCATGGCAATGCCTCTCCTTTGTCCATGTTTTCTTTAAATGTGTTTACAGTTCCAATGCAATTCTATTAAAATCCAAAATCCAAATAAATCATATCACACACATGAAAACAAACACTTAGGGTTAACTTGCTAGGATATCATTCACTGGCATGCAGAAGCCATGATCATGGGTTGGTTTGTTACCTGGGTTTCAGATGATGATCGTTTTGATCTCTGGGGTCATTGATAGTCCAGGTGGGCAGGCAAGTTCAACAGGTAAAAGAGTGACTGTGATGCCATTTCCCTTCACTGATCCAACATTTTTGGTGATGAATACATGTTTTGACAGTAATTCTGGCTGCCACAAGAGCACACAAATATTTCTGCTGCTTTAGCTACTACAGACATCAGGGAAATGCATTTGGGAAATGCTTACGGCTCACAGTATGTGCTGGTGTCTTATTCCTGCCTTTAGGCAAATGGGTAAACATTAATTTCCATAGCAGTTCGGAAACCTGGACAGTAGAAGAAATAAACCCTAGGCTGAAATACTAAAAGTACCTTCTAGTGAGTAAATCCTACCAAAGTCATTGGAAATTTATTTATTTAGTAGTAGGTGTATAGCATTCAATACAAAAAATTCTGAGAAAGAGCAATTCTATGCAAGTTTAGAAAGAAGAAAGGCCTACAGCTTCCAACATGGTCCGGCCATAAGTGGATTACACTTTTAAAAACCATACCAATCAGCAGACAGATAATGATCAACAATTACAGTTTAGAACACAAGAATAAAATAAAAAGGAACAATAAAAAGAAAGTGTAAAATAAAGCAGAAGCCAGTATGTAGAACTTCTAAATTCCTTGATGTCAGCATAGATCTCCCCATCCTGCCTCCTGCCCCATGCATTCTTCAAGCTGTATCCAATTTTTGGATGGCTCATCATGGTATCTACTTGTATGTAAACACATACTGGTTCAAACAAGTCCTAAAGATTTATCAAGATGCCTTGAGTCATGACATGGATGTGCTTTGTCCTGTTCCCTTCAGCAATTCCAAATTCATTGAAGATGCTGACTTGGATTGCCTTTAACCTGAGCAAGAAACGGTCACAAGCACCTATCTTCTACTGACTTCACTTGCTATCCCGAAACATCAGATCCTTCACCCAGCATCCTTGAGTGACTTTCACTTCCCAGGCTCACATTTTGTATGCGTATTTTATATGTAAGCAGACCTACAATCTGGTCCTTGTCATATGCATATTAGTAAACCATGTCAACAATTTTTAGCCACCTGCCTGTTAGAGTTTTCTTTCCATGAAACAAGCATGTGTAGCACAGAAAATGTCTCCCCAAATCAGCATAATATTGGGGTATTTTTCTGATCCCATAAAATGTTAACATATTGAAGCACAAATTGAGGCTAACTACAGGTCTTTCTAATGTGTTTTGAGTGCCAGGAATAGGAGCAAACTACCCTTTCAAACAAAAACTGAAATCCACTAGGGGAAAGTTTTGTTATGCTGACTGCAAACTGATCAAGAAAATATTATCAAGCTGATTCTAAACTGACAGGGGGAAACATTCTGTTCAATAATTGTTATGCTGACTGTTTGTTGATAGGGGAAAGTACTGCTATGCTGAATGTACGTTGATTCAGGAAATATTCAGTCTACAGTTATTTGTACTAACTGAAACTTGAAATCCATTGTTATGCTCATTGCAGCCCTCTAGGGGCACTGTTCACTCAAACAATGGCCTTTCATAAAGGACATTTGTATCATCAGAAGCAGTTTTGTGTCTGGGGTACAAAAGTGACCCCTGAATTGGCTAATGTTAGGGAGCTTTATGCTGGATGTTAGAGCTATTTTTTTTCCTCGGAATTACCTATTGATGTAAGAGAGTAATTGATGTGTTTTTTTTTTTCAATGCATAATCAGTACTGATGTTTTCAAATTGTTTGATGACTATTCAGATTCCATTCATTATTATTCTTGTTTTCATTTATTTCCTGGTATGCCATGGTACCACAGATTCTGAAGTAAAACATTCTACAGCTTTTTTTGGTGTTCTGTATATTGCTAGAGTTCTATTCATATCCATACACTAAATTGTAAGTATATAGAATTGTATTTATTTGTTTGCTGTTTTTCCCCCTACCAGTTCTTAATGCCTTCTCACCTCTTTGTCAGATAAACACTCTGAGGTTGGAGCACCAGTCATAAAGAACCCTACCTCCACCATCACAGTGGACACTGTTCTTTCTGCACTGACTGGGCTCTGAAGACAGAGAACCATCTTCAGAGATGGCATGGTGGGTGGGCATTCTGGGGAGTGGACAGGGAAAAAACAAAGTTTTGCAATCATCTGAAGAATCCCTGAAGAAAATCTCTCCTCCTCAAGAGGAGTGGAAGAACATGTAGATTCAAAAATTTTGGAAGTTCAGGCGAACCCAAAGGTAATCCTAGCATGCATGGTCCTCCTACCTTCCATTGGATGCCCACAATCCTTTGAGCTCAGAGGGTATTGGGCAGCCATACTGCACAGTACCTGAAATAAAATGATTAATGAAACTAGTTATTAAGTCCATGACTGATAATGAGATTGTAATATTCCATGTTCAGAAATACAGACTGTGTAAACTGGATATGTACATCTCTAAATGTAGTGTGTTTCTATGAGTAAGGGGGGGGTGTGCACATGGATGTGTGAGAAAGTATGTTGGGTGACATAACAGCAGGGTAGCCCTGCCCAGTCCTGTATGTGCCCCTCTTGGTGTTTGCCTGAACCTGGTTCGGTCCGCAAGACAGAAAATGTTCCATCCCCCATTGAAAACATATCTAAAATGAAAATGTCTGTGAGAAAGAAGGCTGCTTTCAGACTCACTGAAATCTTTTGATAGCCATATGTTTTCGGCATAAAAGAAAGGTTTAATTAATCTCTTGACTATGACATGGAACAAATGATAACATTGTGAATCAGAGCACTCCAATAGCCAGAATGCTTCTCCACAGAGTTGGAGACCCCTCTCTTGATACCAAGATGGTGAGCTAATGGCTGTACGTGATCTGAGATCCATGCTGGGATTTCTCATTTTAATCACATCTGCTTCTGACACGCTTTCCACTGGACAGAGCAAAACAAATGGAACGTTCAGTACCTATGTTCCAGGGTGCAGTGTGAGGGCATAACCTGTAGACACCTCCCTAAAGCTAAGCAGGTCTAGGCCATGTCTGGAACTGGAGGGGAGACCACTGGAAACCTCGTGTATACCATTGTAGTAGAAATGTACTGAAGAAAGATATAAAATATATGAGAGAGCCACATTTCTAAAGGTACTAGTAAAACCATAGCATAATCCCATAACCTGCCCTACTTGCTTTTCTATACACTACTGATGGCAGGGTCAGTGTTAGGGGGCCAAGGGAGGTACCCAGCAGGAGTCCATTGACAAGGCCCCCTGGAGTTGCTCTTCATCACTGCAGCCTGCATTTCCTCTGGCAGTTGTCCCAGGCTACGGTGATGCTGAGGAAGAGGACCAGCAGATGCGCCGGTCTCCTTGTCAACTGGCTCCCGCCTGTCAAGCACACAAGTGGTAGCCATGATGAGAAAGCCAATGGGAGGCTGTAGCAGTTGGCGATAATGGGGTTGAAAAGCAGTCTCAGCGAAGGAGGGCCCCCCTGAAAGTTTCTTGGCCAAGAACCCCCAAAGGCTGGAGCCAACCCAAGCTGATGGGTTTCTCCTCCCAGCAGGGCCAGCACGTTCTCCTGAGCTGAGCCAGTTGTGGAGCTTTTCAGACTACATATTTCCTTTCAGCTGATCACATTCTCAGGCCCTTTGCAATGTGTGCCAGATGCAGAATTCCTGAAGAGCAGAAGAATAGTTAACAGGTGCTGTTGGCTGCCAGCAAGATAAGTTGCATGACCACGGCTTAATGGAAGGCAGTTGGGTGTTACAAACAAAACAAAACAGGAAACTATTGTCTCCCAGCCTGCCGTGTGTGGCCAATCCCCATGTTAGGAAACAGCGCTGTGGAGAAAACACTGAACTATAGAAGAGTGAGTTGTACTAAACTCAAGTAACAGGCAAGCAGCCAAGGAGAACTGGCCAAATGGAAGGTATTATGTGGCTTTTCATGTAAGACAAAGGCACACAACACATGTGGACAGATGTTTTGTTGTTTCTATCAAACACCACTTAATTAAGAAGGAAGAGAGAAAGACCAGTATGCCAAATACAGATTTTCTGAAACAAACTCCACCTCTCTATTTCACCTACAGAGAATCTCATTAGTGTGTGCATGTGTGTGTGTGTGTGTGTGTCACAAGAACCTCCAGGTAAACTGGAAAGGTATCAGACTGTATAATTTTATGCATTTCCTTGTTTAATTTATACAATGTTCATTAGCCAAAATGGCTCTCTGGGCAGCTTACAAAGTTGTAACAAACAACGTATACAATAAAAGCAATAATGTTATGTCAAGCATACATAAAATATCAATAAAATAGCAACAATAGGACACAGAATAAAAAATAGAACCTCCCCCACAGTAGCCATAACTCAAGTTAATCCAGGGGTATAGTAATATTAAAATACGATAAACCCATCTAGGTAAGAAAATTAGAAGTTCATTTAAAAGATTATTTTAACTATGAAAATAGTGGACAAAAACAAAGCTTTCTGTTTAGATTAAAAAAAAAAAAGCAGAGAGAGGGTGCCAGGTGAACTTTGGAGAGCTGATCAGGGTGCCACCACTGAGAAGGCCCTTCCTCATTGCCACCTTCTTGATTTTCTCCAGATGGGAAATATATATATATGCACACACATTATAGATACACACAGGGATAGTGACATGGCATCTGCAGGCACCAGTGCACCTTTGGATACCTTTCTTGGTTTTCTATCCATCCCATTACAGAAACCATATATCAAAGTGTCCTACTGGCTGTTAGGATTGCTTCTAAGAAAAATGAGGGCCTGTAGCGGCTTCCATCTTTTTTCCCCATGCATGCCTCTGGCCACAGATAATGCTCGGATACATTCTTAGGAAATGAACGTGGCAGGTGGCTGAAGGCTGGTGCTTTCATCTGTGGTGCATCCATGTTGTGGCGATGCCCAGGACAGTTTATCACACTGTCAAGTGTGCCCACAGGCCATAAACAGACCCACAGCCCTGGCTAAATACCAGTAGGTACTAAGTCTTCGGTGCTCTAGCACAGTTGCAGTTCTTGGACATTACGGACCACGCTATATATTATTAGTCCAGTGTAAATACATGGTTTAATCTATCATTTTTAGCTATAAACAGCAGTGGCAGGAAGAAACCAGAACTGGGACCACAGCATGAGGAAGATGATTAAATATTGGTCCTAATCAAAGGCTGATGGTTAGTCCTACAGTAATATTTTTATTACTAACTCTTTTCAAAAGTATGCACGGAAATAAAAATCGAAGGTCTTTGCTCCTAAGGAAGCTGGTGTAGACTTCTGGGTGTAGAAACATGCCTGTGGTATTATCGTCCTTTTGGTGTTCTTTGTTAGCTACTAACTCACTTAATTTTGTGTAGTTTAGCACATTACAAGATTGTTCAAGAGTGCCATAAATGATGTCAAACACCATCAGAAACCACTTCAGAAAATCATTGCCTGTAGCCAGATCAAAAGGTGAACACCTGGAAGCTAGCAATGCTGGGAAAATAGAATAAATCATTTTTTCTCCTTTTCCTCTTGAAGATTTGTTAGTTTTTCTGTAAAGAATTTGAAAGGTTTATTTACAGCTTTCCAAATGACCCCTAATTTATTTAGAAGTAACACAGGCAGGCAAATCCATCTTCAGTGCAATCTACCACAGGCAAAAGAGGTCTTGTGTGTTTTTTTCCTTTCCAAGTTGCTTTTATAAATATTGTGACAGATTCTTGTCTCATCTTTTTTGAAATATTTTGAGGAGGATTGTGCAGTATTGCTGCACTTGATTGTCTACTGTCAGCCCAATTGGTATATTTCTCTACTTGAGAAGGATTATGTGCATAAATGTTGGACGATTTTATATGCAGTTTAGTTAACCCCATCATCATAAATAACACAGACATCTGTTAGTTCCATCACATGTTGGCAATATAATTAACCCACCCATTAGTCCTTCCATTTTAGGGACATTACCACGTTGGAAGGAAAAGCCGGTACAGTAAAATATTTTCTTTTCTTTTATTATTCCAAATACAACCCCATTAAAATTAAAATGAATGAACTAAAAATGTACAATGGCAAATTAGGAAAAAAGGATATACTAAAACAAAGGGAAGATTTTTAAAAGAGCTATTATCTAATTAAATGTATGCAGTCATGAATTCATTTACATTATTTTTATACTGCTTAATATTCTAAAATCTTGAAGGACCTCACAAAAACTGGGATTGCTCATGCCCTATTGACTTCCATGGGATTGTGCACAGGATTGCCAATAAACTAAACTGAATTGTATGTCTGAAAGTGGGGATGGGGAGATGCTGATTTGCTTCACATTTTAATGCAGATTTTCCTAATTTTGCACTTTGAACTCAAAACAAAAATTCAGTTATCCTTCTGAATTCACACTGCTACAAACTTTGCAATGGAGTTCTCCAATCAAATTGTGGATACAAAAACTGACCTTATTAGGGGGAAAATGTATCCCAAAATACATATATGTTTAAAAATACACTTGAAACTGAGTATATTAGGAAACAGCTTTCAAAAATCATCTATAAATCAGAATTGCACATAAAATGGATTAAAGAAATATATGCAGAAGCATGCAAAAATTTCAAATATGCAAAAAGAGATTCAATACATTTTGGGACTGAGTTTAAGATGGGAAAAATTACACAGCCCAACAAAAAAATCTTTTTTCTTGGTGCCTTGCTTTTTAGACCAGTTCTTGGTGTTATTTGTGGCACTGATTCAGAAAATTGCATTGGCTAGACTGCATCAGCTCTAGATTCTTAGATTTGGTCAAATTTATATAATTTTTAGTCAGCTTTCAACTTGTTCTTCTGTTACCTAGTTTGTGTTTCTGTGTGCAAGTTGGCAGATATAGTAAGACCGTCTCTGTTTACATCAGAACCACTGGATTCTAAAGAGTAATTAACTGTTTTATAATTATGATCATATAGGAGGTGTGCATATATTCCCACATTTATGGCGTATCTCAAAACCTAGTGCTGATAGGGAAAAATTGATGCCATTTTTGGAATCAGCAGGTCAAATATACCTAGGAAGGAGCTTAACATTTGAGGAACCAAAATCTGTGTTGGCCAGGGTTATCAAAGTTTGTAACCTACTGAACTATAACTTGGCAAGATGACAAAATAGAAGAAACCAAAAACTGACAGATATATTCATTCCTGCTCGACAGAAATCCTAGTGGTTTTCTCTCCTTATTCCCCCCCCCCCATGGAAGTAGGCCCCATCACACCCAGCAACCCTATGCACATTTACTTGCATGTCTTCAGTGGGGCTTATTTCCTAGTGAGTTTCACGTTGTAGTGGAAAATAGTCTTACAGTGCAATCCACTTGCTCTCGCTCTTGCTCTCCCTCTCCATATATCCTCAGAAATAAGCCTTATTTTATTCTGTGGAGCTTATTCCCAAGAAAGTGAGTATAGTCTTGCAACCTTAAAGCAAGGATGCTGACCCTCTTTCAACCTAAGGGCCAAACACTATTCTAAATAATTTCTTGGGGGCTGAATTCCTGTAATGGGCAGGGCTGAAGGCCAAAAGGGCTGGGCGAACACTATCACCCTACTTTAATGGTAGTGCACAAACCAATGAGGAAGCCCATGAGCCTCAAATGTGGACAATTAAGAGCATCCTATGCCAAGAGGGATGCATGCAGAGGTGATCCTTGCCTTTCCATCATGTCTGCCTTGCAAGTAAGTCAGATTTGGGCCATCTAGCTGAGGGTCTTTAGCCAGAGAAGGAAAGAAACTGGAGTGCCGTTAGTCTGCATTGTGTCTTGATTGACCTGGCCTTCTCCTCTTCTCTGAGATCAGTTTTTTGGAGAACTGCATCTTGGAGAAGCAGCCAATGTGGTTATCTCAACTGTGAAGGAGAGAGGGGAACCTGAGCTCTTCCTACCAGGATCTAAGCCTTCAGAGAGGCATTTCAATGTTTTAGAATGGGAAACGGGAGCTGCACAAAAGCCAAAGAGGCCATCAAGCACATGCTATCTGGGAAAAGGTCAATGGCATCATGAGAAGGCGTTCTGATCCCAGGAGGGCCAGATTTGAACCCGGTGGTTAAGGTTCTACACCTCTGCCTAGAAATAGATAAGCGACAATAAAGAAATGAACACATCCAGAGTGTACTATAAGCTGAAATCAGGAAGGACCAACTTGCTAGAGAAGCAATGCCTGATGACAGATATAGGCAAATATTCCATCTATTTATGAAAATATTTCTGTTTTGCCGATTCACTTCACTTCCTAGGGCAGCTTACAAACACAGAAATAGACTTAAAACAAGCATTCAAACATAATAGAACATCCAAACAAAAGAGATAAGCCTAGGGGAGCAAAAATGTCTTCACTGCCCACCCAATGGAGGACAGAGAAGAAGCCAGACTACAAATTCCCTTGGAAGTTTGTTCCACAATTTTGTTCCAAATGCCTCAGCAGCTGTAATCATGGCAGCCACTGCAAGACAATCCAATTGACATTCTTTCTATTGCCAGGGGGGCAAATTGGAGACAGAAGCCCAGGTAAGATGACTTTTAATGTCAAACTTTGAATGATGAGCGTTTTCAATGAGAGACAGCAGAGTTCTGTCCTGCTGTTTGATCACACACAAAGTTCAAAAAGGAGAAGGTGCATCTGAAGCCTTTGCGACTGAACAGTGTGTTTTCAGATTGATGCTGTCCCTTCCCAAAGCAAATATTTTGAGGTGCGGGACACTGTGAAATAGAAACCACAATCACGTATCTACTGGAGATCAGCTAAAATGTTTCTGTAGCTACAGCGAATGCAGTGGCAGCAAAAGTGGAACTTTTGCTTAATACTGAATAAGTTTTATTATTATTTTCTACTAATTAACAAACCTAACAGAAAGAAACTAAAAAAAAAAAAAATCAATCATCAAAAACATCAGACCTACTGGGTCAGCCCCTCATATTTTTTCTTTTTATGGTAATCAGCAAATATATTTAAATCTATGCATAGTCCCATTTCTCTAGCCAATAATAAAAGGCATTCCAAGTTTGATAGAAGTCTGTATTTTCTTTCTCCTTCAGAGACAAAGTCAAT
This sequence comes from Varanus komodoensis, assembly GCF_004798865.1. Lineage (NCBI taxonomy): Eukaryota > Metazoa > Chordata > Lepidosauria > Squamata > Varanidae > Varanus > Varanus komodoensis. The sequence continues at coordinate 107,241,499 of NW_025335268.1, read as the reverse complement.
CTGTCCATTTCGGCACAGTCCAAGATCTTTTTTAAAATCAGTTCGTCAGTAGGTGGCTCTTCATTCTCCCAATGTTGGGCAAATGCAATCCTCGCAGCAGTAGTTACATGCAGAATCAAATACATTGCTTGATTACCAACATCATCAGGTACAATGCCTAGTAGGAAAACTTCAAGTTTAAATATTAGATGTTTTTGTAACATTCCCTCAAGCCATTCGTGTATTTTAATCCAATATTTTTTTCCTTATCACAGGTCCACCACATATGATAAAAGGTACCCAGTTTGCGTTTACATTTCCAACATCCATTTGACATATTTGGAAACATCTTAGCTAATCTATTTGGTGACAAATACCATCTATAAAACATTTTATACAGATTTTTTTTATATGAGGTTGCTAATGTTACTTTAATATTTCTTTCCCACAGCTTTTGCCATTTCTTTAACTCGATGTTATATCCAAAATTTTGTGCTCACATTATCATAGTTTCCTTAACCTGTTCATCTTCCATTCTCCTATCCAAAAGAAAGTTATATAATCTTTTAATCATTTTCGCATCTGATTTTAGAATCACGTGGTCAAATGTTGTTAACTCCTTATAAAAACCCCATATTCTATAGTCTTTAACATATCTCAATTGCATTTGGACCTTGTGCCACCAAGAGATATTAATTCCTTGCTCTTGTCTTTCTTGATTCAGTTTCAATCCTCCATCATTATCCAAAATATCATCATATCTTACAATCAGATCAAGATTTAATACATTTGCGTATACAAGAGCAGCGAAAGTGGAACTTGTCTTCTTCCTTTCCTGATCTTATTTCCTGATTTTGTAGTAATACATGCATTTGCATAAAGATTAGTCCAATTTGTTTGGAGAAGGGTGGACTAACCAGCTGCCATATGTATGCCTACTCTACTTTTGAAGAAATAAGCCTGTTACACATTTTCTGTAACACGCTTACAGTTGAAATTGGCTTTTGCAAGTATAGCCCCTCCCAGGACCAGGGGTGGAAACCCCTTTCAGGCAATGCCTGAATTCAATTTGAGAGAAGCTCTATGAGGCGTGGGCTCATAGAAGCCGAAACAGGTAGGGCCAAAAATACAAAACAAAAACAAATACTAGCATATGATATGCAAAAGCTCTTATTTCCAGCACCAAATCCTTAGGCAAGGCATTTGAACTGCTTAGAACAGGGGGAGAGGGGACGGCACTCTTCCAAATGCCAGGCAGCTGGGAGAAAGTGGAATGGGGAGAGGGAAAGGGCAGGATCATCACGCTTGAGATTCCTCACCTTTCTTTTGTTAGATGGTAGCTGCAAATTCAGGATCAATGCATATTTGCGGAAGTATTTTTGTTGTATGATCTGAACTGCTCCATACAGAATTAAATTATTTGGCTCGCCTTTGGACAAATGAAATGACCTCAGTTGAGATATTTAAAATCTGTGCCTATTTCCCAAGGAGATCTTTAAAAACATATAAGAGATGTAAATAAAATTCATAAAAGAGACAACAGGGAAGTACCACCAGAAGGCAGGATACAGAAATGCTGGAGAATTCTGGAGTACTACCAGGGAATGACACTAGAGAGAGCAGCCTCTTTGAGAAGCAGCTGGCCCTGCGTTCAAGAACGGAATATTTCCCTTGGGACCTCTGAAAATCACAGTGGGAGGTGAGAACAGATCAGGACAATGTAGTGGCATTTATTTTGAAAGTTTCTATGGTGGCCTTCAGAAAAATCTCTCATGGTGGCATATGATAGTTAAAAAACGGTAAACATCAAAATCGAAAGAGCAGAACCAGTAATTAAAACAAACTCCTGACATTTTCAGCAGATGATGCAAAACCAGAGTCCAGGTGAACTGACATCATGGGCTGAAATATGCAGGAAAATAAATGGGTCCTCACTAGCTAAGCTGGCACTGGCCAAGCCTCTCTATGGAACACATGCCCAGTGTATACTATTTGAAAAGAAGCATTATGAGTATGGGGACAGTCTTCAGTTGCTGTGATCCTTCTTTATTTCCCTCATTCTTAAATAACAATATCCTGAGTGCTTTGGCCAAAAGGTGCTATATAGCAACATAAAATGCACTGGGTTGACTCCAGTCATTCCACTGGAGGAAATGCTCCCATCAGTGGAAAGGATTCTCCTTCTCCAGGCAGATCCTTGTTGAAGCAACTTTGAAGCAACTCTGAAGCAATATCAGAAGCAACTTTGGAAACCCTCGAGATAATTTTCAAGCGGCATGGAGAGCAGAGTTGGGGAGAAGACAAAAGATCCATTGCCCTAGTGAACTTCCACTAGGGAGACCTTTGCTATGACCTTTGGTGAAGATTTTCCTTTTTTCCATGGGCTTATGCCTGTGTAATCCTTGTAACAAAATAAATCCGGTAAGAGCTCTAACCACGGGGAATTCTAACCTCACAATCTTCCTGCATTGCTATAGAATAACACTATCATACTGTCACATCTAAAGAGCTTCCATGCATATACAAATTCAAGATAAAAACACACCCAAGAGTCGTGCAGTGAGATCCTAAACATGTTTCCAGAGCAGGTGTCCCACAGACTTCAGTGGGAATTAGATACTTGCAAATGCTATTATGATTGTAGCCACAGCCAAACACAGATCCTAGATGTGGCTCTACCGTGTGTTGTTAATGTCCTCCAGTTCCTCTATAGGTGCACACTGTGGCTTTGCTCTAAAGTAGCCACTTGGGAATTTCTTTACTGTGACATCTGAAGTATATTCTTTTCAGCATGAAAAAGCATAACATGTACTATTTATTGAATTTCAGCAAACCTGAGTCTGATGTCCCTGCAGGCAACATGATGCAATGCTATGGCTGACCTATGGAGACCAATATACATAGGAAGCTGTTCCAGTGACTGTATATCTTGATTTCTGTGTCAACAAATACAGGAAGACAGTAATCTAGTCTCATACCACACAGATTTAAAACTACAAAGCACCTCTTAAACCTAAACAAAGTGAAAAAGCAATGTTTCTCTTAACATTTGACTGAATGAAAAGGTTTGGATCAGTCCTATATAAAACTATGAGCCTGCCAAAAGCTGGGTAAGTAAAAGGGGAAGGATATTTCTTCTCAAATCACCATATACCTGTGTTGATGGATGATTTATAGCTTCTCCATCAGCCTTCCTCAATGTGGCATCCTCCTGTTTTGTTGGACCACAACCCCCAGACAAGAGCCAATGCCCACCGTGTATCTTCAAGACTTGTTACAGTCTGGGCACTCTGCCTGACAGAAACAGCTGGGCAACACTCTTCCACTTGCTGCTTCACTGCTACGCATTTATTTTATTTATTTATTTTTCGGTTTATATCCTGCCTTTTTCCTACAAAGGGCTCAAGGCAGCTTACATCCTCCTCCTCCTCCATCTCATCCCCACAACAACAACCCTGTGAGGTGGGTTGGGCTGAGAGTCTGTGACTGGCCCAAAGTCACCCAGTTGGCTCCATGGCTGAGCGGGGACTCGAACCCAGATCGTCTGAGCCCCAGTCCCATGTTCTTAACCACTGCACCACACTGGCTCTCTCGCATCCTCCAGCAGGTCACGCCAACCTTAGCATATCACGCCAAGTCCTTCAATGGAGCAATGGCGAAAAACAGCTCCAGTGAGGCGCAGTGCATGCAGCCTCTGCAGCTGCTTGAATCTAATGGCGCTGAGGCCTCTTTAGACAAAACAGTGCTCCCACACGAGGCTGTGGTTGTTTTGTTCCCCTGATGCTTCCTGTGCTGTCCCAGGTGGATCCCTGTGAATCGCAAAGGAGAGGGAGAGGAGGAGGAGGAGGAGGAGGAGGAGGGAATTCATCTCAAGAAAGCACACTGTAATCGCCTTAATGTTTCATTATGATAATTTATATGCATAGATACAACTGTGCAATTTAAATAAAAATATCGGTCATCTCACTGTACTGCTGAAGACTCAGTGACCTGTGGACGTGTTTGCCCATTTGATAGGCCATTATTCTTGGGATTTTGTTTTCTTTAAACCAGGGTTGGTCTGGCTGCAGCAGAGAATTTATTTATTTAAAGTTTTTATATGCCGTCCAATACTAAAGTCTCTGAATGGCTTACAAAGAACAAACAAAAAACAAAAACAAAAAAACATATACAACAAACAACACACAGCATACTGCATCTGATAAATAATGATAAAACCAATTAACTGTTTGGCCTCCAAATAGAGAAGGGGTGGGCAAGGGGTGGTCCAAGGGCTACATGCCCTCCTGGCCTTTTATATGGCCCCCACAGCCTCTGCTGTGCCACTGAAATTTGGCAGCATTGTGTTGTTAACCAGAATTAAAATGGTGGCTTGTCATATCCTGCAGCAGCAGCAGCAGGAGTTGTCCTCAGGCAACGCTTAATGCCCTTCGTAAAAAATAAATTAATAATAATGAGGAACATACAGTCATTGTATGTTTATTTGCTGGTGGAACAAGATTTTTAAGATCAGGCTTTAACATTAAAATAATTGCTTCAGTTGCCTTCAGCCTGTGTTGGACAAAAATGAGTTCTACTATAGCACCTGTCTTAAGAGCACTGTTTTAAAATAGAGCCCATGGACAATTCTATCATAGATAGTTATTTCCTCTGACTGTTCTAGATGAGACTGGAGAGGAGAAGGGTGACATCCAAGAAAAGCAGAGCTAATAGAAGGTAATATTGTTTTGGTCCCGAGGAAGATAACCCTGCAGGAAAAACAAGCACAACCACTCCACCTGAAGGGTGTATTTCCATGCATATTTAGACAGGTAAGGGTCCTACAGCTCTGAATATTCTGGGAGGAAAATGCTGGGAGTAATGAACCATGCATTACTCTTTCATAATGATCCACATCTCCCATCTGAAGCGTTGGCCTCATGGCAGGACGGGATGGCAACAGTGCTCCCCGTTGTTGCCAGCCTAAGCAGCCAAAGGATCAAGTCCAGCCTGAGTGCTGTGCTTTGTACCTGCTCCCCCAGGTTCAGGTTCTCTCTCCAGGAGAGAAAATGCATGTCCGTGAAGCAGCAATGCCCAGCCTCATTCTTCCTTCCCTGAGTTTCCATAACCTGGCTAATACGGGGAGCATTTAAGTACAGGTAGCATGGAATAAATACATGCATACATTTAAAACAGGATAGTAGGGAAAAGAGAGAGAACTTGAGAAACAAGCAGTCTCACCAGAATGCTTTACTACTAGTGTATTCCTACAAATTACATTCTTGTGCCCTTGAGGAAAGAGTCTACTACTGAGAAACATGGGCAGTTGACAGTTGATTAAACTTGCTCATATATTTTAGCACCATTTTGAGCCTTCTCTCTCTTTCTGCTCTGTTTGCGGCCCCCCTCCTCCTTATAAAACACCATATGTCATCTGTAGAATGTCTCATTCATTGTACTCACCATTGGTCACCTTTTAAGCTATATCATGGTTTGAAAAGATTAAAATAACATAACACTGGCTAAAATAACAGGTTACTTCTGTCAAAGCTCCAAAAGTATTTCACAACACAGAATTCAGCATATAGCTTGGTATTTTAAGGAACATTATTATTTTTTAGAAGATCAATTTGTCTTAATAAGAGTTTGAGGTGATACTAAGCAGAGTGCAGATTAATATTTCATACTGTATGTGCCATGACTAACTTATAAGTATCATTATTGTGTAATAAATAGATGTTTTAAATGTTTGCTCCTAGAGGTCTTTTCTTGAACTTAAGCATAAGTTATCTAAACAGTTGAAAAAAGATTTATAGTTATGAAGAGGCCGTTATGTCAAGCAAAGTTTTATGATATGTTCCATAATAAATTAGCAATAAATGGATACAGGTGACTGTGGAATTTATGGCCTTTAATGTTTTAATGCTCCACTAAAGGGGACACCCCCCATTATTAAGGTCTAAGAGGGTAATACAAGAATACCATCTACAAATTGTCAAATTAAATTCTTGTTAGGTAGCTGGGCTGCAGCATTCTTTACCTCTGTGGGGAAAGAGTCAAAACAATGTACAAAAGGCATCAGGCTTCTAAAGACAGAAGTGCGTCGCAAGGCATGGTTCCTGTGCTATCACTGTGCTTTACAATATTAGAGCACAGCCTGACAAGTGGGCTGCTGGGGGATTTCAGCTGCAGGAGGACTCAGCTAAAGGGAAAGCTGATTACATTGTTTGCCTTTCAAAGACTTAGTTTGGCATCCACTGTATGAATTTGTAAAGTTTATCCAGGACTGTAGTATTTTCTGAGGTAGCTGTGCATGGGGAGCTGTTGCATGTTTGAATTAACAATGAAAAACAGCATGGCAGGAAGAAGGCACACCCCACCTACCCATTCAGCCTGAGGTGGTATAGCCCTGCAAACGTTCCATTTGGCTGGATGTGCAAACAGAAAATTGACCCACTGGGCATGATGCAAGTGTGCATAAATTTCCCGAATACAAGGAGACCTAATAACACTGAATTGTCTTCTTAACACATTTTGTTCTTAACACCTACCACACCTACATAACACCCACGAGGTTGAATATTTCCCAACTGGACCGATAACACTTCCACCAACAGCAATACCATTTTACTCTCTTGCCAGTGAGTCGAATTGCTTTGTTGGTTGTGAAAAATAAATTGTGGGAAAAAAATCAAACCCTTTGAAATATTAGCCTGACAAATCAAATCCTGTTGATTTCAAGTTCATGCAGTTTCTTATTCTCAGCACATGCTGCCTGAACTGGTATAAAATTTAGCATTCATGTTGAGAGAAGGGCTATAGTTGTTCATCCATAGAACACCCACCTTGTCTACCTTCCTCTCCCTACCTCCTGGTTCAGTCCCAGGGATCTCTAAATAGGGTTCAGAAAATGCTTTGCCTGAAACTCAGGGGAAATAGTGCAGACAATACCAGGGACGGCTGAGTGAACGTGGAGTGAGCTTACCAAAATTCTCCAAGCCTTGCTCCATGTATGATCACGACTCAGATGGAAAACCATACCAAACAGACACAGCATTAAAGATGTGGAAAATCCACAAATTCACACGAATTTCCAGAGTGTGTGATGCTAATGGGTCGCTCTCAAACAAATTAATTAATTCGGAAAATTGTACAAATCAAACAGGGCAAGTTGTGTAACTCAAATGCCAGCCCAAATTTGATCATTTCCAAATATTTTTGACAGAAGTATTCTTGCTTGCTAGTGGGATTGGAACAGGGTAGCAGAAACAGAATTCTCATACAACACTAGGCAATTCTGAGCTAGACGGAACTTACATTTGGTATGTGGCAGATTTCTTTCTTCTGTGCTGAATTTAACACTACACAACTCTGGTCATTCATCCGAGGTACAACTGATTGGAATGGGAATGAAGCGGGAAGGTTTGGGAAGGAAAGCTTGTAAGAAAAATGATGCATGGCAGATTGACCAGAGCTTCCTACAAGCAAATAAAACTGAAAGTGGCAAAAACGAATGGGAGCACCAAGGACACTTGCCCCACCCTTTGTCCACACATATGGGCAACAAGCCACATGAAAGAGGCAAGCCAGACACTTCTGGGGGCTGGAGGGAGGGACAAGACAAAATTTACTTTAAGGTTCTCTATCTGATCCATTATCATGGTGTCTGCACATTAGCACATCAGTAGAGAAGTGGGGGTTTTAGAAAGCCTCTCAGAATACCACGATAGCTGTTCAGAGCTAAAAAGAACCACATGCCATTAGAGCCTTCTGCCTAATTGAGGGAGACATTTATTTTAAAAGAATCTATTCTTTTGGAGGCCTGGCTTTTAAGACTAATAACTCACCGTGTTAATCTATTTGATCTACTGGACTGATCTGCTCTGAGGGTCAGAGACCATGCCTTTTGTCTTTATGTAGTTCCAAACATTGTTTCTGCTCTGCTCTGCAAATAATAATGATACTGATAATGATACTCCATCAGCTCACTAAAGACAGCAGATAAATCTTGGGCATGTACAACTGCACGCTCTGATTTGAGCTAGCTCTCTGAGCAATGTTGGCACACAGTCAGAATATTCACAATACTCTTTTTTGAAAGGAAACTAATCCTTTTGGGCCCAAACTGAGTTATAAAATGATCAATGTATGGCTCCTATTTTTGCTTCTTTAGATTTCTTAAGCTTTTGTTATTTAAAGTTACAAAATGGAATGAAGTTAGGCTAGGCATTTTAACATATAATTGTCTTCCTGCTAGGTGAATTTGTACATACCTGAACTTTTCTCCAGAACCTAATGTCCTAGATTTTTATTTTGGCCATAGTTATGTATCTACTTCATTTTGTTTTTTCAAAGAAAATTAGGCTGACATCCTGCAGACACTTAGTGAGGATAAGTCTCATGGAAGAGAATGAGAATTTGGGGTTCTGCAGTCTTAATGTCCCTGACAACCACAATGGGGTGTTCGCTGACCTCGAGCCAGGCATTCTGGAATGTGAAATCAAGTGTGCCTTAGAAAGTCTGAGCAACAACAAAGCTAGTGGAGGTGACAGTATTCCAGCTGAGTTATTCACAATCCTAAAGGACAATGCAGTTAAAGTGCTTCACTCAATATGCCAGCAAATTTGGAAAACTCAACAGTGGCCACAGCATTGGAAAAGGTCAGTTTACATTCCAATTCCAAAGAAGGGCAATGCCAAAGAAAGAAAGTTCAAACTACCGCACCATTGCACTCATTTTACATGCTAGCAAAGTTATGCTCAAAATCCTACAAGGTAGGCTCCAGCAGTATGTGGACCAAGAACTACCAGAAGTACAGGCAGGATTTCGAAGAGGGAGAGGAACTAGAGATCAAATTGCCAACATATGCTGGATCGTTGAGAAAGCTAGGGAGTTCCAGAAAAACATCTATTTCTGCTTCATTGACTATGCCAAAGCCTTTGATTGTGTGGATCACAACAAATTGTGGCAAGTTCTTAAAAAGACGGGAGTACCAGACCATCTTATTTGTCTCTTGAGAAACCTGTATGAGGGTCAAGAAACAACAGTGAGAACTGGACTGATTGGTTCAAAATTGAGAAAGGAGTTTGGCAAAGTTGTATACTGTTGCCCTGCTTATTTAACTTATATGCAGAGCACATCATGAGAAAGGCCAGGCTGGATGAATCACAAGTTGGAATTAAGATTGCCGGGAAAAATATCAACAGATATGCAGATGATACCACTCTTATGGCAGAAAGTGAAGAGGAACTAAAGAGCCTCTTGATGCGGGTGAAAGAGAAGAGCACAAAAGTTGGCTTGAAACTCTACCTTATGAAAACTCAGATCATGGCATCCGTTCCTATCACTTCCTGGCAAATAGATGCAGAAGAAATGGAGGTAGTGACAGATTTTATTTTCTTGGGTTCCAAAATCACTGCAGATGGTGACTGCAGCCAAGAAATTAAAAGACACTTGCTCCTTGGGAAGAAAGCTATGGTAAATCTTGACAGCATACTAATAAGCAGAGACATCACCCTGCCAACAAAAGTGTGTATAGTCAAGGCTATGGTTTTCCCAGTTGCAATGCATGGCTGTGAAAGTTGGACCATAAGGAAGGCTGAGTGCCGAAGAATTGAGGCCTTTGAATTGTGGTGCTGGAGAAGATTCCTGCAAGTCCCTTGGACTGCAAGGCGATCAAACCAGTCAGTCCTAGAGGAGATCAACCCTGACTGCTCTTTAGAAGGCCAGATCCTAAAGATGAAACTCAAAGACTTTGGTTACCTAATGAGAAGGAAGGACTCACTGGAGAAGAGCCTAATGCTGGGAACAATTGACAGCAAAAGAAGGGGATGGCAGAGAATGAGGTGGCTAGATGGAGTCATTGAAGCAGTTGGTGTGAGCTTAAGTGGACTCTGGGGGATGGTGGAGGACAGGAAGGCCTGGAGGAGTGTTGTCCGTGGGGTCATGATGGGATGGATGCAACTTCGCTACTAGCAACAACAGTCTTATCCAAGCAGTGGGAGAAGAAGAATCACTTCAAAGGCAGGAATCATGTGAAGAGGTTCCTACCTTTTCACACAAATAGGAATATATTTAATCGTACATTAAAAGGTAAATCACAAGAGTTTGTGAAAAGTACAACTTGCAAATCATGACAGTCTTAATGAAATTGTGATGACAGAACTTATACTGTAGACATTTGATTGAGATTAAAAGTAGGGTTTCCATAGGTGTTAGAAGCTCCATTCTGAGAAATCTGTGACCTTCCAGATGCTGTTGGATTGCATTTCCTCTCAGCCCTAGCCAGCATAACTGTTTTAAATGCTGAAATTTGGGAGAGAGTCTAGATCAGGGGTCTCAAACTCACGGCCCGCGGGCCAATTGCCAGGACGGGCGGGGCACGGGGGAGGGGCCCTGCGGCTTTCAAAGCGCTGGCGGCACCCGGGCCGGCCGCGGGATGAGCGGCCCACCCCCACCGCGGTGGTGGAATGCTTGATGCGGCCCAGCCTCACCCAGACTCTACTTCCAGCGGCCCCCAGGTGAGTTTGAGACCCCTGGTCTATATGGAAATTAGATCACTGTGCTATTTTAACAGGAACTCTTCCTTAATCATAGCCAATGGTCAGTGGAGGCGGATGACTCCTAGGTTAGTGAGGCTCCTCGTCCACTGCAGCTTTTATTTTGGGCTTTAGAGGAGCTATCCATGGTACCCACAGTGGACATATTTTGAATTTGGGCTTCCATGCAGTTTAGAATAAAGGATATCATTGATAAGGAGTCCTAGGAACAGAGGAGTCACCAGCCTTGCCTGCCAGTGATGAGGCCTAGTGGGAATTGCAGCCCAACAACATCTGGAAGGCTACACATTTCTCACATATGTGCTAGATAAGTGGCACCATGGTATAAAATCCATCAGCTCTTTTCTGATATTCAAGTGAATAAGCCTAGGTCAGGAACACAGTCTTCTCCTTTATATTCCCATAACTAAAGCAATGCTTTTAATTGCCATTGAGGGATTTTTTGGTACTTCTATCACCTCCTGTATGTCTAATTAGCATCATAATAAGTGCCTCTCCAGACCTCCAAATCCAAGTGGTATGTTAAGCCTCTGAGACAGAAGGAGACTGCATGCCAGGACATCCGATGATGTAAGTATTGTTAAGAGTAGCCAACTGAAGAAAAATACAAGAGCAAGTAACATGGACATCTGTTCACCTCTACTGTTGCACATTCCATGAACGATTGTGCTGGATATTGTTCAGAAAAGCATTTTGGCAAGAAAACTCCATTCTCAGATAGTCTTCCCTCTTTGATCTGTGCAGAATAATCCAGATGTGTTAAAGATTTTGATCTTTATTGTACAGAGAAGGACAAACTCAAATATAAAATGTCAAGTATGAAGAAGACTTGTTCATATTATGATGGAGAATGGATAAACAAACTTGTATGCCTTGCAATATGAGGCCAAATGTGTCAACAGCCTTTCACATGAAGTTTCCCCATGCTCATGACATGCATGTCAGATCTAGCAATTTGAGTGGGAATTGAATGAAGTTCCAGAAATATATCACTATGTTGTACTTCCTCTGAAAACCCATTGTTGATACCAGGGTATCTCTTGAAATGCTGTTTCAAGAAAATGCTGTTAACACATTTTAATGATTTGTATATAGAAGGGAGTTAAAACAGAATACTATATAGGTTCAGATAGACAAAGACCCACAACTTTAGCATGCCCATGGCCGTTTTCCCTCTCAAAACAGGTGTATGATGGTGGCCTTTTTGTCTCTTTATTAGATAAAATATGGGAAGGGTTGATTATTTATAAGAAATGCATCCTACTGTCATTATAGCTAATGAATAAGAAATTTGATTGGGATCAATGGATCTTCGGGACTTGAGAAAAATAATTCAAGGATATTACTGGTTAGGTAAGAATCCTGGTATACTGAAATGTAATATATTCAACTGCTTTAATAAATGCAAAAGCTGCTAAAAATGTTAATAGGTTTTTTAGCATCTGCAAGCAATGTTGACTTTCCATATGCGACTGGTTTATGAATGTATCAGATCTAAACAAAAAAACCCCAAACAAACAAACACATACTGCAGATGCCTGAAATAGTTTTCATTTCAGGCATTTTATAGTTTGAATTGCAACAAGGTTATGGATGGTTCCAAGGTATGTTCCAAACACGTTCAGCTGCTTACAGATTTTTCTTAAATGGACATCTATTGTAAAGTTGTCAGTACATTATTGCATAAATGGATGTATGGGTTGCAGATGTGTAAGCAAACCCAGATTTGGAGGAGGGGGACAAAGAAATGACTGTACAGAGGTGATGAATGTAGAAGATGATCCAATTATTATACATTTAGTGTGCAACGCTGAGGTGGGACAATGCTGGGAGTTGCGGGACCTTTTTCTTTCTAAGCATGCATATGATTAAAACCTTATAGTGCCTTTAGTGACATATAAAGAACAAGGAAAATTTCAAGAACTGTCTTGCATGAAGATATATTTCAAAAATAGTCTGAATCCAACTAAAGTTTATGACACTTGAGGATGATCACTAAAAATTGAGCTTATTAAAGCCTTCTGAATTCCATCTTGGCACTTGTTCTGACTAATTCAAATTGGTATCAGATTATAGCTTTATTTTTATTCTGTACAAGAAACAAAACTCACATGTGTGCATCAATTATGCATATCTTTGAAAGTACACATTCCTTTTTCATTGATTAAAGTACATCTGTGCACATTTTTCAAAAATACACGTTTTCCCACACACTTCGCAAAAGCATGCATACTGATAAATGCATCGGTGGAGCAGTGAGCCTGTGAATGACAGCGCAAGCTCAGAAATGCACAGACTTCGGCTGATGATTGCATCTGACTCAATTTATTTATTTAAAGTTTTTCTATTCCGTCCTATTACAAAAAGTCTCAGGACGGCTGTACAATAAAAATAAACAAGCACAGTATTAATTCCTCAATAAAAACCCAATTCATATACTGGGAAAACGAACAGGTTTGCGCCTGGCGCTGAAAAGAATAAAGTACCAGTGCCAGGCACACCCCTCTGAGCAGTATATTCCATAGCCACCATTTAGGTGGCATCAACTGGATAAATCCTGATCAATAACAAACACGTTTCTCATATTTCCCTAAGACACACCCACACTTAAGTCCATTGCCTGTAACTGTATGTAAAATAATGCCAGGGAAGGTTTTTTCTGTTGTTATTTCCTCTCCTAAGGTCCAGTGGAATGGAGAACAATTATACTAGTTCTTGGACCCATGTGCTTCCCCCCTTATTCCAGTGCACAACTCAGGAATCATGGATTTGGAATCCCGAAGATCCAAAGCCTCCCTGTTCCATACTCTACCTACCTACCTACCTACCTACCTAACCACCGACTCACAGAACACTGCCCACAGGGCTGAAACTGCATAGCAGCTTTCCAGTGCTAGTTGAGAGAGCATCTGCAACAGGCTCCATGGAGATGAGTATTACTCTACAGCCCCCCCACCCCAGAGACCGTGGGACACATGCTGAATATCGCGTGCAAATGCAAAAGAGAAAACCTAGATGGCCAATTCTGAAAAAAGAAAAGGGAAAAAGACTTCAGTAGGGAGTCAATGGGAAGGGAAAAACAAGATGGAAAGACAGTTCCCTGCATGCAGAGCTTTTTACAAGCTGTTTTTCCTGCCCCAGGATCCCAGACCCCATATTTGTTAAGGGAACTTGCGCTTCGAAGCAGGCAGTGGGATTCAAATGGTAGATCTGCTTTATAGACCCTCAAATTATTTCTTCTTGATGATTCCCAATATTTTTATATACATTTTTACCATGGCTACAGGCAGTATGTGTCAAAAGTAGAAACTTGATCAGGATTACATATACTTCTGCAAAATGCTCCCATTCCTGTATGAATTGTTTTGCATCTCCTGCACATCCACTGGACCTTGCTCTCCAGACTTTGCATGGTTTCTGAAAATTGAATATCACCTTCTGTGCACAAACTTGCCCATCCCCAAATCAAACCCATTTGTGCAAGCTTTTCACTGCACTCCCTAGTGAGTTGAAGGTAGCCAAGAGATAGCTAGAGAGAGGGCATTTTTATGGTGGTGGTCATCTGTGGAATGCCTTCTCCTGAAATGATCATCTGGCATCAAATCTCATACCATTTTTCTCATGTCCCTGGAGTTTTTAATCACCTGGTGAAAACTGGCTGTAGATTTGTTATCTCCATTCCACTGAGTTTGATACTTTCTTTTAATTTCTGCTTTGTACAGTTTACAGAGAAAATTCTATTGCTGTAACTTTTCTTTCTTTGTTGTGTTCTTTCTATCTTGCTCTATAACTCTGTTGTAAACCATTTCCAGAAGTTTTACTGAAGCACAGAAAACATTATGACTACGACGATGATGCTGTTTAATGTGACTGCTCCTTATCATAACAATACTTATTCATAACAACAAATGGCTTAAATGGCAAGGATGAAAGCACAGGCATATTTTGCTGGAAGCAGAGGTTGTTTTGTTTGCCTATTTGTTTCTGGAAAAGCAGTGCAGAGCTGGCTGACTTTCCAGAACTTGCCGGGAATTCCCTGCTTCTGTGTTACTAAAATTGGCAAGTAGATGAATGAGGTACCTCTGGTCCTGAAGTCCAAAGACAGTAGAAGTGGACCAGTTTTAATTCTGCCTTGAGCATTGTGTCTACCTCTGTTGGTGGCCCCGCTTTTAAAAGTTGGAGCAACAGTGCTCTGAGCAGCCCTACAAGCCCTACAATGTCCCTAATTCCCATTTTAATTTTCCTACACTACCCAAGAGTAATGCCGGGAAATTGTGGGAAATTACTATAGCTTTGGAGAAATCTACATTAGGCATGGTAATGCCTGACTCACTGGCATGTTACATGATGCTCACCCCAGATCATGCTATTTCTGACATTATATCCCGGATTTTTGCAAACCAGTTATAGCATGACTTTTTATGCATTTTTTTCTTGGGTGACCCATTTCATTGTGTGCTAAATCCATGAACATTTCTGTGGGGAGCAGTATTGGCTTAAGTGGCTGGGGAAAGAGGCATTGCAAGAGGAACTGTCCTTTCCCGCTTCAAAAAATAGCACAACTCTGAGGAGAAGATAAGTCTAACTGACCCTCAGTTGAATTCTTCTCCCAGTCTTTGATCCGACCAATGAGTAAATGCACTTCTGCTTCTCACCACCCCACCCCTCTCCTATAAGAAACAACTACATAACTACCCCCAAGTTAATCACATTATCTCCAATGTCTTACAAAGAAATCCACTAATGGAGCTTATATAATATTATTTTTATGTCTTCTCAGAGTAAATCTATTATCTTCAACAGCTCAGAAGTAAATCACATTGTCCTCAGTGGTGCTGAGCTTGGAAAAGTTCTGGAAAAGTCACTTGCATGAATTGCTTTTGGAGAGAAGGGAACAGGGTGCTGGTCCCAGTGGCCTCCCCCATGGGAAATGGGAGAATGGCAGACAGCAGCACTGCAACTGCTCCCTCTTTCTCCTCCTCCCCTTCTTCATGTGTTTTTTTTTTTTTTTTTTTTGGCAGGGGGGGTAAATGGGAAGGAAGAACTATCATCTTTCCCCCACCACATTTAGAGAAGTGGCAACTAGGCAAAGGGCCTTTCCTGTTGCTGCTCCCCATCTTTAGAACTCCCTCCCTAGTGAAATTTGCCTGGCACCATCTCCGCCAGGCAAAGACATATCTGTTAAGGATTTTGTTAACATTTAGCCTGCATACTGTGGTTCTTTTTAATTGTTTTTATAGATGTTTAATTCATTATGCTTTAATTGGTTTTTAATGTGTTTTTACTCTGTTAATAGATTCTATGCATTGGAAGCCACCTTGAAAGGCTTTGCCAATTATAGGCAGCCTATAAATACATGTAAATAAATAAATAAATAAATAAATAAATAAAATATCTCTACTCCCTCACCCCTTTGCACTTACACATAGTTTAATATTTGGGTGTGGGGAATGTCCACTCCTTTGAAAAGTCCATTTCCATGAACTCATCCTTTCCAGTTCCTTTTACTACTGCAAATGGATTTGTGCATGATGCAAAGTCACATTTTCAACACGGTGCATTCATTAGACTATACTGTATCAGAGCTAAATAAGTTTTGCAGTAATGGAAAGGGCTATAGTGTATATTTGCCCTGAAAGTGCTACTACGGGTTACCTGAAGGGAAAGTCAAGAGGCAGGTAGGACTACAAACTGCATCTTACCGTCTTTTTGTGTCTTTCTCCCCATACCAACCAAGACCTGGGTAGACTGTTTACTTCTGGCAATGTTATATCACTCATCCACATTGGATTGAAGGTTTTTGCACCTTATTTCTTTGATGACATTTGTGTTTGCATGCGAGGCTCTTCCCCCTAACCCTCTCCCCCACCCTGGAAAGAATCTGCAACAAAACGAACTTCAAAATATGTCTTCTTGAATGTTATTCAAATATGTCTTGAACGTTATTCCATCTCAAAACTTTTCAGCTAAGAATTGCATCAGCATGTGAAAGACAGTGGATAAGCAACCTGCATTTTGGTCCAAGATGAGATCAGTTCACATAGAAATTAATGAAGACCATATTCCTTGGAATATTATGTCAGTGCATCTGGCAACAACAGCAGACACAAACAATGCAAAATATTGGAAAACTATAACCAGGAAGATGGATATATTTACATGTGATGGTCATGACCTGTCATGTTACAGTACTGGAAGATGATCTTCGTGATTGCCTGGCTGAGGTAACATAGAGGGAAGGGGGCAGTATGCCTGTAATGTCTCCTGCAATGCCCAACACACCCGTTATCCCCTCTCCAAGGTCAGTTTCCTGATTTCAGCAAGGTATGCAGCCTTTCCCTTCCGGAAGCTCACTGGGTGACTTTCGGTCAGTCACAGACTCTCACCCAAACCTACCTCACAGTGTTGTTGTGAAGATAAAAATGGGGTGGGGGGAGGAGAACCTTGTGAACTGCTTTGAGGTCCTTGCAAGAGGAAAAAGAGCAGGGTACAAATGAAATGATAGTGATAATACTTCTCTCATGTGTTTGTTTGCTTTCAATTATAAATAGTGTAATTTAAAAGTGGGGAGAGCACAAATCATATGCTCCAAACCTCTACAAATTGACTGAGATCCCTACTGATGTAGTCAGAACCTGGTTTGTGCTGTACCATTACAAGCCACCCAAAACATGATCTAATGCAGGCTAAATCCTGCCTATTGGGGGGGGGGGGTACATGACTGGCTTATCCACAGCAAAAGAGGTCAAGTATTTTTTCCCTCTGCAGGCACCATAGACCCTGATCTCTATTTAAATATTTTACTTTCATTTAAATGACTAATCCTACAAAATAAGGTATTGATACAGTGTTGCACTGTTGTTTTAAAGTATGCACTTCCTTCTTTAACTTCCTGCCTCTTCGGAGTATTGGAAGTAGACAAAGCCCCATTTATACAGTTAGATTCTTTTCAAGGTGTGAAACTTGTATGTGCCAACAACAAAGAAAATATTTCTTTTAAAATTGCATTTTCATCCTACTTGAAACAGTATTGCTCTTTGGCATAAACCCAAGAAAACCAGGTGAGAAATTTTTCAGAGCATATGAATATAACAAAAAAAAAAATAATCCTGGACTAACAATGGATTAAATTAGTTGGACATCATTTGTATTAGATCACAAGGAAGAGTATCAAAAATCGAGGCAATGGTTCTGAAACAACAACCAGCAGTGAAAACTTTACTTCTAATATAAACCAGACAGTCCAAAATAATTTGTGGTTTTTTTAATTCTTACCGTTGATCTTGTGTTCTTTTGAGTAAGTTAAACCCATACAACAGCATCAGCTGGTTTTAATTTTCATTCTGGATCTTTAGTAAGCTGAAAACTCCAGACAGTGTCTACAGAGGTTGGTGGAGAAGATAGAAGTCTTTTTTTTTTTTTTTGTAAACAGAAATATTTCTTATATAGTAGGTGCATTTGGGGGAAAACATGCTAATATATTAGAATAAATTACTCTTCTTCCTTTATCTCCCTATATGTGAGCAAACATCAATTGCATGCACGCCATGTGAAAAGAATGCCTTTAAAATGCATGGCAAGTGTGCACCCACACAAAATCATTACTGTAACAAAACCAGCTGTGTGTAATAGAAAGCAAATGATTTACAATGTTACTTAAGATACTACTTTATTTTACATTATCATAAAAAGAACAGAACTGAGAATTTGCATGACAAACACAAGGGCCCAGCAAATTTCAAATCAAATTCATTTGTGGGGGTGTGCATATGTGTGTTAATAGGTATTAAGTTAAGAAGGTGGATTGTTAAGTATTAAAAGAATATTTTCAGAGAGTTTAGTTGCACTGCTGGATTAAATTCCAGCTAGTCAAATGAGAGAAAGGAAATATAAGCATATACATGGGAATGATTCTTAGGATTTACTTTTGCCCACACTGAGAACGCATTCACAAGTGATAGTTAGAGATGTGAAGGCCTGTAAAAGAAAACATGAAAAAATATTTTCCTCCTGTATTATCCAGAGGGTTTTGTTTGTTGTTTGTTCTCTCGTGCCACCAATTGGAAAAACTGAACAATTTTGGATAATGGATTATTTTCTTTAGAATGATGAATAAACTTTTTAAGACAAAAATTGATATATCGTTACATGGCCTTTCCTATGTCCACATGATTTCTAAAACCTACATAACTGGGAAATTTGCATGTAGGACTGGAGATCCAACATTTCTATAAATGTGAAGATGGGGATGGCAGAGACAGATTTTCAATCTTCCCTGTAAAGATTTCCAGTAAAAGTATGTATTCCATTCATTGTTAAAATTATTAGGCTAATGTATCTTTCACTGATATGCTCAAAGTCATGCTCAATTTTAAACATGTGATTGGAGTCATTAAGACATAAAATATGAAGAATACGTACATTCTTAACAGCAGGAAGTTTGCTGTCTATAGTTCCCTGTTTTGGTGTTGCTCCTGGTCAAACGTTGCAGCAGCTGGGTTTGCATGACACAACAAGCAGAAAGCTACTCAGCATGGCCTGTTGGCTCCAAGGCCTGGCATGCGACTAGCAGATGTCCTGAGGCATCTCTTACCCCTCGGTCCCTCTGCCAATATCAGAGGGATCACAGTGGGACAATTGAGGAGGGGAAACAGAGCGATGGCTGCCCGGAAGTGCCCATGTGGTAGTTGGGGATGGCTGTCACAGGCTTCCCCCTACTGATCCCAGCAGAGGGGAGCAGCAGCTTTCCCCCGTCCACTCTTCCTCCTGTTTCTGGGTTGGTAGCAGTGGATGGCAGAGAAGAAGAGAGAACTTTAATTGACAGATTAAACTGAGTTCCTCTTCCCTTTCACGTCATCCTGCTGTTTTCAGCCCAGCGGGTAAGAGAAACATGCAGCAGTGACTTACGGGATGGCCTCCTCACTTCTACTCACCTGGTTCCCATGGCACAGGGAAAAAACCAAAAATGAGGTATTTATTGAGAAGACATGACCAAATGTCGCTCCCAGATAATTGCTTGCAATTGCTTAAAAGTTTTTAAATTAAATATGCCTGGTTACTATTCCTGATATATGTAAGTGCATATTCCCAAAATAAATAAGCTTGGATATTTTTTCCTTTAGACTGCTTTTCCATAACTCCACCGCAGCCAGTTCCTCACAAACAGAAACAGATGCCGCACACCAGTCTCTCTCCCTTTTGCTTCTACTGACTTCTAGGATGATTCAGATACTTCAGGGATTACTTACTGAAGTTCATAACAAAATGCTTTACGCATTGGCTTGCTCATAAAGTTACCATTTTGGTATATTAATGTTATTCGGACAATAGCTACAAATATACTGTCATGCTTCTGTTGGAGGACTTGACTCTAACGAGGGACTTGCAGTCCCAAAGACAGATGTCATTGAGCCATCCATGGCAGAAGACCAGGAGGGACCTTAAGTCCTTGGGAAGTTGGCTGAAGGTCCAGCCCTGTCAGGAGGAGGTAACACTACCTTGGCGGCAAAGGCTGACCAAACTCCAATCCCTAAGAACATCAGCACCTTAAGTAACAGACCAGGAAGGCCCTTGTGAGACAGAACTCTTGTTTGCTGAAAAGACCTCTTCAAAAGAAAATGATTTTTCAGGGCTAGGGTTCTCATAGGTAGCAATAATGGGCTGCAGCTGAGCCTTGGGTGGGGCTGAGCAGGCTCTGATGTTAAAACTAACCACAGTGTATACCTAACCACAGTGTATACCTAACCGTGTTTTTCAGCTTTAGTCCCTACAATGTTTCCTTGTTGATTGTTGTTTTGCGGTCTTGGCCATTGGGTATCCACGTGGCTCTACTTCTGGACTGTGTATGTACTTCACTGCTCAACTGTGGTTTTAACCCCAGCTTATGCTTTAATTGGTCCTGTCTGTCTGTTCTGTTATCTAATGGAAGAAGGGGTGCTTGACCATATGTATTCACTGTGACCTTGCTTTCTGGGTTTCTTTATAAATCATTGTCTGCTGCAGTCAAAGCTGGGTACAAGATGAGTTGTTTTTTTTAAGACATTGGTATGGATGATCCAAATTATATATACATAATGAATTTCTGTGGTTGTGCATAAATACCTGTTGGTATGTCTAGGAAACATTCCATTTCTGGAATGGCTAGACAACTGTCAGGGGAGAGAGAAAATGTGCAGAGGAATTATGAACCAATTGGATGAATTTATGTCCTGAATGATGCTTTAGAATGCTGGGAATTGTAGGACTTTCCTGTCTAGTCATGCACAGGATTTTGCCCAACAGAGCAATCCTGTGGCTCCTGGACAACATCTAGGGGAGCATTGGTTCATTTGCTCTGAGGTCACACTTAAGTTCCAATCTTGGCACTGAGGATCAGCCCTCAGAACTTCTTCCTTCAGACCCATAGCTGGCATAACTGCACTGGTTGCATTTCTAAGGTCAAAGAGCAAGCTCAGAGAAGAAAATGTGTTGAGGAGAGGAAGGAAGGGGAAGAAATTGAGTCTGCCAGACAGTGCTTCAGCCTCTTTTCCTCCCTGAGCCTCAGACAGCAGAATTCATCTAACTAGCTGATCCACAGAGTAAGAGATGCACAAAGGTGAAGATTGCTTGGGTGCTCCTCTCATTCAGCATAGGATGTTCTAAATCTTCAGAGCTTAAAACATGCTGGTATCCCCATTGATTTGCATGATATTAAATATCATTAGAATCTGTTCTGCTACTACTTTTGAATTTACATGTTTTGAGGGTCATACTAGTGTATTGTTAAAAAAAAAGTGATAGTGATATGGGTATTCACTGTTTCCGACTCAAAAGTAGTTTTCACAGTAGAAACATTTAATATCCCAAGCAAACCCCACTGGATTCAATAGGACTTACAAGTGTGTAGAGGACTGCTGCTTTAGACTACTTTTTTCAAGATAAGCAATTTATGTTCTAAAAGAATTTTATGGGCCATGTTGAATAAAAGGGGTCATCAGTGTGCGTTTTCAGCAAAATAAATGCTTCAATTCATCTGACATGTCTTTCTTCTTAGTACTTTTTATGCAATTCTCTGTACTATTTCATTTGGATAAACATAAAATTAATTTTGGTTGGGTGTAAGGGTACATCTCAGACAAGTGTCTGAGTTGTACTCTTACACCCAACTGAAATTAGTTTATAGTTATATGAATGTGTAAGTATAGTTATTCACATAATTAAAGAATGTATTAAGTACTGGAATATAATCAATAGCAGGCAGCCACATGGAAATGTAGATTATATCTCCCATTCAGACTAGTGTTTGCATCTTCTAATTGTAATTATTATAATAAAATTATTCTTTCTATTTTGCAGACACCTCACATATTCATAAAAGTCGAGTTAGATATTGGATGGAAGAATCTGACAAAATGTGTTAGAGAAGTAGAACAGATACATAGGTGTGTCTGCAAGAAGGCAGTTGCCAGTGGAGTGTAACCACGATTTGTGGGAAATATTTAGAATAACAGTTCTCAAAGTCCTGGGACAATTCAGTTCACAGTTTCTCTCTCATGCACAAAAACACAATGCACACGCAAAGTATCAGTGTTCCCATTCTTGCAATTTGTCTTCCATCTCTGCTTCTTTGTTGTCCTTATCTCTCTGAGGAATACCGTGTTTGCGTTACTCCAGCTACAGGATTTAATGAAAGTCACACTGCATTAGTGGAACCCAAGGCACACTGCTAATATGAAAGATACACATGTGGAGCAGCAAACATAGTGTGGAGATGTGGGCATGCTGGGCAAGCGGCACACTTAGACCGTATCCCACACTTTCCTTGTGTTGAGTACATTGCTGCTAACACTTCTCTGCTTAGAAGAACCTCAACAGGTAAATCACCTTAGAAGTCCAGACTCAAACATCCAAAAGGAAATTCCAGTCCAATAATTTGAGTAACAGGGCAGAGCAAACTCTGCTGGTAAGTAGGCAAGCAGACCAAAGCTGCTACAAACCATAGCTATTCCAGCTGTGTCTTATGTCTGTCCCCATCTCCTTCACCAGTAATTACTTCATCTTGTCTGAGTATACTGCTCTGTGACTTTCTTCTGTAATGCTTCCCTGTTTCCCAAAACAGAGGATTCACTTACGCATAGGCACAGGTAAGGGATGGGTTTCTGTTTCTGTTCTGATTCTGTTTTTCTGGCTACTCAAAGAAGTCCTACTGAGGTAAATGGGGTTTAATCTCAGGTAAGGGATCCATACATTAAATATATTAGTGTGAAACACAGCAGCTATGCTCCTTTTTCGTTTGCATGTTATAGACAATGTAACACAATGTTGGGCCAGTTGTGCTGGTTCCTAATCAGTCTGAAGGCCCAGATCAAGGTGCCATTTTTCCAGAACATCTCCACTTGCCATATGAATGTGCCATATGAACTTGCCTACAATCTTCAGTCCTCTTCAGACTCCTTGATGTATCTCCCATCATCAAGAGAGGTGGATGGTAGAAGACACAGGGCAGGGCATTGCCCCAGCATATAATCTTGTATTCTAACTTTAGATAAGCGGTAAAGACAATTGCCTAGGCTGTCTTTTGATGGGTGTTTAATAACTTTACTCTGGAAATGATAAGTGGTGTTCTTAATCTGAGAGCTTTTTGTGATTTTTTTTAGTTGCAAATCACCTTGATGCTCCATTAGTATGTGATGCATACATGCACCCATGTGTATAGCTTTTCACTTTCTCTTGCTATGGGGGCAATCCTGAGTTTACTTTTTCCATGTAATATATTAAATTGTCCTAAATCCAAGTTTCTACCAGGACCTCAACAATACCCATTTCATTTAGGCTGATTTTAGTTATCCAGGGAACTATGTCAGTAATATATGAACTGGACCTAGTCCTATTACAATGTCCCAGACTAAACTAGTAAGGATTAATGTATGTCTACTATTAAATTATGAACTTTAAAACTACATATACTAATGAAAAGCCAGATTTTTCTCTTAGTCTCACTGGCTGAGATCCACAATAGTTCCATCACTGGCTTCCAATGGGAGGCCTAAAGATTTATGATAATGTGAATGACAAGAGGATTTGGCCCTAACATAGAAATTTATTGGCCTAAGGCCTCAATTAGAATTTCCCAATTCAATCTCCAACTAATCTGCCTAGAGCTAATTTATACTTGCACTATGAGAACATATCCAAGACTAGTTTCCAATATTCCTGTTACACTTCTGAGTGCCAAAGTAAATCCAGACAATTCCCATGGTCCTCACAGTCTTTTTTGATTCAGGGGTCAGAAAGAAGATGCTCTGTAATCTGGCTAGAACGAATGAAACATGAATCATTTTAATGCTGGAAAAGAATGGAATACTACTTGCAAGCAAACAAACCATGCTTGCCATTTTAAGTACACAATCTAGAACCACTTCTTCCTTTTTTACACTGGAATCTTTTGTTCTAAAAGTTTGGTGTATGGATCAGAGTTTCTTAGCCAATCTGAAATCGCACCATGGTCCATCATTATCATCTTCCCTCAAGTTCAGGAAGCATCTGTAGTGTTGGTCTGGTTTGCATGTCGCAGAAACTGTGGGTTAAAAGTTTTAAAAGTAGTTATTGTTAACAAGGGACTGTACTGGTGAACGCTGTACAATCACTCCTGCACTGTCCCTGGGTTCTTTTCCTTCGTATATGAACCAGGATTTCCATTCCTGATCACAGTGACTGAGCAGAAGAAACCGCTTTTTGTACTCGCTTGTTCAAAACTAACAAATTTTAAAGACTAACGTGAAATGCTGGGCTGCTGTGCTCTGCAAACGAGACCACCGCCTTTCATTTATTCTGCTTTGTTTCATTACACTTAGCATATAGCATCCAGTGCGTCATAGGTGAAAAGCAGTACTTTTAGAATCATTGCTTCTATTAAAGCCAAGATTGCTGTTTGAATGTACTTGCCCATGCACACTATCATACCTTTTGAAGGGCTTTCATCTGCTGCATGTTGCTTGTTTTTTTGTACATTATATATGCTTATAATTTACTTGCTTCTGAAGCTAGTGTTTTACTAACAGTGCAATAATGAATGCACTTAAGAAGCAAGGGCTATTCCAGGTCAGACTGTTTCATTTTTAAATCTCTACCTGATTCTTGACCCTCAATAGGTTTGATTTGTTTTAAAATATGAAGTTTGATAAGCAGAACACTTAATCTTACACCGGATGTCATTATTGTAGAAGATTTGCAAGTCAAACTACGTTTATGTATTTGCTTATTTATTACATAGGCCTCTCTAGGAAAATATTAAAATCATAAAAACAATTAATTAAATACACATTAAAACTGTATAAACAATATACACATAAAATAGTACAAAACAGACAATGTAACGACAGCAACTATAAGACAACAAACAGGCACAACAGCAATTTATAAACAATATCTAAAATTGGCTAAGGAAATAAGATACACAGACTTAACTATTAAAATATCTAGAGAATAAAAAGGTTTTGACATTCAGTGGCATTCTATCTGGATAAGTGCTAATGCAGTATTAGTATTATTACAGTAATATTATTTATTTAATTTCTATACCACTCCACAGCTGAAACTCTCTAGGCAGCTTACACAATCCATAAAACCAAATGATAAAAAATACAATTAAATATAAGAAAATCAGAGAATATTGAAAAATTAAGAACAGGTAAACTCAAAGAACGACAAGAGTGAATCCAGAAATCCTGGCAATCCCCCTCAAGCCCCAGGGTAGCTGAGTAGGTCCTTAGCCTCAGAAAAAGGGCCATCTTAACCTGGCTTCAAAAATATGGCAGTTTTGGCACCAGCCAGAGCACAGTGGTGATGCTATTCCATAGATGGTGGCCACCACCAAGAAAGCCCTCTGCCTGGTTGCCACCTTCTGTACTTCCCTGAAGAGGTGGCACTTGGAAAGCACCAGAAGTGGTGTAGTGTCCAAGTAAATGATGGCTGGGAGAGGCACTCTGACAGGTATTGTGATCCTAAGCCATGATAGGGCTTTATAGGTTAATCAAGCACCTTGAATTGGGACTAGAAGCATATAGGCAGCCAGTGCAAGCAGGTGAGAACTGGTCTTATATGTTTGGGTATACTGATCACGGTTATTAATCTGCACCAGCTGTAGCGTCTATATCATCTTCAAGGGCAGCCCCACACAGAGTGCATTGCAGTAATATAATTTAGAGATTACCAGAATGTAGATTGCTGAAGCCAGGTTATACCTGCACCCAGGTAGAGGTGCTGCTGGGCCACCAGCTGAACCTGGTGCACCCCCAAGCTGCAAGCCAGCTCCCTAAGGGGGAGTGCCACCCCATCTAGAACACGTTGAACATCCCCCATCTGGTCAAAGGAACCACCCACCAACAGCGTCTCAGTCTTATCTGGATTGCGTTTCAGTCTGTTAGCCCTCACCCAGTACATTGTTGCAGCCAGACACCAGTTTAGCTGCTGATGATAGGGGTGAATGTTATCAGCATATTAATGGCAACGTACACCAAAGCCACAGATGACCTCAATCAGTGGTTTCATGTAGATATTGAATGACATGGGAGACAGAACAGAACCTCAAGGGACTCTGCAGGAGAATTCATAGGGCTGAACTATATTTGCCAAGCACCTTCTTGAGATGGTCCTCTAAACAGGAGTGGAACCACTGCAATGCAGTGCCCCCCACTCCACCAGAATTCCTATATACATAAGCATACTCATCATTATCTTTTGATAAAGGAGAGGTAGTAATTTAATAGAACGTAGGTATAGTTTCTTGTAAACAGACAATTGGATACATTATTTCTAAGTTTGGTACGTTAGTCTTGTATAGGTATATCTGTTGTTTGCATTCTTACAAATAACCTGTATGAGTAATAAGTGTGTGAAAAAATAGCAGATAAATTACTAATTAGTCACTAATTCCTTAAGAAGTTAGTGAAACAAAAGCTGTTTACTTTTGCTTCATCAAAATAGAACTCTGAACTTTCTAAAGCCTTTTTGTACATGTGAATTTGTATTTGCAAGCCTTTCCTGTTCTCCCAACTTGACAGTTGTTAAAATGATTTGGAGCTTAACCACACAGTCTGACTCATACATCAATCTGCCTCCTTAGCTTGCATTCACATGGGTACATGTATCATAATTATTATTGATATCAAAAGGTAGAATTATAAAGAATACAGAAGCAGATAACCTGTAACGTACTTTGTGACATTTTTTAAAATACCAAAGTGTATCGGTACAAAGGGCTTGTACTTGTACAAAGATATAAAGAAGGTGAATCATTCTTCTCATGCACTTAGATTTTACATCCATGAGCCTTATTTAGTTGTGGGCATATTTTTAAAGGTTTGATTCTGTCAGTAATTTTCTTCTCAGTTCTGCAAACTAAAGCTATGGTTCTGCACGTAATTAGGATGGCTAATTACTTCACATAATTGTGCGCAGGATAGTTATTAGGCAGATGCATTTGGATTTGTCCTTGCACATATTTTGCCTCTAGAGTTAAAAAGACAGTAAGCCAGCAATCCTCAAGCCATAAACTCAAGATTAGTTCTAGAGAAATCAATGAATGTTTCCACTGTGCTTTGAGAATTGTAGAAACATTTGCCTTATAAAAGGACACTAATCTGACTAAAGTACATAAATAAAAACTGTAAAGAGTTGGACAAGAAAATCTATATGAAGTTTCAAAATGCATTTTTATTTCTCTGCTACCAACCTGGACAGCTTTAAAAGATTAGCTGAATTCATGGAGGATAAGGCTATCAGTGATTACTGGTCAGGATGGCTATATATTAGCTGTTGTATTGAAAAGGATGTATTCCTCTGTATTCCAGTTGCTGGGGAATGTGAGTGGAGGGTGCTGTCGAACTCACGTCCTGTTTGTAAGCAACTGGCTGGCTACTATGTGAACAGAATATTGGACTAGATAGGCCTTTAGGCTGATCTGGCAGCCCTCTTCTTATATAAACTAAACTAATCCCTTGCTGCCTTAAATAGATTAACAGATGGCTTGAATAGAGCCCTGTTGATTATGGCTATTCTGGGGAAGAGAAGAACCAACTCACACTGAATTTACTGGACATCTCCAGAGGATCTTGATGATTATGTGTCAGGAATTGCCTTCTCATACAAACCTCTTTGAAAATGATGACCTCCAGGCTTGGATTCCCCTCCCCACAATTATAACCTTTCAACTAAATGTTGCTGTTTATAAAACAGCTTAATCAGGTGACAGTCCCATTCTTTGTGCAATGCTGTGCTTTCCACACTAGCCTTCCAAATGTGTGAACTAGAGTTCCCATTTCCAGCAACACCTGGTCAAGCGAACTAGGGATAATGAGAGTAAGAGTTCAGCAAATCTGGAAAGCACTATTTTGAGGAAGACTGCTCTAGACTGAAAATATATTTTATTACACTCTTCTATATTATGAACTGTCATACTGCTCCAGAAAATTTACTTCTACACTTAAAGTGAAGATTATGCTACCAACCTCTTACTCTTACTAGTACATTTATCCCAAAATCTTTTAGTAGTCTTTGTAATGCAGGATAACTGAAGTCTTTGTA
This sequence comes from Varanus komodoensis, assembly GCF_004798865.1. Classification (NCBI taxonomy): domain Eukaryota; kingdom Metazoa; phylum Chordata; class Lepidosauria; order Squamata; family Varanidae; genus Varanus; species Varanus komodoensis. The sequence continues at coordinate 107,213,420 of NW_025335268.1, read as the reverse complement.
ACTCAGTTTATACTTCCCAGATTTTTTTCAGGAACTGAGTAAGAAAAAAATACATATGATAATCTTAACATAGTATGAATACTATCATTATACTCTATTATACTCTATAGACTTGCTCACTATGGTCGTTATGGTAGTTACAGTAAACTGTTACTCCAGTTGTGATATTGTGGCATTCTAATTCTGCTGGGGAACTGAACATCCATTCCAGTGCTCTGACTCTTTATATTCTGCAAATTATTTGATTTTCACTGTTTCCCTTCTTCAGGATGCTGGCTGGGGAATGGTGGGAATGTTAGGGCTTCTTCCTGCATAAATATATGTAGGATTGCACTCACAGAAATCCTTATTTCACTGTTACGCTATAGTCATGCTTTGAGTCTATTCTCTTACCAGGCTCCTGCCTTTTTCTGGATTTTCTCTCTTCTATTCAGTGCAGACTTAGCTACCACTTACTGTAATTTCTGTAGTCATCTTGACCCTTCTATTCTGCTTGCTTTGCTTACAGGGTATTGAGTTCTAGAGACTTTTCCATTTAAAACTCTAGTAAGGCAAAAATGAAAGATACACATATATGTATTTATCAACAAATGAATATCTTCAAATCCAATCAAAGGGTTTCAATCATAAAGAGTTTATTTAAAGCCCACACAGAACGCAACAGGACTCAACTTAGATTTTTTTGGTAGTCGAAGAAACGAGATGAAGAAATGCAGCATTTGAGGACCAAGATATTAATTTAGTGTCTACGTCTTTAGCAGGGGAAGGATGCTCCCCCCCCCCGCCCTTCAATTTTAAAGTAGCACCATGAGTCCAGTGCAGCTAGGGACCATAGCCTGGGTAAGGGGAGCTTTTAAGATCCAGCTGCGAGATGCCTACAGGTTAAAACTGAAAAGACGACATAGCTGCCAGGCACACGTTTAAGGCCATGCCTGCTTTGGGACACTGGGCAGAGGGTGCGGGCTACACCGCTATAGCGCCATTCGCAACGGCCGCGCAGGCACGGACGCCCAGCTCACTGTCGGTGCTGCGCTACCAGCGCGCCTGGCGTGCCCGTGACTTCCCGGGCAGCCCCCTGCGGCGCCGCGTCCCCCGAGAGGCGGGCCACGCGAACGGCGGCTGAGCCGAGCCGGCCCGGCCCGCCCCGCCCCGCGCGAAGCAGAGCGGCGCAACGCGCCCCGGCGGCGGCGGCGGGCGCGAGAGGCAGGGAGGAGCCCCGCCCGCGTGAACCCTGCCCTCCGCCCTCTGACCGCCCAAGGAAGGAGGCGGCGCCGCCGCTCGTTCGCTGCCACTCAGCAGCGCCGGCTCCGGCAACATGGGCAAGGCGGAAGTGGCGCCTCCGGCCCGGCGGCTCGGGAGTCTCTGCCCGGGGCAGGCGGCGGCGGCGGCGCTGCGCTGAGTGCCTCCTGTGCCGCGCTGCGCAGCCAGGCCCCGCGGGAGGAGGCCGCGCTGGGGTTTCTCCTCACGCCGCCGCGGGCGGGAAGCGGCGGCGTGGCCTCCCTGCCTCCCACCCGCCCGCCTCAGCCGCCTTAGTGAGGCGACCAGAGAACTGTAAGAGTGAAGGGAGGCCCGTTGGAGAAGGACGAGCGGGGGGAGGCTTACCTTAGCAAGGACTCCCTTCCTCACCTGGGGAAGGCAGGGATATTCTCGTCACTCCTTTTATTCCTCTTCCACCGCCGCAGCAGAGATGAAGTATACTGTATTCTGCGGCTGGTTGCCTCAGAAGCTGTGAGAAAACCCAGAGGGTGTTTAGGGGTCGGGGAGAGAGCTAAGTACTCTCGTGCCAGTGTCTCTGGTTAGCGAAAACCGAGAGTATCCCACGCCCTGTCCCAGCCTTCCCACCCCGGCTTTCAGAAAGGGCTAGGGGAGTCTCAGCTGAGGTTAAAATAAAACTTTCGTGCTCTAAACTTTTGGGTTTTACATTAGGTTTCACTACGTTACTGCCTTTTATGGTTCTGAATTTGTTTTGTGACCTTCCCAGAGTATGCTAGTGGACCTTACCGAACTGTAATTAAAAGTGTGTGGTATAGCAGGAAGTGAAAATCCATTATTTTGAACGAATAAAACTAGGTGAAGAAATCTGGCCCACTTGTTAGTCAGTTGGCCAAAGAACATTTGGAGAATATACATTAAAGCTTTGGCAAAGCTCCCTGTGCTAAGTGCCTCTGCGTCTATGATAGCTTTCTTTTCCTGCTGTTGCATGCTTGAACTCCCCTATATGATACTATGTTGGCAGAACAAGCCCAGAAGTGGTTCCCAACTCATGTGCAGGTCACGGTTCTTCAGGCCAAAGACCTGAAGCCGAAAGGCAAAAGTGGCACTAATGATACATACACTATTATACAATTGGGAAAGGAGAAATATTCCACCTCAGTGGCAGAAAAGACCCTGGATCCCATATGGAAAGAAGAGGCCTCATTTGAGTTGCCTGGATTGCTGATGGAAGGCAATTCGGAGAAATATATCCTCTATCTGATAGTCATGCACAGGTCTCTTGTTGGACTTGATAAGTTTCTGGGACAAGTGGCGATAAATTTGAATGATATCTTTGAGGACAAGCTAAGAAGGAAAACAAAGTAAGTGTTATTTTTAAATATATATTAAAATGAAATGTTAAAAAGTAACTTTTTGCCTTAATGCGTTGTCTTTTTCATCTCCATAAATTTTCTGAATTTCCTTCAAGCCTAAATGATAGGCTGAAAATTAATAGAATTATGAGTGTTCGTCATTTTGTTCATATCTAGGTGCTAATAGCCTTCTAGGATTTGAAAGTTTACAGATCCAGACACAGCTTATTGTTGATGTGTTGTCCTGCATAATATTTGCAAATGATATATAGAGGCCCATCAGTGAATTATGGAAATTTGCACTATCATGTCTTTGTACAATAAAGTTCATCTTTCTGGAAATGCAGCTTTCCAGAAACCATTTGCAGCTTTCCAGAAACCATTTGCAGCTTTCCAGAAACCATTTCTTAAAATAACTAACTAACCATGGACCTACTTTTCTTGTGTGTGTAGGCTCTTGGTGCCTTTGTATGTCCAGTCCCAATTTATGATCCATTGTTATTCCATAACACATGAATGTTTAAATAATTACATTAATCAGTGTGTGATCTCTTAAGAACTTCATTTCATTATTATTTACACCTCAAGCATGTGGTATTGAAATTCATGATAGCAGGCACAATATAGGTTTGTACGCTAACTACTTGTGCAGAAAACAGTTTCTGCTTATTGGGATGGCATGATATAATGGAATATTGGATCCCCCCGTCTCCAGTTAGATAGTGTTACATCCAAATTGCAAATTACAAGTAATGCCCAGAACTATTAATATTTCATTGTTTGCACTAATAGTTGTTATTATATATGAAAAAGTTATAAGATAAATATGTCAGGCATCTTAATTTGTATTTTAAACATAAAAAGAAATATGTATCTTTTAGGACTCACTGAAGTGGGTCTTAATTAATGGTATCTTGTTGCAGTTCTATGGTTCATGGAAACGTATCTCCAAAGCCTTAGGTTACATCAGCTGCCCCTACCCCTAGAAAAAAATGGAGAGAAGAGTTTGCCCTTGAGGGGGAGATTTCATCTTGCATTCCCTCCTTCCAACCTCTGTAGAAAGTTCCATATCACTTACCTTCCTAACATTGGAAATATATCATCAGAAGAGATTACAAAGAGGATCGGATCAAGCAAAGGGATCAGGAGTCCCTCATCCCCAATGAAAGAGGAGATTTATGCCAGTTTTGAGGCAGACATAAAATTTTTCTTTAGCATTGCTGCTAGTGATAGGCAAATGGGTTATCTTCCTGCCTTCTATCTCTGTTGGAGAATTAACCAGTCAACGACAATACTGCAATACAATACAGAGTTCTACATTTCAAAATGTTAACTAATTCTTGGCGAGATGCATGAAAATATTATTATACACTGAAATTTTATTTATTCAGAATTTTATTTTATTTTCTTCAGGAAAAGCACATACTGCTAAAGTGGAGTTCAAACCAAACAGCAGATTGGTTTGAATGATACAACTGAATGTAGGTTATTTAACTCCCCCAGTGAGCCATGGTGTGGGCCAGTCACTGTTTTGGATATGCAGCTCTCAATCAAGAGATTACTGTATCATATAAATACAACCTTAATTGGGGCTTGCATATTCAAATTGTGCCTAGCACAAATTGTAGCTGGTCATGGCTTACAGTGTGGTCCAATACGCCATGTGAACCAGGTCAGTCTGTTTTACCATGGTGGTATTCTAGAAGACAACCTTCCTGATCCTGGTGTCACCAGGCTGACTAGACTGATGGTCTACAGCTGAACTACAACCAATCTGGAGGGTATTAGTTTGTGGCAGAGCTGCTGGACAGTAGTTTCTGATTCTCAGATCACTGCACAAAATAGTTAATAGAAGAAAAAAATCTAGAATGAATCAAATATAATGCATAACAAGGGAAACTGGAAGGATGATAAAAACTAAACCATTGTCTTAGAAGTTATTTATTTTTTGTAATGTGTGATTACAGTATTTCTAGAACGATTTTATAAACATGTTGCAACAAACTTGACAAAGTATGTTTGAAAGGTCTCACTTTTGAATGTGCATTGGATCTTCTCTGTCTCTCTCATGTACACACATACATAATTTGAAAACAGGAGTGAGATCAAACCGTTGATAGAATATCAACATGCTATACTGAGTTTAATTTAGGCATCTCTGTGTTCAAGGAAATTATTATTAAGTGTCTTCAAAAAGTTTCTGTACTTTTAAAAACTTTATTTATTAAGAATTTCAAAAACAAAGTACATCACTTTTCTACATAGTCACCTTCCTTTGTGATGCACCTTTTTTCCCAGTGTTGTACCAACTTTTTAATGCCATCAGCAAAAAATATATAAAATATATTTATAAAATACAAAAGTGTGGAAACTTTTTGAAGACCCCTCATATATTACTTGTTTTTGGGCTTCTTCATTAATGGCTGAGGTGGCCAAAATAAAGTTTGAAATTCAAATGTAGATTATATTCTGAACAGAAATATTGACCTTTATTCCAGTATCTAAGGGAGATCACTCTATTTGGATGACCTCGGCTATCTAGGCTTAATAAGTGCTGATGGGAACAAGCCTTTTGCATACACATTGGACTTCCTTTCTCCTTCCTTCATGGCAAACTTGAATGCAGTGCAGAAGTCTCCAGTTAACCAAGGAGGAAAGCTTTCAGTTTGAGAGCAAGCCAGAATCCTAAACCAAGTTCAGACTGTGGTTTATGATCTTTACTTGTTCTGAAGCTGGTAATCACAGTTTTCTGGTTTGAATGAAATAAGACATTCTGTTTAATTAAAGAATTCCTAGTTTAATTTTGGCTTCTGCCAAAAGTCTGTGTGTTCATGATGTGCTTATCTTGTCTTACTAAGCTTGGTCAGTCAACTATATCAGTGAGTTTCAAATGTTATTCCAGGGATTCCTGAAGTTGCTTAGTAACCTTGATTGTATTCTTGGTTAATGGACTTGAGAGCCAGTTTATCATAGTGGTTAGTGATAGACTAGAACTCAGGAGATCCAAGTTGTAGTCACTGTTCAGCCATGGTGCTCCCTTTGTGGCATTGAGCTAGTCACTGACTGTTAGCCTAAACTACCTCACAGACTTGTGACATGAAGATAATGAGGAGGATCAGATAATCCACCTAAGTATCTTGGAGGAAAAAATGGGCAGGATTTAAATATTATATTATATTGACAAATTTTCTTGAAAGAGAACTTTACCCTTGCTACTGATCTCCTTCAGTAGGCAGCCACAGACAATATTGGATTAACATGGCCAGTGGTAAAACCGATCAGGACTCCCTTGTGTCTGGGATGAATAGTCAATCATGCTGGGAATGATCTGCAGAAAAAGGAGAAGAGGTTGACCCAGCACCCATTGGCTGGACACCATAAAGAAAGACACTGGGATGTCTTTGGTCTTTAAGGAAGCAGTGTGAGACAGAAAGTCATGGAGAGCAATGATTCATAGAGTGGCCAAGGGTTGGACATGACTGACTGTTTGACAATGACAACGCGATATTAAAAAGCATGGAAGATAGGATGGAACCCTGTGATGCACCATGACAAAACTGCCATCGGGCCCAGATACTATCCTCCAGTGACACCCTCTGGAATCAGACGGTCAGGTAGGAGCAGAACCAGGCAGAGCAATGCCTCCAACTCCTAACCTGGCCAGCCTAACTGGAAGGATACCATGGACTATGGTATCAAAAGTCACTGAGAGGTCCAGGAGAACTAACAGGGACAAACTTCTCCTGCCTTTTTTCCAGCAAAGGTCATCCCACAAGGTGACCTAGGCAGTCTCTGTCCCATAACAAGGCCTAAATCTGGACTGAAATGGATCAAGATGGTCTGTTCTCTCCAGGAGTTACTGAAACTGTCCAACTGCTTGAGCACTTACCTGAGAAGGGGAAGTTGTTTACAGGGCTATTCTTGTTAACATCTTCTGGGGCCAGGCTAGCCTTCTTCAGGAAAGGGCCAATCTCCATCCCTTTTAATGGAAGTGGGACCTTACCCTCCATCAGAGCAGCATTCACAATAGCCTGGACTCAGGAGTGCATTTCCTCCTTGGCTTTGCTGACCACAAATGATAGGCTGGACTTGTTCAAGCACCTTGTCCACATTATCAGGCCTCAATAATGGAACTTACAATAAAGTGGGACCAGATGGGGCTCTGGGCATGTCCATTATAGGAACTGCATCAAATGTGGAGTCCAATTTATGCTAAATCTGAGAGACTTTATCCTCGAAGTGCTGCACACATTTGTCATGGGGCTGCCAAGGGTTCAACCTGATTTTCTTTGGGGCCAATACATAAAAGAATTTTAAGGTTTTTTCCTTGGATCTCAACTTCTCTCTAGCACTGTGCCGTTCATAAGAGGAAAATAAAAGGAAAAAGTATATAATAATTACCTTTTCAGCAGCTATTTCATATTTTTTGTATTGGATTAGAGATTATCCAGTATCTGCTGTGCAGACATTTGCAACATATTAAGTGATCTGGATTGTGTTGAACTGTGTAACGTCACCAGGTATTTGTATATTGAATTTCACAGTTGCATAGGGGCCTGTATGGATAGGCTGTAGGTCCAAGCTTTTCAATGTGTATAACTTGTTCTTTTGTGACACATTGTACAGTTCTGGCTTGTGTGTGTTAAACTCTGCATCTGTGTAAGTGTGAAATCCAGAATTCTGGAATTGAGCATTGTGTTCTTGATCCTCTTAGATACATGGTCTAGGCTAGGAACATGCCTGTAGCATTGCTGCTGTTAGGTCTGGACTGGCATTGATATACTGCTGTGTGTGCAGTGTGGAAGAAATCTGTTTAATTTAACAAATAAAGTTTCCTACAGTATGGAAGTAGCTGTGGTATGTGCAGTTCACCTGTGTGCTTATACAGTTTTGTTATGCATGTTGTTACATGCTAAGTTTCAGTATACTAATGCAAGTAATAGATCTCTGATACATAGTGCCATTAAAATGGAAGCATATGAAAACATGCTAATTGTATGGTCATAACTACTAGAAGGGTATTGTAGTGCTGGAAGACATAATGTCTTCAGGATGCAAGAATAAGGCAGACTGAATCACTGTGCTATTTAGAAATTTGACAGGACATATGGGAGGTGGTTAGCATATTGGTTTTTCAAATACATCTTTGATATCTGGCTGTGTTATGTATCTCGGGCTTGTACAAATGCAACATTTTAGCAATTATGCAGTCCAGATTTTGTTATTTAAATTGAAATTAGGAGACATAGATATTCTGAGAGCTATAAGCCCACAACAAAACTTGATACCTAATGCTATAATAGTGATTTCTTTCAGAGCTGCTAATAAACCTACATTTAATTAAATATGTTTTCTTGATTTCAGATGCATTTAACAGACCTAATGCTTTGCAGCCAAAGTGCCCTACTAACACTGATATAGCTTTAACATTCTTAGTTTAGGTATAAATGAGATCCAAATATTTGATGAAGTGTCTTTATTGGTAATATTTCTACTTTTTAATATATTTAATAGTTTCCTCCTTCCAGCACAGCTGTACATATGGTTCTCAAAGAGACAGACTTCAGAGTCACTAGAGTATTGCAAAAAAGATATTTAATATTCTGCACAATGCTGAACCTTGTCAGCAATTCCCTATGTGTGTTTTTTCTTGTAAGAAAAATGAAGAATACCAGCTGATCTAGAATTCCTAGGAAGACTTAAGAGTATGCAACATGCAGGCTCTTTTTTGGGAAAAAATGTGTTTGCTAGTCCATTATGGCTTTAATGATGTATTATGCACAGGCTAATAACCTCTTGAACGTTAACACTTTTGAAGTTGCTGTTGGTCACACCTTAAAACAAGCACAAGCCTTTAAAAATAGTCTGTGTGCTGAAGTTTCTTAAAGCAGTGGAGTTATTAGAGGGCCTCCTTTACCATATACAGTGCTTCATTGTGGCACAAGATTTGAGAAATTAAAACTACAGTTAATATAGATTGGCACATAATATTTTTATTCCATAATCTTCTCCCCTTTCATGAGAATGAAAAATCATTAGAAATGAAAGAGTTACTGAAATTACTGGCTTGGTTTTGGAGCAAATGGTGGTCTTCAAGGCTTCATTTACTGTTGCTGTGTTTTTGGATTAGTGACATCCATGCTATTCATACTGCCTTTTTCTTCATTGGATATTGTTGAGCAAAGCAGTGTTTGATGTTTTAAGACTTATTTACTAATTACTTCCAGGGGAGAACACATAAGGTGGTATCCAATGGTAACCTCCTTCCAGCAGAATGTATATTTCTGGCAGATCAAATTTTCTCTCAACATGCAATCTCCCATGCATGCCCCAAGACATGTTTGACATTCCAAAGAACCCATGTCTTGGTAGAGAATCAGGTTGGAGACAATGGACAAGATCTTTCCCTTGTAGCCTCAGAGAGCTGCTTTCCATCAGAGTGGACAATACTTGAAGGAAAGATGTTCTGACTTGGTATGTGGCAGTCTCCCCTTTTTCTTAATTCATTCTCTACTCTAGAAAGAGTAATAGCACAGACAAAAATGTATATATCTCTGTAGTTCTAGTATATTGTAATATAGAACATGGAATTAAAACTGATGGTCTGTAGTATTTCAGGGCGAAAGCTATAAGCATTGTTGTTTCCCTGTCCTTTCTCTGTTCACTAAGCACTGTACTAATAAAACATTAATTGTCTCATTCATGTTGTTCACCTTCAGTTGTTCATAAGGTTTATATTCTTATCCATACCAGAAAAATCTTTATACTACTTTGAAATAAAATTTATGCATGCTGCTACTTTATGTTTTATGATATATGGCTATCTGTACACATTTTGGAGTTGATATTGTTAATAGTCCTGTCTTTATAAAATCACTGAAACAAAAAATATTTTTCTAGATTCCCTTTTAAAGTAGGGTCTACATTGCTTCCTTTTGCAAATGAGGTGAAGTAGTTTGTTGGAAGTCTTTTAAGGTTGCTATTAGCATTATTTGATCCCAGAGGAAACATATAAGGTGCAAATTTCATGCCTTACATTTTGTGTTAACCATATGTAAACATTAGTTATCCTTTATTCATTTGTCTTCCAATCTCTGCAGAAATAGATTTGTCTTGAAATTTCAATAATGTTGTTGTAAACTGCCCAGAATGCTTTGGCTATGGGTGGTATATTAATATTATAGATGATAAGGAGGAAGAGGATGAGGAGCAGGAGGAGAATGTTGACGTATTTTACCCATTATTGATATAGAGCTTTTAGGCAACTTCATACTGTGAAATGTCTGTGGTGTGTTTATTTGTGCAGTTTTTATTTTCTGATATCATCTGTCATCCTTGTCATCCTTTCCCAATTATATTTTTTATACCTAGATAACAGTGCAGACCCAAGTATCCTTTAACTAACAGCTTTCTCAGTTCTAATATTTATGTTCTGAAAAGTTGAATCTGGTAAAACCCCCATCCTGTAATCCTGTGCAGTTTGAGTGTAATCTTGGATTTGGCACTGAACTTGAATGTCCAGGTGTCGGTAGTGCCCAGAAAAACATTTGGTCAGCAAAGGCTTGCATGCCAATATATCCCATTCCTAAAGAACTCTGACCCACCAACATCCATGCCTGCCTTAGTTACACATGGTTTGGACTATTGTGATGTGTCGAATGTGGGACTGTTTTTGAAAATGGGTCAGAAATGTCAGCGGATCCAGAATGCAGTGGCCAGACTGTTGACTAGTGCTGGTTACAGATAGCACCCTTGTTACAATAGATTCACTGGCTAACAATCTGTTTCGTGGCAGAAATTAAAGTGCTAGTTATTACCTATAAATAATATCTATAAATGACTTGGGATCAGACTACCTAAAAACAAAAACAAACAAACAAAAACAATTTTTCCTTAGGAGCTTTACCTGGTTCTTCAATAAAGCAGACTTTTGCCACTGGAGGGACAGCAGGAATGAACCTAGCCTACCTTGGAGGGAGTTCAGTTTAGTGGCTGGAAGCAGCCACTAAACAAGCACTCTCTTAGGTTACCTTTGAAGTTGGATTTGCTGGTTATGTTCACAAAGGAATGGCTTCTTTAAAAGTTCTTAAGACGGACTTTAGCCTGCAAGTGCATCAGTTAGATTTGGTGCTGCTTTTTAACATTTTGATTTTTTAATTGTTTTTAATGTTTTGTTCCATTGTTTAACTTGGTTTCAATTATATCCTGCCAAGTTTTGGTAGAAAGATGGGGTACCAATAAAGTAAATAACATCCACATCTGCAAGTCATCTTTTTTGAATGAAATAGGGCTTCATCTAGACCATGCATGTGGAGAACTGGGCTACAGAAATAGCACTTACAATGCAATTGTTGTGGGAAGTTTAGATAGCATATGGAAAATGGTTGGAAGCTTTACTGTAATTGGGCAAAAATAAATTTTTCTCTTAATGTTTTATAAAAAAAGGAACCCCACTTAAATCCTACATTTTCTGTCATAGTCTTATTTCTGTGTCAAACCATGTATTTCTGTATCAAAATATGTCCTACTATTTCACATTTGCACAGCTTTTTCAGAGTTTGATAAAAGATCACAGTCCCCATCATTCTAAAAACACAAATTTAACCAAATACCCTGATTGAATTCAAAAGCCTACATTCTCAAAGTGCTCTTTGTTTAGGGAAAGTAAAGCTGCTCATAGACTTCCTTTTGAAAAATAGAAATTTTATTTAAATTCATAAACTATAGAAAATCAAAATATTATTTTTACATCAAAGATAATGTACTGCATGCATTTTATAGCCAGGTTCTAGCTTATAGTCATGGTTCCCTTGTATTGACTTGATGATTCTTGAATGCTTTTGATAACGCTCGACTTTGATAAGTTTTGCCCTTTCAGCTACAGGTGTGCCAATATACTTTGCTTGTTTGGAAAAACCATTTTTTTCTGACAATTCCATGTACAAAATGTGCACAAGTAAATGCCATATTTCTCATTATTTGCCATGCTGCATAAAGCTAACTTTTGAGAAGTTCCTGAACTCACTCTCTCTCTCTCTCTCTCTCTCTCTCTCTCTCTCTCTCTCTCTCTCTCTCTGTGTGTGTGTGTGTGTGTGTGTGTGTGTGTAACAGGGAGAGGCGGAGAGAGAGAGAGAGATGGGGTAGGGGAAGTTATGCTGTAATTTTTGCTTCTCACTGTGTATACAAGTGTGTGCACACATTTATTTGTAAGAAAATAACTTTTATTGTGAATCCCTTACTTTTTCCAGCCAGTTAGTGCTTTGGATGGTTTGATATTAATTACTATAGCAAGACTTAGGCTTGATTTAAAAACATTGGTATGGCAATGACATACAATCAATTCAGTGCCAGCCCTCTGAGATAGTTCACTAGGCATGTTTGTATCTTGTTACTCTCTGCTCTGCTACTGCCACTCCTAGCTAACCTAAACTGAGGTTAAGCATTTTTCTTCAAGCTTTCGGGTTATTTATGTGGGAGCAGAAAGACAACCAACTATGCTTCCAGTCTTCACTATGCCTCTCTTCACTTTCCTCTCTCTGTTACACGATAAAGTGTACCGTGAATGAGTGTGGAAAGAGAAGAATACATCATGGTTTTTCTGGTATAAAGAGGAATCTAACACCACCCAATAGTACTGTCCAGTTAAGTAAAGTGCATTAAAGATAAAAGCCATATAGTCAAGGAAAGTTGTGAGTATGCAAGATAAAATAGGAAAAGCCTATTCTAAATATTGGTCTTCCAATCTATTCTGTGTAAGCTAATAAAGCAAGATAAATCAGAGGCCCAGTAGCAATTAACATAGTTTCATGTTAGTCAAAGATGGAAAAGACCACAATTCAAATTGGGTATTATATAATGTTTTATGCTGTCTGATTGGGATGACTTGAAAGCAAGCAAACTTAACTGACAAGTGGGGTGCAGGTTCGATTGAAGAAAAAGAACAGTCAGCACCAGAGTTTACATTTGGAAGGTGAGAATTGTTATGGAAACCATTTCCTGCTAGAGTAATTTGTGTATTCAGTGGGCTGCAAGATGGAAAGTGACTGGAAATGTAATTCCAAATGGTGGCTGTTATCTCAACCACTATCTGAAAAGTTAAAAGTATTAGTAAGACAGGACTCCAGCTCCTTGACAACTGGTTAATAATAGCAATAATTAAAATTGGTTTTGCCCACATAAGCTTTAGCCATGGTTATATAATAGTGAACAGGACAATGCAAATTCATGTTAGATGGGCTGGTATGAACAAGAGCATATTCTAGGTTCAGTTCCCAATTTTTAAATTTTAGGAAACATAGTAGCTGGAAAAATTAAGTTTAAATATAATACAGAGCAGTAGCAGAAGCCAGTGAGGATAAACATTTGGAGGTGTGATATGGTTTAGAGCACTGAGAAAGCAAAATGCAGCAAGCAAAGGAACTGAGAATAGGAATAACAGGTTCAAGCTGTGGCAGGAAGACAAATAATCAAAACATTATAATAAACATGATATATAATGAGAGTCTGAATAAGGATTTTAGTAGAATTCTTTTATTAGATTAAAAGCAAATATTGGAAAAATTGTGCGGAGATAACCAGAAAAACTCAGCTAAAGCAATAATGAAAACTAGGGGCAGGTGAGAGAAGGAACAAGGATCATGCCCAAACTATTTGACTTGATAAATCTGAGGAGTAACTCTTTCGGAAAACCTCCAATCTGTATCATCACAAAGTACGGTGGGATCTTTCCAGAAAGATCCCTATCCAACCAATAGCTATTGCCAGTGATGCTTTGCCATTGCTTCCTCTGGGCTTGGAAGTTCTCTCTTATTTATCATGGCTGAAGTTCTTGGTAGATCTATGCTCATGACTGATGCTGCTTACAGAGACTGCAAGGAGGAAAGAGATACAAGATAACTGTGAAGTTTAAGGAAGTACAGAATAAGTTAAGTTTTCTCAGTGTTAAATTTGAGATGACACAATATCTAAGCAGAAATAGCTGTAAAACACAGGGACAAAAGGAGAAAACAGAAAGATAGACCTTAAGTATAATCACTATAGAAGTAATATTGTAGGTAAAAATTCACAAACCAGGAACTAAATTCTGATGAGTCCTACTAGAAGAAGAAACCAAAGTGACATAGGAGTAAAAGCAAAAAAAAGTTGGTTACACCAGCTCCCATTTCCTTCCTCAGCAGCAATAAGAAAAAAGAAGGAGTAAAATTCAGTGCATCGAAAGTTGATGCTAAATCAAGGAGAACATGAATAGAGCAGAATCTGTGTGACTTGGCATATAGGAGATCATGATAAATTTTACACAGAAATCTGGAATGTTGAAATTGAAAATTAGGCTAGAAAATTTAAACAATTAGAAGAAAGAAATAATGCTTTAAGAATAGATTTTTTCCTCAAGTAGTTTGAGAAAGATAGCATAGGCTCTCTCTATGTTCCTTAAAATCAAGTATGAGTTACTCTCAAGTTACTGATATAAGTAAACAGCCATGTGCAAAATATATCAGTAATGATATCTGACAATAAAACTGATTTATGCAGGCTGATATATATTTCAGTTTCACAAGAACTATGTGAGCATAAAGGCTAAAAGTATAACATGCAAGTCTTTATTCGAAGGTCATTTCAGATAGGAACTCTCTAGATAGTCTTGGGCACACTACCCTTTCTCAGGTCCAGACCCTCCTTCTCTGTGAAATATGCAGATTCTCATAGAATATCAGAGTTGGAAAGGGCCAATAAGGCCACTGGGGCTGTTCTCTTGCTCAGCTTGACCACCAAGTCAAATGGTAATTCAGAATTGCTGATTGCTAAGTGTAGCACTGCTTAGTAATTTTAGGTAATGTCAGTATCCATTAATTTCTATGTGGGGTATCTTGGCCATTCAGAAGTGCCATATGACGTTATTGTTTACTCTGCTTTCCGATGATTATGTTTTATTGGACTGTTCAAGGTTGCAGTTGCAATTATATTGTAAGATTTGTCTTATGCTACTGCTATTTTTTGATGTTTGCTATTTTATGAGCACATTGATGTATTGCTGTAATCTGCCCTGGGAAGGGTGCTGCCCTGAACATGGTTTGTAACTATTTTAAATAAATATTATATAAATGATAAGTAATGTTTGCAGAAATATGTTAAGTTTCACCAACCTTAATGTAAAACTTTGGACTAAAGAAAAAAGGCATGGGCTTATATTTGTAATACGTGTATTTAAAATATTGATTCAAATCATCAAAGTTTGTAGATAATATATTTTCCTTGAATTATATGTCGTGTTTTACATTTTGTCTAGTAGGACTACCTGGTGATAAACTATGGTATAATTTAAATAGAAATTTGGATGTAATATTACATAATACACAGTATGTTATCTTCTCTTTTTAAGGTGGTTTAGTCTAGAATCCAAACAAGGGAAAAGAAGTAAAGACAGAGGAGAGATAAAGGTTAATATTCAGTTTATGAGGAACAACATGACAGCAAGTATGTTTGACCTCTCAATGAAGGACAAAACTAAATCTCCCTTTGCTAAACTAAAGGACAAAATGAAAGGTCGCAAGACTGATGGGACATTTTTGGATACATCTTCTGCAATCATTCCTAGTACTCGTATGCCAGAAATGAACACGGTAACTTCTTTCAGCGAAATGCAGTTGAAATCAAAGCCAAAAAAGCATTTTCTTTTGGGGCCTCAGCGACTGTCTTCAGCTCATTCAATGTCCGATTTAATTGGGCCTCAGGTGACTTCAGAAAAAATTAAATCAGGCACAGTTGGCAACACATACCTCTTCAGACGTCAGCTTGACTCTGCTGGTTCCATGGATGAAAGTGGTAAGTAGAGAGATTCCTTAATTGTTGCAGCTTAATCTGAGGAACTTTTAGCAGATTCTTGCTAAAGCTCACAGACCACTATCTACTGATTTTTTCACAATGCAAGACAAATGGGGCAAATCATAACTATATATCAGTAGCAGTTCTGTTTCAAGCAGCTTAATGCCCATGCTGTGTGAAGACAGTGATCAATTTTGCCTCACATATTTTCATTTTAAAAATGATGTATATACTCAAGATGGTTTACATAATGTCATTAAAATACAGTAAAACAGCAAATAATAAATAATTAATGGACGCATCAAACCTCTCAAAATAACTACCAGGAATAGTTGTTAAGCTGTTTTCTAGGTGTGTGTCTTTAAAATGTTGATCTGTTAATGTTAACATAATCCTGACTTACATAGATTTGTTTATACTACATAGTTTGTACTGGTGGTGATGCACAGTGGCTTATGATAGCATGCTAGCTGTTTTCTCCAGTTTTGAACACTTATTTGGTGGTTCACTGGTTCTAAGGGTAAAACTACACATTACTTTAAAAACATACTTAGCAACTAAAGACATACTTAAGCACAGGGAAACTGATTTGCGTGGGCTCTTTGAGGTTAATCATCCATGCCTGAATTTTAATCATCCATGCCTGAATTTTGCATTTTCAAAATATGATCCTTAAAACAAAGGAATAAATTTTTGACAATGTAATTTGCAAGTGTAGACACTCCAGTGAGGACTCGGGCAACAGCAGGGGGGGGGGGGAAGGATTAACACTTTTTATAACAGGATCTGAAACTGGATAGGTTCCACTCTCCTTATCTTGGAGGAGGAGGAGGAGGAGGTGGAGGAGGAGGAGGAGAGTTTGGTTTAGCCATTTTATTCTGAGTAATTTGGCTCTGATTGGAATCTTGTCTTCTCTGCCCACTCCTTTTAATTTTATTTTAAATGTTTATAAATTTACAAAATAAATACATACAATTACAGAATATAAATTAGATGGTATTTCATAATATCTGCCCTTAGTTCAGCTTACCAAAAAGGAAAAGAGAAAAACAATCATATTAGGCCTAATTAGTGATGTCACTGAATTTCTTAACTAGCCAGCTTGTCAATCAAAACTCACCATTTCTAATGCTCACCTTTGAAGTGATCCTGGATTGATGAATTACAAAGTCAGCATTAACTTTGGAATATATGTAGTCTGTTCCTACATAATGCCCTTTTTGCTTGTGCAAAATTAGATTAACCTTGAATAATCCAGTCCATTCACTGCTGCTTTTCACACCTCAGGTCTTGTTTTGTGATAGAAAGATGCTTTGGAGATCTATCTTCTTTTCTCAATATACCAGTGAGCAGAAAGTAAACATCTGTGTCATCATCTTGCAAGCAGGCCAAATGGTAATAATTAGGAAGAAGACATTGTGCTGCATGTTGTTATGCTACACTGTAACAACATGTAACATTGTAGTGCATGTTATGCTACGCTGTACAATACCAAGCTGTAGCTCCCAAGATGTACTGTAATACTATGCAAAAATTCAAAACCAGAAAACAAGATCTTATATTAAAGGAAGACTCTCACCCAAACTGAGGTGAACAAATGTGTTACTTTCTGAGTAAATAATTATTTTACTTTGAAATCATTCACCCATCAATCACTGGCCCCACTAGTATCTATAAAACTTCTTGAGCTGTCTTCAACGTTATCCTATCATTATATGGAATCAATTCCACTTTTTGGAGAATTATTTTTCCAGTATATTATTTATTTATTTATTTATTTATTTATTTATTTATTAAAACATTTCTATGCCGCCCCATTCGCTGAAGCCTCGGGGCGGCTCACAACATAAGATAAAGTACAAAAATAACAATATAAAAATAACAATATAAAATAAATAACAATATAAAAGAAGTCACCCTGGCCAGATAAAAGCAAATATTGTTAACAATTAAAATGACGCTTAAATAAAAAGGTCTTCACCTGGCGCCGAAAAACAAATGACGGCGCCAGGCGGACCTCTCTGGGGAGCGCATTCCATAGATTGGGCGCCACCGCAGAGAAAGCCCTCCTCCAAGTACCTACCCTCCTAATTTCTTTCACGGAGGGTTCCCGGAGAAGGGCCTCTCCCGCAGATCTCAAGGGGCGGCCGGGCATATATGGATGTAAGCGCTCCTTCAGGTAACCAGGACCCAAGCCGTTTAGGGCTTTGTAGATCATCACCAACACCTTGAATTGGGCCCGGACTTCAATGGGAAGCCAGTGAAGCTGACGGAGGACTGGAGTCATGTGAACATAACGTCCAGTCCCTGTCAGCAGCCTGGCAGCTCTATTTTGAACCAATTGAAGTATCCGGACCGTCTTCAAGGGTAGCCCCACATAGAGCGTGTTACAGAAGTCCAGACGGGAAGTCACCAGCGCATGTGTCACTGTCGCCAGGCAGTCGTACTCCAGGTAGGGGCGCAGCTGATGAATCAGCCGAAGCTGAAGGAAAGCGCTTCTCGCCACCGCTGTCATCTGAGCTTCCAATGAAAGCTCCGGGTCGAGGAGCACTCCCAAGCTGCAGACCTTGTCCCCAAGAGGGAGTGCAACCCCATTCAGGACTAGGTCAAATCCACCCTCTCCGAAGCCCGATCTGCCAACCAACAGGACCTCCGTCTTGTCTGGATTGAGCTTCAGTTTATTGGCCCTCATCCAGCCCATTACCTCGGCCAGGCACCGGTTCAGTACAGCCACTGCCTCACCTGGATTGGTGGAAAACGAGAGGTAGAGCTGGGTATCATCAGCGTACTGATGATTCCGCAGCCCACACCTCCTGATGACCTCTCCCAGCGGTTTCATGTAGATGTTAAACAGCAAAGGGGACAAAATGGATCCCTGCGGTACTCCATTGCATAGCTGCCATGGTGCAGAGCCATAGTCCCCCAGCACCACCTTCTGGAATCGGCCATTGAGATAGGAGCGGAACCACTGCAAACAGTGCCTCCGACCCCGAATCCCGCTAGCCTATCCAGAAGGATACCATGGTCGATGGTATCGAAAGCCGCTGAGAGGTCCAGGAGAACCAACAGGGATGCACTCCCCCTGTCCTTCTCCCTGCACAGGTCATCATACAGGGCGACCAAGGCAGATTCAGTACTGAATTATAAACAAATTCAGTCTTCTCTCTTGCTGCCACTAGGTAGGTTCCACCATATAGACAATTTCTCAAACTTTCAAATACTAGCTATCAAATAATATTGGGGGGGAGGGAGGGGCATGGCAGCCATCTCTTGACTTTTTACTTACAAGGAGATGTGCTATGATAATAAATTAATCATCATCTGAGTGATTCACTACCATCTTTGCAAAACTAAACAAAACTGTTAATGGAGTCCATGGGAGGCTGTATCCTGTGATGTCATTAATCCCCCAAAATATGAACAATGTTGAATTGGTTAGAGCCACATCTCTCACATCATCACCTGTTCCTTGATATATCCTGTGGAGTCTTTAAGGTGTCAAATACTATGTAGAAAGTAATTTATAGAGACTTTATTTTATAGTCACGCATAGTGTTAATTGTCACACCAATTCTGTAGGCTGGGCCCACATTTCTTCTACAGAATCTTTCTTCAATACATTATTCCATTTTGAGTGGTAGCTGCAGTTCCTAAATTTTATACAGTTGGCTCATCAGTCCTTTAACCTGATTGTCAATAAATCTTTCAAACTTGATGTCTGCTTGCACTGGCCTGTCTTTCAAAACTGATTTACCAACAATATGTTTCATCTGTAATACTGAAAAGAAAGAGTTGTTCCATGGCTTTTATTAAATTACCATAAGGCCATATCCTTTCCTGATAAAGAGCATGTTGAAACTGAATTGTGCCCTGCTGCTTTCCAAACAGTTTATTCCCCCTCCCTATCTCTTTGTTTCAATTTCTTCATTGTGGTACGTTGCTGCCTATGTGGAAGATACAGGACTCAACTTTTTCTCATGCAGATGACAAGTCCAAGAAATACTCCTTACCTTTTGATTGTTTGTTGCAATTCCAGGGTATGTTGTCCAAGCACGTGGATCAGTCTTGTTATTCTGTCTTTACAGTTTTTCCTGGTTCAGTTTTGTATGAAAGTAAACCTGAGTTTGTTGTTCTGTATTATCATTGAAAGCAAGGGAAACACTGACCCACACAACTGTCAAGGATAAATTATTAAGCCTTGTAATTACAAAAAGATAGTAGTAAATAAAATTGAACCCTAGATATCATGCTCATTTTAATAAATGGGCACCTGCCCCGTCCATATAAAGCTGAAAACCAATCAGTTTCTGGAACTGTTTAGGATGATTAAAAGAAACCCTTTCAGGAGAGAGTCTGGAACTCTCAGTGGATTTAGCTACTGTATACTGTGGTATCCTTCTGGGGTGACTAGCTGAGCTGGGAGTGGATGATACTGCATCATAGTTGTTCCACTGCTATTTGGATGGCCTGCTCCAGAGAGCAGTGCTTTGGGAATATTGCTTGACCCTGTGGATTCTCCAACATAGGTTCCCTTTGGGATCGGTCTTATCCCTCATGCTGTTTAAAATTTATACAAGCCATTGAATGGGGTTACCCAGAGTCTTGGAGTGTGCTCCCATTAGTTTGCTGATGAACTGCAACTCTGCTTCTCAGTGTTTCATTCTCCTCAGGTACTTGGCTGCAATAAGGGCTAATAAACTGAAGCTCAGTCCAGACAAGAGATGCTGTTGATGGGTGGTTCTTCAGACCAGATAGGGGGTGTTCAGCCTGATCTCTGTGGGGTCATACTCCTCTTGAAGGAGCAGATTTGTAGCTTGCAGGTGCTCCTTATATCTGTGTTACTTGAAGTCCAGGTGGCTTCAGTAATGTGGAGTGCTATCAGCTTTGGCTGTTGGACCAGCTACATCTTTATTATTTATTTTATTTATCATGTATTTGATTTATATGCCACTCGACAGGTCATAGATTCTCTGGGTGGGTTACATCATACTAAAATCCAGAAACAGCGTGAAAACAGTATGCAATATGACAACCCACAATTACAAAGGACCAATAATAAATAAATAAGCTATCAAATAGAAGCAAAATAAACAAAACAGAAATAATAATAGAGTATATATTTAAAAAACACCTAAAATAGAACATAGACCATTTATATGTTAATTTATATCACTGACATGTTCTTTAAGAAAGTCTCTGGCATTATGTTCAAAAGCATATTCTTAGGACTCATAGGAAATTTAGTTTTAAAGGTTTTTTGTATTTCCACATGTATCAACTTCCAAAATCTTTTAATTATTCACAAGTCCACCACATATGTTAGAAAGTTCCATCTATTACATTTCCAACAATTTCCATTGTAGTTCTTACCTATTTTTTTTAGATTTTTTGAGGTAATACACCACAAAAAAACCACATACCAATTTTCTCTTAGTGCTTGACTAGCTGTGAATTTAATGTTTTCTTACATAAAGCTTTCCATTGATGGGATAATATTTCTACTCTGAGATTCTGCATCCAAATTGTCATATATTTACTATCTTGATGATCTTCAGTGTCATGTTGAAGTAACTGCTTATAAAGTCTTCCTAATAGATTATAATTTTGTTGTGTAATCAGCTTTTCAAAATCTGTCTCTTATGGTGCCTTTCCATGATTTTATGTCCCTTTTCAATCTTGCAACCAATTTGTAGTAAACAAGCAATTGTATATTTTTTCCCTTCATCTTTTAGTTTTTCCCAAGTTTTAACTTGTTCTTGTTGGTCAATCATATCCCCATAGGTTATAAAGTCATTATTTTTTCTTAAATATTTTTCAAATGCTTCAACTGGGGACATCAAAACTAAAATCAGAGGACTCATTCTTTCTCGTATAGAATACCAAATCTTTATTAAGCCATCTCTTAATACATGTTTATTATTTGGTGTCAAGGTCTTTTTATCTGACTTTTTGGCCATAAGTGATTATGTATTCCTTCTTCAAGATCTTTTATTTCTAACTTCACTATCCTATCATTAACATTTATTATCCAATTTGAAATCCAAACTAGGCCAGCTACATAATAGTACAGCTTTAAATAAAAGTCTCCCTCTTTTTCAAATGAGTGCTGCTTCTCATGCTCTTTCTGGGAATCTTCACTAGATAAGCTTGAAACTGCCCTGTCTTCTGCTCCACTTTACCCAAATGCTTCCACCTCAGAATACATGAATCTGTCTGAACAGATTGTACTGTGTGTGAGATGGGCCCCCTCTTTATAGGCTTTGAGGTAGAGGTACTCATTTGTTGTGTAAGATCCCAGATAACTTCCTGATTCGGCAATAAAATGTTACCTAGTTGCTAAACCTTTACTGCTGATCTTTTGTTTTTGGTTGTCCCATTATGTTATCGAAGCATGGTTGGTATTTATATCGGGGCCTACTGAAATGTATTTTCTAATTAATAGCAAATACCATGCAATTCCTTTTCTAAGTAGAATAGGTTGGTACCTTCCCTGTTGGGTTTCCAGCAAGCAAAACCCTTTTTATTCCAGCAGGCATTTGGTAATGCACTGTGAGTTTGCACTGGATTAGTTTTACTGTTTATATTTTTGTAGTGTTTTTAATCTTTTAATTTAAGTGGTTCAGTTTCAATATTTAATTGTTTTAATTATATTTTTAATTCTTGTATACTGTAGCAGAAAGCTGATGAGGATTCCCTATTCCCATGGTTAACTGGGCTAAAAATCCTGCCCAGTAATCCCCTGGTCCCAGAGCCCTAGACCAAACACTGGATTCAGCACATGACAAACTCAAGTTCTGGGGAAAATATAACTTTATTAAAAGGATAAAAATGGGTTTTTTGTTGTTAGATGTGAAGTCGTGTCCGACCCATTGTGACCCCATGGACAACATTCCTCCAGGCCTTCCTGTCCTCCACCATCCCCTGGAGTCCACTTAAGCTGTGGAGAGTACTAAAACAGCTAAAAGGCTTAAAAAGGAGGAAAGGGAGGGGATTTGAGGACAGCAACAACAGAAATTACAGCCAGCCAGAGATCCCCAACTCCCAGGCCTTGTTGGCCCACTTGGACATGAAAGCTCAGCCTAGTCTCAGCTATATACTCAAATATTATACCAGCCTTCAGCACAGGCGAACAGGGCAACACAGCATTCTTTGGCACAGAGCCTGGCAACAAAAGTGGAACCTCTCCTTGAATAGGAACACCAAGCCTTTGTAGGCCTCAGGCTTTATTCCCTGCCAGTTCAGGTTAACCGAGCCATGAGATGATGGTCCATGATGGACTCCAGGTATGGATGGACCATTTGCCCCTCGTTGCAGCTATCTCCTGTGTCCTGGGGAGTAATTTGTGGTATCTCTTCCTTATATATAACAAGAGCCTAATCTCACCCCCTGGGACCTTGATCGCCAGCTTCTTGCAAGTCTGGCTGCTGGATTTTTCAGCATTTTACCCTATGTGCTGGTTAACCCATTCCTGCTTCTCAGAGCTGTTGACCAGTTCACATTACATATACCTTGAATGTTTTAATTGTATTTATTTTAATGTTGTGAGCTGCCTTAAGTCCCAATCACTGGAAATGGGTGGGATATACATAATCATCATCAGATTTGCTTTATATCATATACATCTTTTGCACTTTATATTGTATTTTTATAGTTTCAAAATAATATTATCCTATAAACACTGAGTGTAGTTTGATAGTATCAGGCTATAGTTTAAATCTTCATTAGGCTATGTAGCCCACTGTGTGACCTTAGAGAAGCTGCTTTCTCTTAGCCTGGTGTACTTCAGAGGATAGAAATGAAAATAGAACCTGTGTTCCTTGGAGGATGAGATATAAATGAAACAATACTGCACATACTCCTGTCACATTATAAGTGTCTTTTTTGCTATTTTATTGAAGTTAAATTCAGCCAAATTCACTGTTCTCTCAAATTATTTTTGACAGAATTTTCGCCTTTTGTAATACATAAAGGCTTACAAGAAAACATGAGTATGGTATTTCAGTGTGATAATAAGGCATAGACTTGTATTTCCCCCAACAGAATCAAAGACACATGAAAGTGCCTGGATTTGGGCATGTCCCTTATTTTAAAAACTATTTAACAGCTATTTGAATAAATTGGCATCTGTTGTAAAAAGGTGGTATCTGTTATAGTAAATGCAGATATAAAGGATAGTCATGCAAACTTTGTGTTTGTGTGTATGTCACCAAATGTGAAGTAATGTCTCTGGTTGTTTACTAATAATAAAATTGTTTGCAGGAAATCTAAAATCTCCACACAGACGGACATTAAGTGCAGATACTGCTAAAGTGAACCAACTTGACAGCACAGTTGATGATGGTGACTCAGCTTTTGGAGCACAAAGTGACCCTTTTACAAATGTGACTGCTTCATTACCTCAGAAGTTTGCGACATTGCCAAGGCAGAAAAATCCTTTTGAAGAAAGCCCTGTGTCATGGGACCAAAGTATAGGTCTGTTTTCAAAACCTGCCGAAATTAAAAAAGATATGAAGAAAGAGAAAAAGGAGAAAGTTAGTCTCTTTGAAAGAGTAACCGGGAAAAAAGATAGTAAACGGTCAGATAGACTCAGCAATGGAGGATCAGATGGTTCCAGCGAATTGAAATCACCTAGTGCTTTTGGTGACAGTCAACCGGACAGTTTCGATTTTGATTCAACTAATCCCTTTACAACAAACTTCAAGCTAACAAGTGTTCTGCCATCTTCTAGGTAAGTTCTGTATTTGCATGTTATGTTTTGGAGTCTTCTTTTTAACAAAATGGAAAGTAAGCATTTGAGCAAACATTATTCGTGCTTTATTTTACCAGTTCTAGTTTGTGTACTTACTTTTCAGATATATCATTTAAATTATGCATTTCTTGCTTGTAAAAACCAATTCCACCCATAACTTACAGAGTGGTATGAGCAGCAAAGGCAATGTCCCATATGTTTCCCCTTTTGCTTTAAAATCCAGATGAAATTCTTTCCTGGATGTGCTCCTATTATGAAAAGATTGGAGCAGTGTCTTTGAAACATAGTGCATATTTCAATATGGTGTCTGGTGTCGTCAAAATCCATTCAGAAACGTCCTGCAAATACAAATAGTTCATTAGAATTCAGTTCACAGAATAATCCTAAAAAGTTAGCCCTGTTGGTCATAAGAAAATATGAATTTTGGGGGACTTATTTTTGGTGTAATAAATATATTATACAAATGAAAGAAAGAATGAATTGGTTTTCTGTACTTTAAACTGCCCTATAACTGAAATTCTCTGGATCATGCACAATTCATTAAATCATATAGTACAAATATTAAATAAAAAATTAAAACAGCACAGAATAAAATTGACTTGGAGATGTTCATATAGCCAAGGCTTTCTTAATGAGTTGAAGATCACAGAATTTTGTCATTCAGTGATGACAATTTTGTCATTATCCACTGGAGAAGAGGATAATAATCTTCCTCAATTTGGAACTTTTTCTCTGAAGATTCATCCCCTCATTGAACTACTGGGTTAAGCTATGCAATTTGGTTTCTGTTTGCTTTCTTTTGTCTGATACAACATCCAAAATTATGTCTAGTGTTATGAATATACATTTATCTCTATTTCTGTTTTCAACTTGTATGATTTTCTCAGAATGCGGAAAATTCTGAGTTAACAGCTGGATTGTATATTTCCAAAAATGAGGGATCAACAACTGACTGCTGCTTTCTTATTCCCAGTGGGCCTTGGGGCACTGAAATAATCAGATTGATAGACAGAGCCCAGTTTGAATGTAGAGTATCTTTTACCATATTATTTCAAGATTAACTATGCAGACATCTTAGGTCCACCATTGTCAGCCTTTTTCCTCCTACCTAATCCCACTTCTGCTTTTTGTAATAATTTTGCCTGATGAAACGCTCTGGAACTCTCAAAAGCTTGCACATTATGGGGGTTTTCATTTGCTGCTAGGAGCTGTGGACCATTTTTTGGTTAGGCTGTCTGTGAATGGCATGCCAGTTGTTTATTTTAGTTACTATTAGGATTATGTTGTGTGTTTTAATTTTAATCCATATATTTGAAAATTTTCTTTTGCAAAACTGTGTGATTGTCTTCATTAGTCTAATTGCATCCATTCATTATAGTGGTTAACATGTAGCTAACTGGTATGACAGTCCTGTATACTGAACATACCAAAGGACAAATGTCAAATATAAAAGTATTCCATAAAATAACTAGTCCTGTGTGCAACATTTCTATTTAAAATGTTTGTTTTTTAAGCTACACTACAGTAGGCTAATACACTGATGTGAAAATTTCTCAATTTACAGCACTTGACAGGTGCTAAAAGAAAAGCATCTTTAATTTTAATGTGTTGTTAGGCCCTCTTTAGAGGAATTGTGCAAGTTATTAACAAGGTCCTCTGAGACAGGAGACGGGTAATTAACAAGACCTACAGAAAGAGAGTTTGGGTAATTAACAAGCTCTTAGGCACTGGACACAGGGTAACAAATAGTCCAGTAGTTAAAGGCGACAGGTTGTTACTAGCCAGATTTGAGGAAATGAATAGATAGGTGTCTCAGTGAGGTGTCTAATTAGTATTTTTTTAATTATATATGAAGTCCTTAGATTACATTTCTGTGATACAACAGTTGCGGTAATAGCAACATACATATCCATGAGATCCCTTTTAAGATTGAGTTTTCATTTAAAAATTGGCTATCAATATAGTGCCCTTTACAAAGATTATTAGAAAAAAATGAAAAAGAAAATGACATATTAGGAAAATAGCATTATAATGAGGCAAATTATGTTTAAATGAGAGATGTATACATAATTCACTCTTAGATAACAGTTAGCTAAGGGTGCTAAAGTTTGACTAGACTTGAATGTAGGTTGCAAGATTATCCTCTAGCACTTAAGTGGCTTTGTTATCATTTACATGATGGGGCCAGGTAAAGACATATTATGAATTGTTTTTGGAATACATAAAAGGCTTCTTCTCTGATTCCTTTTCCTGCTTTGGGTATCACTAAGGCTCTTTAGCACTGGAATTGACTGAAATGAGAGCAGGACTCAAGGGTATTACTTTCCTAAAAGTCAGATGTGGGAATCCCATAGGCTGCAAGTACCCTTAAAGGCCCTGCAGCTTGCAAGTGCTATAGTGCCTCCTTAATTTTAACTCTCTCCAGCATGTGGTTACCACTGTTGGCAATATATTTTTTCTCTTCTCTTGCTCAGTGAAAAAGGTATAGAAAAAAGGATGCTCTTACACACCATACTTTGATGTTTCCATCATATCCTTGAGAAAGTAGAGAAAGGTTGGGCCATCTTTTACTGTTACGGTGCAGTGTTCTATATTATATCTTTCTCAAGAATTTAAAAAAAATGATAGTAAAAGCATATAATAGAATGGGCTGGAGCATGCTCTGTATTTTCTGGCTTAGAATCTATGGTAAAATCTTAGAGTAGCTTCCTTTCATTCCAGAAAGGAGAAGACCTTCTTTGGCCAGGCAGGGGAAAATAAAGGTGGTTAAGTGGAGAATCTTAATATATAAAAAAGTCAAAGGAATAGTAGGAATAATAGTTGTTTGTGTATTGTGTGTAGGTTATGGGAGTGTGTGTGTGTCAGTGAGATTTATTGAGTATGTGCATGAGAAAGTGACATAGCAAATGGAAAGAAAACTGAGAAAGGGAAATGGAGGGAGAAGAGAACCACTGCCCATTTGGACCTGCCCCACACTGCCTCTGGATTCATGTGATTCCACTGAAATAAAAGAGATCTATAAGTAAGTAGACGAATTTAATATTTAAATATGGAGATGTTTTGGAAATATAATGTGCTGGATGTCTATTCCAAATGAGTTCACAAATTGTGACAACCTGCCCTGTGAAAAAGCCATGTAGTTTTGCTTATTGATGAAACAACCCATGTTGTGTCCTCCATTCTTTCCTTCTTGGTCTGCCAGGTATCCTTGTATGCAGCCATAGAAGGACACAACTGCCTTGTCTCCTCTCTCTGGTCTGCTCAAGATCACGTTTTGGTCACTAGTGCAGCTTTTTCATCATTTTTGTGACATCTGCCATTGTCATCCACTGACAGCCCCTCCAAAGTGCCCATGCAGTACATTGTATCAGCCATCACTGGTTTAACACCTTTTTAAAAAATGGCACCAGAATGTGCACTATAGCTATCTATGCCAGCTTTCTTCTGGCATAGAAACAGGGGAAACAGGAAAAAATGAAGTTCACATATAGATTTGGTTAAAACTAGTATTGAATTGTGCTGCTTCCAAGGAACGTGTTAGGTCTGCTAGACAAAGTGGAATTCATTCTGAAACAACCAGATTTAAATCTGGACCTTCCTAAACCTATGGGAGGATTCAGTGAAAATGGCACATAGATCAGTCTTTTCTGACCCAGTGCCATGCAGAACTTTTTAGAGTTCAGTTCTCATATCTAGTAATCAAGAATGCTGGGAGTTATAGGAGTTATAGTCCAAAATATGTGGCAACCAATTATTTGGCAAAATTGCACCTGTGTTATTAGAGGGATTTTAAAAGTGTTGGGAAATCTCACTTGCAAGCAATTGTTATATTGTTTCTTTCCCTCCTTTTTCCTATTTACAGGTTGTATTTATATTCTATCTTAATTTTACTATGTTTTATACTTACTTGTTATGGGTTATACAGTGCATGTTCTTTAGTGAACGTTTAGCGTGGCCTCTGGCCTTCAGTGTTCATCATATGTAGATTTAAGTTAGTTATAACTAATTTGAGTTCCATTCACTTTACTGGCTCTGAAATATGTCTGACATTGGATACTGCTCATAGGTTTGGCTTTATTTTGAACCACATTCTTTGTTCTCAAAAACAGAAAAAGACACCACAGTCACATTGTTGTGACTTTATGTGCATACATGCATTCTTTATAATAAAATATATAACACATTTGTAATTCTGATAGCAGTTTGTAGGCTTGGTGTTTAAGGCAGAGGTAGAAGCAGAGATACTGTTAGCACAACCCTTGCTGAACTGACTCTCCCTCTCTTGCCACCCCCCTGCCCCCATGCACACTTAATTGTCCAGTGTCTGTAAGCAAGAACAGTTTGTAATAGACACAGAAGCTTCATTCCAACTCTGCAGCTGAAGCTTGTGTGAGTAAACTGACTCCCAGTGCAAGGAAGTCTTTTTTTGGAGAGAAGGCACCAGCACTGAACTGTTTGTGGCAGCTTCAGTAGAAAGAAAATCAGGAACTCATTGCTAAACACTAGCATCCCCAAGGAGCTCCATTACAATATATGAAAGGACTATTTTTTGCAATAGTACCTAGAAGAGACAGCACTCCTGTGGTGAGTGCTGGGGGTACTGTGCTGTGTTTCTTCCAGACTTACTCCTGTGGATGCACAGAATTTAGGCAGTGATTCTGGGTTTCTATACAGGAGAGGTTGCTGGTCTGCTTTCAGGTGTCAAGATTCTGAATCACAGGAAAGAGCTAAGCTGTTGTTGTTAACTGTTTTCAAACTTTATTATCTTCCTCCCACAACGCCTGCAGACTTTTTGTGCACAGAATCAGGATAGCTATCCCTCAAGACAAGAATATTAGACTGTGCTCAATTGTGGTACCTTAAAATGAATTGCTCTTCTCCCTAACGAACATTTTCCAGCTTTGTGCCTTTTGGAAATGAATGAAAATCATACCTGGAAGTCATGGCTTCATAATTTGGCATGTAGCTATTATATTTCTGGTCTGAAGACTATCTTTACTCTGGATAAGACACAATTAAGGGACTGCTTATATTGGATAGACTCTAGAAAAGACCTGCAATTGATTAAAAACTCTTATTTTCTCAATGGTTTCCTCTTTTGAAAACAGTACATTATAGCTATCAGTCCAGATTGAGACCATATTTTTAAGAAACACCTTATTGAGTTGTATTTTTAAGTTATGACAACTGCAGTTTTCAATGAGAGATATAACAAGGTGCCTCTTGAATGCAGAGTATGTATTTGTGGTTTATAACAAGTTGAGGATAGCATTCATTACATGCTAATCTATCCTCTATATAATGACCCCAGAGATAGATTTTCCTGTATCATATAGATACAGGAATGTCTTGGCAGAAACAATTATTTTTCTTTTAAGTGATAGTAATAGTTATGTGACACATAAAGTTGCTTCAGGAAGATTGGGGAAGAAAGAATTAGACAAAATTGCTATAAACTGCGACTGAGTTAAATTAAAGATGAATTTCTGTTCTTAGTATATTTTAATTTATGATTTTGTTACTTATGCACATTCATTTGATATATTTGTCATAGCTTTGGCTAGTACAACACACTTTTTTAATTGAATTGCTATCTCTGAGATGAACAGGACTCCAAAAATAAACAAAACCCCTCAGTTTTGTCCATGTTCTTAAAATTATCTTCACTTGCAGGATCAACCATAAGACTCTTATGTTGTAGTCTTCCATCATAAGTTCATTTTTTAAATTTAAATTGTATAGAAAAAGTCCAGTCCATTTCCAGGAATGTCAGTGCATTGAATTGCCTAGATCTCACCTGTTTCTTCTACCTTTTGCCTATCTTCTCTCTAACAGTGTTTGTTTGGGTTTGGTCCATTTAGAAGCCACCATTCAGCGACAGACCTCTCAGAGCAGTATACAGTTTAAACACAAATGCAGTAAAATATTGAATAAAAAGATATGAGAAAAGTGGCAGCAAAACTTGCGAAAATATAGCCAAACTCTAAAATAAAATTGAACCTGATATAAAATAGAATGACTGGGCAAAGGAAAGTCTGTACCTGCTATCAAAAAATCAAAGGCAGTGCCAGAGTAGCTTCTCTGGAGATTACATTCCATATCCAAGACACCATATCACCAATAAGGCACTCCAGTCAACATCTGTCTACCATCAGATGAAGGACTGAGGGGTTTGGACAGGCTCATGTGGAACAAGACGCTTCAAATAGTCAGGCCTCAGGCTATTTAAAGTAGGGGTGGGAGGATCAATTTTGGAGAGATTCTTAATGTTGCAATTCAGGGGGAGGGGGGTTGAAAACTAAAGGGGCAAGGCCAAAATTTTAACTTAGTTTTTTCTGCTGATAACCTTATGAGGGACATTTAAGACTTTTAGAATGGGGAAATAAAATTGCAAAAAAGACAGGAAATCAACAAGTGATCTGTGGTTGTACAGAAGCAGGTGAGGCCAGATGTGGAGAGCCAGATATGGCACTCAGGCCAATAGATCTACATCCCTGGTACAAGGTTTTATTGGTCGTAACAAGCATGTTTAATTGTATCTGAAAACAATTAATCAATGACAAGTTGTGCTTCCTTTCTTGTAACCTAGAGTTGTATTTTGTTTCTTTACAGTAAGTTGTCAAAGTTAGTCCATGCACAATGCATTGCAGTAGTCCAGATCTGATAACTTATCAGGGGTTAGATACAAATGACTTAAGACAGAAGTAGATAACTCCAGAACTTATCTGGAGTGTGCTACATATTGGTAACAGTGGTACAGAAAACTGAGATAATTATGATATAAGCATAAGGTCACAAATAAGCATCATATGTATTTTTTGTTAGATGGGTAGCCCTCTTGGTGAAAGGCTTTTGTATTAAAATTTTATACATATTAATGGGTGAAAAATAAATATCTGCTCATAAATTTCTTCATATAACTTCTTACTGAAATGGTATAAATAATTCTTATATTGACATATTTTTAATGTGTTCTGAAATATCACTTTTATTCAGTTTTTGTTTCATAATGAGTTGTCTTGTTCTAAGGAAAAAGTATAATTAACTTAAAAGATCTGTTAAGGAATGAGATGGAGGCAAAAATAATCTTAATCCTGGATATCAGATGTTTTCCCCAATAGTGAAAACACAGAATAAGTAATTTTTAGTACATTGAAATAGTTTTGAATATGCTGTACTACAGAAAATAGAAACAAGGCAGGTTTGACATTTCCTGTAATCTGTACCGACAGCTTATGTTTGGAAATACTCATCTACTATTTCAAATATTTTAGAAATTACACTTTAAGGAAAAATTAAATGCCTTTAGTAATCTCCATCTGTTTTCTTTATCTTTCTGCTTTCCTGTTGTCTGGCAGTCTCAGCTAATTTATATGCCTAATCTGTGAATTTCCATTCTTCTGCACAATGATGAGATTTAATGTTCAGGCTTGGACTGCTTTAGGTTGGAATACCTGTTATCCTCAAGCAGGTATTTGTAAAGTTTCAGACAACATTCAAGTTTACAGATTTGTAAAGCATAGCTTTTTCCCACATCCTGCAAACTGTTTTTCATTGTTTTTGTGCTTTTGCTATACTGGATGTCACATATATATCAAGAGCAGTGGAAATGCAGTATAACATTGAGAGGGATTGTTATGTTCAACTGAATTTAATAGTAAAATGTCCATTAATTTAAGTGGAAAATTATTAGTAAACAAAAACAAAATGGGACTGCACCAAACTAGACACACATTGGGAGAGTACCCATCTTGCAAAAGGGCTAAAATGAATCAGTTTTAAGAAGGAATCAGTCTGTTGTTTTCAAACTGAAATATAAAGATAATTTAGTAAATAAATACCATGCACAGACATTGTACAGATTTTTGAAAGGCAAATGCTGAAATTGATTTGCTAATGCAATCCATACTGCAGTGATACTCAGTATTCTGATGATGTAATATTTTCACTTTTAATAAAGTACCTCCCACCACAAAATAGAATATTTAAGAATCTTGTATTTAAGAAAGATAATTTTGCATCATTTATAGATTGATGCAATAAATTATTTTCTACAAAACCATCTTTATTTTTAGTATTCAAAAAGGTGTTTAAACTATCTTGTAATTACTTCAGTTGCATGATTAATTGCAAAACCGAGATAGTGGTAATTATACCGGTGAGTATAACTGAAGTGCCAAAACATATCTTAAGGCTTTTATATTTAGAGTTGTCCCTGTGAATTTTCCCGTAGTCATTCCAAAAGAAGGCGGAAGAATGATCTAGTTCCAGTTTTGCTAACTCTTAAGAAATTGTAACTTGCAAGTTAGAATTTATGATTCCAGGAGATGAAGGAAGTTAGAAATACGTGGACTTTGCAAATAATAATTATCTCTTTTCTGGTAAAATAGGAATTCTTTTTCTGATAGTATCACCTCTCCTACATAGTGGAAAAAAGGACCACTTTCCTAATTTATATCAAGAAGGAATGACAGAAGGCAGAGACCACATCAGGCTTGTGTCAGGGAAGCAAGTTCATGGGTTAAGTCAGCTGCTGCTGCTCCTCCTCCTCCTCCCCCTCCCTCCCCAGGACTGGCCCAGCAGAGTTGACTTAGTCCTGTTTTCTTTTGGGTATCAAAATGTTGCCAGAGACAGATAGAAGACTGGCTATTGCATGACCATTTCTGCTGACTTTCTAGCTTAGACTAGAGCAGAGCTCTCAAGAATCTGATCTGTCAGGTGGCTCACCTTTCCTCCTTCCTTTAGACAGCACAGAGGAACAGAGAAGTATGGAGCACATCTCATCCTTGCAAGAGCAAGGTAACATGAAAGTAGAAGAGGATTTTTAAAAGAAAAGAGAATGACTCAGTTGAAGAACTCCAGGATGCCCTGTTCTTAAGCCCTTCACTTGGGAAGAGCAAGGCATTGAGATACATGAAAGACCTAACAGGGCTTTTTCCGTTTTTTTCCTGGCTATAAAGGAACATCCACAGTTCCTGAAAGCATAGGAAGGTACATCAAGGGAGCCAAAAGATTAAAACAATTGTATCTACTTTTATCAAATAATTTGAGATTTTGTTTCTTGACAGTGGTTCCTCCATGTACAATGAGAACAGTTGATGGAAATTTATTTGTATTTTATTACTTTAGGGTACAGTCCAATCAAGTTGCCTGTAGGCCGTTCAAACTATGAGCATTAAGGTCATCCTAGGAAGAGCAGGAGAAGCAGCAGATGCAGTCTTTCTCTTAATGTTCCACCTACCCTTGTGGGGGAGGGGGGAAGGAGGCTACAGAGGACACAGAGTATGTCATACCTAGACTCTTCAGTTTCTTTCCCCAAATGCCCCCTTTAAGTCCTCTCTGAGGCTGAGATCCCAGCCTTGGACATAAAGCTCCCTTGGTGCTTTCCATGTGGACTGCAAGTGGTAGAGGAAGATCAGAGCATGAATTCCCAGCTCCAAGCTCTGTCTACAGTCTCAGATTTGTGAATCTAAAGTACTGTTTACTCCCCTAGATGCTGTCTAGGACCTGTAAGATCACTGCTTTAGATAGGCTGTTCAGGTGAGAAAACTCCTACAGTGACTTAAGTTAAACCAATACAATAAAAAAGAGAACAGCAGAGCAGTTAATTGCAATAAAAAGCAGCATTTCAGCCAAGTTCTAAAAAAATAGCACAGAGAAAATGCAATATTGAAGGACTTACACAGTTTTTTTTAAACCATCTCGTGCTGAAAATAAAGGAAGTTCCAGTGGGATGCTAAAACTGAAATGGCATTATATCTGCTCACCATTCACCTCACTTGATATGTTGAAAAGTCAAGGAGTAGACACACAAATATCTGGATGTAGAACACTAAATGAGTCCAAGATCCGAATAATTTTATTCTATTGACCTCTGAGAGTTCTCATGTCCTGGAGGAGACAGTTTACTCAGAACAACTTTTGGAATACACTGAAAGACCTTTGGTTATTGGAAGGTATAGAAATGCAATAAATAAAATCGAATTCTTACATTGCTTATCCTAAGGAATGTCAATGCAAGATGATATTTAAGAATGATTGTGCCACTGCCAGGGCATCTTCATATGCGACCAACCAGCTCTTGGCATAACAGGAGCTCTAACCATATAAAATAGTGTTAATTTGAGGAATTTTTCTGGTTTTGTCAGCTGCTAGAGATGGGTCATTCTAATCCTTTATCCTTTGGAGTGTAGATATTGTGACAAGCTTAATCCTTAATCAGAAATGTTGTGACAAGCCTAACTGCCAATTTGACATCCAGTTTGACATTCAATTTGAGAATGGAATCAAAGTTTTCCACTTCTGAACTACCATATCTCACCCAGAAGGGAATGTGAGAGCAGGATTTTTGACACTTTGGGACATCCCTTGGTTGTTATGACAGCCATGTTGAGCCACATTGACTAAGCAGATTCAGCATACTGTTGAAATCTTTCATGACCAATGTGAAACTGGGAATCCTTATCACTAGACCTGAGACCACCTTTCTCAGAGAGGAAGGCGGTTGTGTAGTACAGTGAGAACGAATCAACAATATACTCAGTCTGCTCTGATTGCCTGACACCAGGTACAAACACTTGAAATTGATTCCTATGTGATTCCAGGTCTGGAACAAATGGAATTTTATTAGTTTGAAGCATTTTAGCCCATTTTTCACCTAAAATCAGTTGCCCAAGGGGCTTACAAAGATCAGTAATATGAGTTCCTAATCTAAAAGATGCAAAGACAAAGGAAGAGGAGATTAGGACAGAGGACTAAAAGGGCAATTGCATGAACTAGTTTTGGTTACAGTTTTCACAGTGGCCAGATGAAATAGTACAAGAAGAGATTGTTTGTCTCTCAGCAGTACTAAGAATAGTCCTGCTTTGTGTCAACCCCTGACTGCAGCCTGCTAGAGCCTTTGCAGACCAGAGCAACTCTTCCACCTAACTATTGAGCCTCTCTTGCTGCACCAAGAACTCAGGCCCTACTACAAGAGAGCCACCTCGCCCAACTCATCCACTCATCAGTGCATTCATTTATTCATCCAGGATAAAATCCTGGGTATTTGATGCTGTATTGTGGGATCACCTGGCTTTTAATGGCAGTATTACAAATCTGAATGGCTTGAAAACATGGCCAGTAGTTGCCGGGGGGGGGGGGGGGGCACAAAAGACAAGCCCAAAACGTCTTCCCAGCTCATTCATCTCTGTACCACCACGACTCTTTAAATTAATAGCAATTAAAAATGCTGTTGCTGAATACATGGAATTTTCACCATCAGTGGAATGTATTATACTTCAATTGCTGCCTGAATTAGTGTTCAATTATTTTTTATACTTAAGAGCAATATCTTCATAGTAAGGATGAGAAAAACATTATTGTAACTTCACTTGGTTGTTTTGAGGAAGGGGGGAAGCTGCGTACACATGGTCTGAAAATGTCTTTAGCTTTTGTATCTGTTCCACACACCTGATCTAGATATAGAAATCCAGAAGACATTTGAAGGTGCTTGAATATTACCTGATGTATGCTAATATTACACATATTCTTCTATGCAGAAAATTCTTAGTGTTTGTGATTTTGGAATTTGCTGTGTGTATCTCTATACTACCTATATATGAATAAAAGTAAGAATCTTAAGTGTTTTGAATTATTCTGGCATATATATGGTATAATATGTTTCTGGTTGCTTCCATAGTCTTAATGTGAATCCTGGAAATATTGAAGATCTCCGGAAAACAATGGTAAGTAGCTGCTTAATATTCTGTTGTTATCTGAGAGAGCTGCTTCCTTTCTAAAGGTTTGTAGTTTTTAGTTTAAATAATCCTATTTAAGAGTGTGGTAAATATTTCATTGGTTTTACCATACTCATGAACATAAGAATTATGTTGCTGGATTAAGTCCAATATTTTGTATAGCTAGCCAGATCCATCTGTGAAGTTCACAAGCAGAGTAGTTTTTTCCTTAGCATCTAATATTTGAAAAGTTCTGTCTCTGAATATGTAAACTCTGTTTAGCTGTTTAGCTTGAATGGCTAATATTCATTAGTAAACCTAATTTGTTTTCAAAAAGCCATTTAGGGCACAATCCCATGGCTAAATAGCCATAGGACAAATCAGAGTCCCAGCTCCAACCCTGGAAATTTGCTAATAGGACAGGACCAGTTATAATGAATTTGCTTATAGGACAGGTCTAATGAGCCCTCTCATGAACCCACAAAGTCATCCAAGTTATTTATAACCCTACCTATATGCTGAAATACACTTATAGAGCTCTTTCATGTGAAGGAATAGTGGTACTCTGTGATCATATGTTGGACAGTCAACTACAGCTAGAGGGTAACAGAAATGACAGTAGAAGAGATAGAACCAGTATACTTCTCCTTTTCATGTGTTTAACATGCACAGGTCAGAAACACCAAAGTTTTTATTGGATGGCAAATCCTATTGGACCAGATGGATCTATTTTTATGCAGACATGCATAAGATCATGTATTGCATCTCACTGACTTTGAGATTTAGATTTAGAACACAGTCCTAGGTATCTCTAGACAAAAAAGTCCTACAGCTCTGGCTGTCTGAAGAATGCTGAAGTTGTGGGATTTTTTTTTCTTCCCCTGTCTATAAACGTATAGAATTGCACCCTAAAGTAGACTCACTGCAGGACTACAGCCAAAGTAAGTAATTACAAAAATAGGTAGGATCCTGTTGCCTTGGTCATGCTTGTCACTGGTTTGAGCAATTTGTTGGAAA
Organism: Varanus komodoensis; assembly: GCF_004798865.1. Classification (NCBI taxonomy): domain Eukaryota; kingdom Metazoa; phylum Chordata; class Lepidosauria; order Squamata; family Varanidae; genus Varanus; species Varanus komodoensis. The sequence continues at coordinate 107,176,548 of NW_025335268.1, read as the reverse complement.
TGTTTTAATTGGGTTCTGCGCATTGTAAAAATATTATCTCACATTATGCAATGTACTTCTAATAATTGTTGCATTACATTTTTAAAGATTAATTAGTTTTACTTGCCGAAATTAAAGGTGATAAAATAATCAGTCTTTCATATTTGCCCCCAAATTAAACAATCCTATATGTTGCTTGGAGGTTTGGACCACATTTTATGCAAAATACATGCCGAGTATTGAAAGCAATGTTCTTGTATAAGTTGGTAATACAAGTATTGTAAAAATTCAGATTTACAAGATTATAAGTAGTTTGAAGTTTTAAATGATGTTCCTGCAATAAATTATTTTTTTCTTTCCTTGGAAATAGTGTTTGGTAATTAAGTGTATATGGCTTGAGTTCTCGTGGTGCCAACACCTGTCTCTGAATGAGCAGTGTTTAAACAGGAGCAGTAGCCAGTTGAAAGGGCAGCGAGAGCTCTTTAAAGCCTAATTAAGAACTGAAAGGGAGATGAAGCAAGTAGGACAAGAGATGTGAAAGTGGTTTAGATGATATTCCCAAAGCAAAGTTCCTCATTAGAACAATAAACATATGATCAAAGAATGCCAGGTTGTCATGTTATCTCTCCCTTTTTCAGTAGTTGTGACTATCAGTTTGTACCCAAATAATATTAAGCTATCAAGGCTTCTCTACATGTTTACATATTTGAAAGTTTAGCTCTTCTTCCTTGCTCCCTCTTGAATTTTGAGTATTGTAGGTATATGATTGGGTAGTGGTAGTAAAATATTTCCTACAGAGTTAGACTTGCCCTCACTTACTGAACATTTCCATTTTATTTTACTATTTCCAATATATGGTAGCTTTATCTGAAATTATGTATATGGCCTGATCGCAGATGAGCATCTTAAAGATAAAACATATGCACATCAATATGGTATATAGTATATAATTAAAATGCTGTAACTTTGCCCAGCATTTCTTTTATGTATTAGGCAACTGGATGCTTTTATTCTTAGATGCAAACAGATTTTAAAGAATCTGTCTATGTCTTTCCATTACATTAAGCTTTTGGTTATTAAAATCATTTTGTAATACTGTCAGAAAATATGTTTATATGAATATAAGACTGAACTAGCTTTGAATTATACCCCTGTGGACAGAAGTCTACTATACTGCAAATTTCTCACAATCAGATGCATTAATGAAGACATGGGCATTTTTAGTTGAAGCAATTGATAAAAACAGGTTAACTGAAATGTAAACCAGACAAAAATACTTTTTCTTTCAATTAGTGTCAAGAATTCAAACAATTAAACAGTTGACTGACTATGTTCTTTGCAGCATTTATACTGGGTTGCTAGCTCACCCTTTCTAATTAGCTTTATTCCAACTTTGCCACCTGCATATTTTAATGATGTGATAGGTGCCAAAGTATAGACAGAGATAGCTGAAGTGAAAGGGAGTGAAGCTGAATTCTTGCATATTTGATGTGGTATGCTTCCTAAATCATCAGTGTTTATCTTCCTTAATGATAGGATTCAGATGTAAACAAAAGGCATCCATTTTGTCACCTTACCCAAGTTTAAAGTTTGACTGAAAGACAAGAATCATAAGTAGTCAAATATGTCATGCCTTAACTCTTTCAGTATCTTAGTCTTTCTTTCATGGTTCTACTGTCAAACATGATATTCCTGATTTCTGACACTGGAACTGTTCATAATTTTTCTCTGTGTGATTGACCCATAAGATAACACTAATTATTAACAGCAAGTACGTGCCTTCTTTTATGGTATTTTAAACAAAAATCATATTTTGTTTCTACTCTAAGTAATTATCTAGTGTCCTAATCAGTCTCACTCTTTATTATTTATTCTGGGCTCTTAACTGGGAGAAAGTCCTATTGAGGTCAGTAGTGCTGCTTTTGAGCATACATATATAGGATTGAACTGTAAATCAACTAAATTCTTACATTTTAGAGTTCGGTGACTAATTAGAAAGGACTGCTATTTTAAATTTTATTTTAAAACTAGCTTAAAAATGAATGTGCCACTTCAGTAGCCCTCTACATCCATTTTAATAGGTCCTTATTTCCACCAACATGCTTTGTCACAATTGTAGAATATATATTGCTGTGCTTAAAATATAAATATTGCAATGCACATTAAGCAGTCTGCAAGAAGAACACAAACAGCCTGATCCATAGACTACTTAGTCCCACTGAAATCTGCTTAAATCCAAGTGCTCTGATTTTTGTATCACAGCCATGGGAGGACTAGAATGGGTAATTAGACAAACAAGGCTTAAGAAGCTACATAAATTCTTGGCTGCCTTCCTAAAGGTTGAATTGTAAAAGAGAGGCAGTTCAAACAGTAGTTTTTGGATATGCCTTGGTTACAAAATTCCGTTCTCCACATTCCCATGGTAGACAAAGCCTGGCATGTAAAGTGGTAGGGATGAGCCACCAAAATATGGAGCAAGGAAGAATGCTTTCTCTCTCCCTCAGTTATTAGATTAAGTGAGGGGTCAGATTTAGAAAGATAGATAAAACAGAAGGATGTTGGGATGGGGGTAGGTATGGCTCAGAAAGAACTGAACAGGATTTTTCAGTCACAATTTTTTCATTGCTCATTCAGCAGCTGAAGTACTTGCATGTAACTGGAATCTAGCATGTTTACAGAATCCTTTCTGTTTGTCAGAAACTGCCTAATGAATTCATTTAAAAAAAATAAAAGACTTATTATTCCTATGACTGATTGTGAAGGACAGAAGAATGTATTCATATGTATTCATCAGTTGATGACTTGCATGTGTGAAATGGTCATTACAGCAATTGAAGCTTTCACTTCATCAAAGTTCACATGAAATATAATACATCTCAAAGGAGGCAGTTACCTTATTCAGCTGCAGGTTATGGAGTGATCACTGAGAAGTATATATGTGACCTAGCCCTAACTTGCTAAGTGATATCAATATAGAAAGTGATAGATGTAGGGATATCTTAAAATAGACCCTGAATTCATTAAAAAGCAGGAGTGTGTAAGAATTATCTCACTGTTGGGAAGCAACCAAGAAATGTTTTTGAACCACATCTATTATCCGTTTTAATCGTTTTGGATTCTTTTCAAATGTAGACTGGTTCTCTTGCAGCATCTTCTGCCAGGAAAGTGGGAAATAATCCAGAGAAATGTTCACTTAATAACACTGCACTGTGGGTCCCAGATGGAGGCCTGTTTCCCTTAGATCTCAATTACAATCTGCTCCTGCTTTTGCTACAAACCAACAGTGAGAGCTTGGAAAGTTCGTGTACTGTAAATTCCACAGTATTTATATTTTGCTGCAACTTTCATTTTTACTGAAGGGATGCCAGAATTAATCAGCAAAATCATTCTAATGGTTTCAGTTTTCTGCTGGGACTATGATTGCTTTTATTTATTTCCTTTTATCTTGTTTTTCCAAAGTTATTGTCTTTCAAAGAGTCTCATATCAGTAGGCCCTGCTAACAAACTAAAAAGACAAGATAGACAAGGAAAGGAGAATAGATGGAAAGGACAGAGGAAGCAAATCAGGTCTCCAAAACCATAAGTTGGTGAGCTAGTATAAATGAGTATATCTCATTTGTGTTAAGCTGACCTTCATTTGCAGGTGTTCTTATTTTAATATTAATTGGGTCTTTCTGCATACCTAGGACCATAGGCAGTTGGAGCCAAGTGTTCTTTCAGGCTAGCAGGAAGCAGCAGGTTCCCTGTAGATACTTGCTTCCTCCCTGGTCAAAAAATGTGGCCTGGTTGGACATGCTTGGTATTTTTCTGGAGAGGAGACTTCCAGTGGCCCTGCATATGCTGACTGATGGCAGAAGTTAGACTGTGCTTCCATTTTGCTCTCCAATTCCAGGGCAGTTCTTACCTGGACTGTGAGCCAGATGGACTATGTGTAAGTAAATGCTCATAGAGAAACAAATCGCTTGAAAACTGAATTTGTTATATAACAAAAGTGCTGTTGAAAAATGAGCTGTTAGTGATGTTTTGAACTAGGATTTTATGTGTAATGGCTATATGATCCAGGAAAAGAAGTTTAATCAGCAGACCTGCATAGCACTGTCTAATCTGTTGAAACAGTATATGTTATACTAGGCATACATTTGAAATAGTTTTCTTGTGTGTTCTGGTTACAAGGGCTATGCACAACTTGAATGGAAAATCCACACACAATGGGAGAAACACATAGGGAACAGTTCTTATGTTTGCTTGCTGTTTCAAGCAGCTTTCACATGGCAAGCATCGTCCGTAAAATTAGTTTTTACTTAACAATTCATATGGTGTAAAGGAAATATACTGTAGAGAGACAGTATTACTATATCTGAATGCTTTTTTAACATTTCTTCCTACTGAGCAGTCTTAAGAATTGGACATTCTTTTACAGCAAACTTCTAACTAATTCATTAGGTCTGTGACCTGGTGAATGTTGCCCACAAGCATTATTAACATGAGAGTTGGATAGGAACAGGGCTTGATGTTTTACTGTCTGATATCCATGAATAGGATGAAGAACTTAGGTTAGACAAGCTTTTTGCTATATTTTGCAGTTTTAAAGAATTTGGCACATTATAGCTTTAAGCAAGCAATGAATCTTGAGCAGTACGATTGACTCAGTCCAGCTACAAATTATCTGAACCAGATGAGTACCAAGGTTAGTACTACTAGTGCTTTTCTTTGTTCTTTTATACTGTTTTGATGTGCGATCTACCATGGTAGAGTGAGGGAAATTTCTGTATGAGGTTTACAAGCCACACCTTGTCATCTTAGCACTGTATTAGTATTACATGCAATGCTTCAAGTTCTGTAACAATTTTTTTTAAATGTTCTTTATTCTAGGATGGAAATCCTTTTGATGTTGCTGCAGGATATCGTAACCTTACATATGAAGAGATCTTACAGGAACTAGTGAAACATAAAGAACAACTGAAGAAGAAGGATACTCATATTCGTGAACTTGAGGACTATATTGACAATCTTCTTGTCCGAGTAATGGAAGAAACTCCTAGTATTCTCCGGGTGCCATATGAACCTTCTCGACGAGCTGGCAAATTTTCCAAAAGCTAAGCCAATAACAATACTTTGTGGTATTTCTGTAATAGGATGGACTTTTTAACTGCAGCATTTTGATATCTTAATTCCCATTATCCACTCTTTTCATCCTGAGAGCATTCGATGCCAAACATTGGCCTGCAGTCTGTACATGACCTATATAATGTTAAACAAAAGTAAACTTTCCGTTGCATTAAAACATTTCTTTTTTGCTTAAGCATTTACTTGCAGGTGTATCTTGTTTTAAATATTATACTTTAGCTTGTACATGGTTGTAAAGTTACGAGCCCATACTTGAATATTTGTTTTGCACTTCAGTCAGTGTTTTGAAGCTACAGTATGCTGTCAAAGTGGATGCGCACAAGTAGGATGTATTTTGCAGCTCTGAACATGACAGAACATGTGATAATGTAAGACTTTATTGTAAACAGTTTATGACTAGGAATCACAAATGCATACTTAATAAGGAAGTGTCCTTTTGCATAAAGCTGTTGACACTATTGATTCTGGAATAAAATATGTTTGACTTGGTTACATTTGTAACTTTTTAAGGAATTTGGGCTTTTGAAATGGCAACTAGTAAGTTATTAAAATCTGTAGGAATATAGCAGGAGCTGGATCTATAAGAATATAGTATACCACTTGTATGAACATGCAAGTATACATTAAGATTGTATAAATAAAACAAAAGAGCATAATGAATTAATGCCTTATTTGATTAATGTCTGCATGTACTAGGGAAGTTAAGGCTATCAAAGACATATTCTGAAGAATTAGCATGTCAGCATATAGGTTCTTTTCTTGGCTATTCTATATTTGAAACCAGAAATGGAAATAATGTAAACTTGTTATTGATCTAGGTGATTGATTTTTAAGATAAGCTGCAGGGTTATTGTTTTTCTGTGATGAAATTAAGCAAATGTCCTCCACTTAAGAAAGATAGTTGTATTTGATTAAGCATGTCCCTAGCTAGGTAACATTTGTGTAGACTGTTCTGTTGTTGTGTGTCTGTTCAAAGTGGCAAAATGCAATTTCTAATGGAAAACACTACCATAAGGGGAATATTGTTTACTATACCAGTAATCCAAAAGTGGTAATTTTAATTTGCTTTATAAAAGACTTTAAACAGAGTGTTTACTAGTGTGAAATGCAAAATAGGCTCAGACATAAGGTAGATGGGGTGTTAAGAAGAGGGTGTTTTATTTTTGCATTTTTGTAAATCTTTCCTTGCTTGGTTAATTTGCTTTTTTAGGACAAAAGGAGGTCTTTCCTGAACAGGAGAAACTGAAGAATATGAAATAGTTTCCCATTTTTAGATGATACTTATTCAAATTGTTTTTGATTTCTTTTCTCTGTTAATGTGTCAACAATTTTGTCTTGATCAAAGCACTCTTTTCACTAGAACTGAACAGGACTGATTTGTCTTGGGAAGATGCTGGGGGGGGGGACACACTGGTATTTTAAATATCCTCAGTCATATTAAGCAAAATAGTGTGAAATGGACAGAGATCCATTTGTTTCAGTGGTCTTCATTACTACTTCTATAGTGGTTTGTTGGCTACTAATTAATGAATCTTAATATAAGGAATACTGATGCCATGTCTTAGAAGGTAGGGGTCCCCCCCCCCCCATGTATTTCGAGTATACATGTTTTTACTTTGTTCTGTCATACTTGAGTGCCAAAGGATATGTTCTAAGCTATTTTCTGTGTTTTGTCATCATATGCATTTGAAGTAGACATTTACCTTGTATAAACCAGAATGTATTTTAAAAATCCTTTGCTCATGTAAAGCTTTACAGATGTTTCACAGAACCATAGTTTAGAACTTCCTCTCATGGTATTGGAAACAACTGACCCAGTTTCAACTTCCATTATATGTGAGTTTATTGTACCTCTTCAGTAAATGTTCCTGAAGTACAACCACAGAATTCTGTACTCATGTTGTTCTAAACTTTTAATCTCTATGAATTTTCAGATTATTTTTATTAGAAACTTCATAGGAAAAATGAAACTGCTTGGATATGGAAAGTTTGACCTATGTAGGTTATAAGATTTTTAACTGATCTGCTCTGAAGCATTGTCATATGCGCTACAATCCAGTTTTTCTGTCTGAAATGTAATTAAACTCATGTATCTTTTTATTCCCAGAATCAGAAGATAAGACATGTATCATAACAAAAATAGGCATAATACAATGTTTACAACAAAAAAGCTTTATCACTTTTGTATACAAAGGATGACACAAGCTGTTTTGACTAAATATAATTTTAAATGCTGATCTTTATTCTCTGAGCACTGGACACCCTCTATGTACGCAGTCACTGAGGTCACAGGAGAGGCACAGGACAGCTTTATATGCATATCTGCTTACAGTAACACCCACCAATTCCCAGCTATAGTAGAAACAATGAGTGACCACCTGGGGCAGCAGGTTGGTTGTGCCTGTACCTCCTTGTGCAATGCAACTCTGAATACACTCTTAGTGATACCTCACTCCAGTATTAGTGGGTCCCCATATTCTGTGATTTCTTTTTAAAACATATCCAATATTCATTTTAGTATGAAATATTGTCTTCAACAATATTCCATACTTACCTGCAACAAAAAATAGTTGTTAGGTCCTAAAATTTAGGAGCTTCGAAGTTCTTTCTCCTATGTTACATACTGTTTATTTCCCCAATGGATAATATTGAAAATATATGTATTGAACACATTCCTGTATATTTTTGTTATGAAAAAATAGCATGAACAAATTACTATGAATCATACATATTTTATTATTTTTAAAATAGTACTGCCTACCAGCATAATAGCGAGTACTTTTAACAGATTATATGAAGGTCATTTTTGTGAAAGTTGCTATCATCAAAAAGAATGCTTAATATTATATCACTTTTAGCTGCTGTATTTTTTATGTTGAACTTGATTGTTGCTTCCCAATGAATGTCTAATTGTTTGTAGATTATACTTAACAACATCTAGTGTTGGCTGTAAATCAAGGGCTAGTTTTGATGTTCCAGGTATGAAAATTTTGCCTTGTATTTGTACATTTTTTGACTCAAGCATTTTAATGAGTTGTCCTTCCCCCACCCCGCTCAAGTTCTTTGTTCAATTAGTTCATTAAAAGAATTGAAGCATATATCTTAGAATATATTTACTGCTGCACTGCAATATTATTTACAGCGGTATATTTTAAAAATGTAATGTAAAAAAGGGTCTTCCCTCAAGCTCAGCCCCATGCATCCCGAACAATTGTAGTAGTGATAAAACTGAAAATGTATGCATTTCAAAATATGCTTAATGTATATCAGATTCTTTCTCTTTCAAAACAACTGAACATGGATCACAGCACTGGTAGATGAGAATGTCTGATGTAAGTTCTGTTAAGCTATTCTTTTCTATGTATTCTAAGTGCTGAATATGAAAAGCAAGATGTGCAGAAGCCTGAATTGCATTCCTAAATCCCCATTTGTGTGTGTCCAAATTGACTATAGGTATAGTTCCAAACAGTATTTCATATGCAACAGCTATTGCACTTTAATTGATTGACTTTTTTAGGGATTTTCAAACTGATTTCTGTTAAAGAAGGTACCTGTGCCTGAAGCATTGTTGTCCCTTTCTTGATCCTTCAGATTCTTTGTTCAAGGACTCTGCAGTGTTTAAAATTCATTTTGTTACAAATGGTACAACCACTTCATTCATCATAGATGGTTTCAGATTATATGTATTTGGTACCATAAAATGCCACACGTTATAGAGCTGTATAGCAAGCCTACAAAAGATACAAGCATGGCTTCAATAAACAAGGGTTCATTAGTTTTTGTGCAATGACTATCATTTGTATTTTTTGCAAGAATGGAAAGTCACAATTTATGTGGCACCTCTGTGATCAAAATGATGAAATGCATGAACTATTATTTTGGTTGCATTCATAAACTTGAACACTTTTTATTTAATCAAAATTGTAATCTTAAGTTTAGATTTATTCCCAATTGTTGCATGTCAAATACCAATAAAATGCCACTGTGCACTCCAGCTACTTGTCTTGTCATTCAAATACATGTGAAGCAACAAGATTTTAAAATGTAAATCAAGGTTTATTGTACATGATGAACATCCTATGAAAAATCCACATACGGCCATTTGCAATCATCATAATGATATGGGGGTAGTATAAATTGTAGATGACCTCTTGAAAAAAACATGTACTCTAAACATGAAAAATGGGAATAAGCTAAAATTTTAGAAGGAAAGAATAATGAAAATGCAAATCTCTTATATGAGAGATACAGAATGTATATTTCAGTATTTGGGGGTTTTTTCCCCTGCAAAGAAACTCCCCATGTTTTCCCAAGTGACCAAGCTTCAACATTCAGTTCAATGTCAAGAACCACTTTCATGGTAGAATGTGTGAGTGATGAAATTTTCCTACAGCAAATAAAGCTGGAATCCTACAGGTTGTGCCTCCAGAAGTTTCTGAACTCTGCAGCTTCCCTGTATCCAGTATTCTTTTGGTTTTACCTGCTCATCCTCAGTTGCTGGGTTTTTCCATAAATGAGCTTATTTTTGTCCATCTAACAACAGCACTTGGAAGAGAGAGGAAAGGAGGTTAGATTATTTTTATTATTTATTTATTAAAACATTTTTATGCCGCCCCATTCGCCGAAGCCTCAGGGCGACTTACAATAAATTACAATAAATATAAACATTAAAAATCCAAAAAATACAATATGAAATAAGCCGCCCTGGCCAGATAAGATCAAATAATACTAACAGTTAAAATGCCGCTTAAATAAAAAGGTCTTCGCCTGGCGCCGAAAAGCAAATAACGATGGCACCAGGCGGACCTCTCTGGGGAGCACATTCCATAACTTAGGTGCCACCGCAGAGAAAGCCCTCCTCCGAGTAGCCACCCTCCTAATTTCTTTCACGGAGGGTTCCCGGAGAAGGGCCTCTCCCGCTGATCTCAAGGGGCGGCCGGGCATATATGGATGTAAGCGCTCCTTCAGGTAACCAGGACCCAAGCCGTTTAGGGCTTTGTAGATCATCACCAACACCTTGAATTGGGCCCGGACTTCAATAGGAAGCCAGTGAAGCTGACGGAGAACTGGAGTCATGTGACCATAACGCCCAGTCCCCGTCAGCAGCCTGGCAGCTCTATTTTGAACCAACTGAAGTGTCCGGACCGTCTTCAAGGGTAGCCCCACGTAGAGCGCGTTACAGAAGTCAAGGCGGGAAGTCACCAGTGCATGTGTCACTGTCGCCAGGCAGTCGTACTCCAGGTAGGGGCGCAGCTGATGAATCAGCCGAAGCTGGAGGAAAGCGCTCCTCACCGCTGCTGTTACCTGAGCTTCCAATGAAAGCTCCGGGTCGAGGAGCACTCCCAGGCTGCGGACCTTGTCCCCAAGAGGGAGTGCAACCCCGTTCAGGACAAGGTTCAATTCACCCTCTCCGAAGCCCGATCCGCCAACCAACAGGACCTCCGTCTTGTCTGGATTGAACTTCAGTTTATTGGCCCTCATCCAGCCCATTACCTCGGCCAGGCACCGGTTCAGTACAGCCACTGCCTCACCTGGATTGGTGGAAAACGAGAGGTAGAGCTGGGTATCATCAGCGTACCGATGATTCCGCAGCCCACACCTCCTGATGACCTCTCCCAGCGGTTTCATGTAGATGTTAAACAGCAAAGGGGACAAAATGGATCCCTGCGGTACTCCATTGCATAGCTGCCATGGTGCAGAGCCATAGTCCCCCAGCACCACCTTCTGGAATCAGCCATGCTGGATAGGCTAGCGGGATTGTGGATAGGAATCAGCCATGCTGGATAGGCTAGCGGGATCTGGAATCAGCCATGCTGGATAGGCTAGCGGGATTGGGGGTCGGAGGCAGAAGCAGTGCCTCCGACCCCCAATCCCGCTAGCCTATCCAGAAGAATACCATGGTCGATGGTATCGAAAGCCGCTGAGAGGTCCAGGAGAACCAACAGGGATGCACTCCCCCTGTCCTTCTCCCTGCACAGGTCATAGTACAGGGCGACCAAGGCAGATTCAGTACCGTACCTGGGTCTGAAGCCAGACTGAAATGGGTCCAGATAATCAGTTTCATCCAAGAGTGCTTGGAGTTGTCCCGCCACCACTCGCTCTAACACCTTGCCCAGAAACGGGATGTAGGCCACAGGTCTATAGTTAGTGGCCATCTCTGGATCCAGTGACGCCTTCTTCAGGACTGGTCGGACTACTGCCTCCTTTAAAGGGGCAGGCACCCGACCCTCCCTCAGAGAAGCGTTAACCACTTCCAAGATCCAGATCCCAATCCCGTGCTTGGAATTCTTTATTAACCAAGACGGGCAAGGGTCCAATAGGCAAGTGGTGGGACGTACTTGTCCAAGCACCTTGTCCACATCATCGGGCCGCAATAACTGAAATTCATCCAATAATTCTGGACCAGACGGCAGCATTGGCATCTCCCCAGAAACCTCTGAATCAATAGTGGAATCCAGCTCGTGACGAATCTGAGCAATTTTCTCCCTGAAATGCCTGGCAAAGTCGTCACAGCGGGCCTTTGAGGGTGTAACCAGGTCTTCTTTCCGACCTGGATTAACCAGGCCATGCACCACTCGAAAAAGCTCCGCTGGACGGCATTGTGAGGAGGCAATGGAAGCGGAAAAAAAATCTCTTTTTCGCCGCCCTCACCGCCACAGCATAGGCCCGATAGTGGGCTCTCAAGTGTGTTCGGTCAGATTCATCTCGTGATTTCCTCCACCTACGCTCTAGCCGTCTCCCAACCTGCTTCATCGCCCTCAATTCAGGAGTGTACCAAGGGGAAGAGCGGGCTCTGCCTGGTGGGAGAGGACGCTTAGGAGCGATCGGGTCAACAGCCCTGGTCATCTCCCCATTCCGTAGTTCGACCAGAGCCTCGACAGGAGCACCCAACTTGTCAGCCGGAAACTCCCCCAGGGCCTTCAGGAATCCTTCCGGATCCATCCAGCTCCGGGGGCAGACCCACACAATCGGGTCCGCACCCTTACAGAGGGAGAGGTCGCTCTCGAGCACAAACCTCACCAGAAAGTGATCTGACCATGACAGGGGAGTCAAGCATAAATTCCTCACCCTCAGACCACCCTCCTCCTGCCCCATCGAGAAAACCAGGTCCAGAATGTGTCCACGTTCATGGGTCGGGCCGGCGACATGTTGAGACAGCCCCATGGCCGCCATGGAGGCCATGAAGTCCTGAGCCGCCCCGGACAGATCAGTCTCGGCATGGAGATTGAAGTCCCCCAGGACCAACATCCTGGGGGTCCTCAACACCAGGTCCGAGACGATCTCCGTCAGCTCAGGCAGGGAGACTGTTGGGCAGAAGGGTGCACAGTACACCAACAGAATCCCCAATCTGTCTCGGTCGCCCAACACCAAGTAGAAGCACTCCAGCCCTGGTCTCAAAGGGACAGGAAGTCCAGTGAGAGAGATGGAGGCTCGGTAAACCAAAGCGACCCCCCCTCCCCTCCCCTCCCCTCCGGGTGTGAGCAGTGCTGAACCAGATACCCGGGCGGGCACACTTGGGAAAGGGCCACATCCCCCCCTTCTCCCGCCCAGGTCTCTGTGATGCAAGCCAGGTCGGCCCCCTCATCCAGAATCAAGTCATGGATGAGGGAAGATTTGTTATTGACCGACCTGGCATTAAGCAGCAGCACTGTCAAGCCCGAGGGGCGGCTGACAAGACTCCCTGGTACCCTCTGGTTGGGGGCAAAACTAGAAGTAGGGACAGGTGTCAGCCATCTGTCCCTCCTTCTTCTACGAGGACACGTTAAGCCCCCTCTGCTGTAACATCCATTGCCCAAGACCATGCCAATGGCAGTGCCTGCGCACTCCCCAGGAAACACAAGCGGCGGTATGGCCAGGGACGACTGCATAAAACAGTTAAAATACAATAAAAACTTTTAAAAACAATTAAAAGGCCAATCATAAAATGGCCAAACAGAGCTCCTAGCCAGCTCGGCCCACCAAATGGCGGCAACCGCCCTTTGGCCGTCGCCCTTCGGCCGCCAGCGCTTTGAGGCCGCGGGGCGCTCCAACGCTCCGCCCCCCCTGGCCGGGGCACGCCTCTCACACGTGCGGGGCGGGTCCCGGTGCCAGGTGCGGTCGGGTGGTGTTGCTACCGGTGCGGGCGTCGCAGACGAGTGGCGGCACGGAGTCGGCGCGCTGCTGTTTCCCGCGTTCCCCTCGGCCGCCGCCGGCGCTTTGAGGCCGTGGGGCGCTCCGACGCTCCGCCTCCCCCCTGTCGGTTCAGCTTTTAACCTTAACTCTCTAGTCTCCTCTCCATCTACTGAAATGCCCATCTGACTTCAGAGGGGAGGAATCCTCTCTATCCTGTGCCCCTTCAGTTAATGCCTAGGGGCCATAGAATTGAGCATTAAAAATAATTGTGCACATTACAGTGCTCTGTATTGATGTGCCCATGTCTACAAAACTGTGCTGGATTGGAGCTTTTTAAAGGTTGTGCACAGGCTTTGGCAAGTACCTGAAAAGTATGGACTATTTCGAACAGTGACTGTTCTGTGCTGCACTGCAACATGTGTTTTAATTGCAGTCATAAGGTGGGGAATGTTGGAAGCTCATCTTTAGCTTACACCACAGCTAGCCAGATTTCAGTCCTGTGAGATTTACTTTGTTTTAACAAGAGCCTTGACATCAGTCAGGTGCAAAATATTTAAAGACTCAGAATTAAAATTATAAGCACAGAAAATTATTTCAAATAACAGAACTGAAACTTGTAGCCCATTCTCTCATAGATCTATTCTTAGCCTTCCCCCTCCACCATATACTCAAGCTTTCTTGATTTCAGCCATCTAGGTAATGGGGAGGCATTTCCTTGACTCTAGCTGAAATGGTAGGAGTCAGAAATTCATTGCAATTATGTCCAGTCGTTTGGATTTACGAGTAAATCCCAAGCTACTCCTTATCCAATGCTGGTTTTGTCATACTTCCAGTTATCCCTACATCAAGATTGTAGTCCTTTGCCTAAAATGTTAGTCCTAATGATTTAAAAGGAATTTGTGGGAATCATGAACAGGATAATAACCAATTTTTATAATGTTTTCTATTGGTTGTATTTTATTTAAACAAGTTATTTATCCTACTTTAAAAACAAGGAGGGAACCAAACACACAAACATGAGCTGATTCCCTTAAACAGAACAGAGTAGATGGGAACTACTTAAAACATCATAAAACAGGAGCCAAGGATGGGGATAGACTGTTGCATAAATTTTTTCAGATGTGCTGCTTGGTAAGCAGTTCTGTGTAAGTAAGATGCCACCAGAAAAGGTCCTGAGTGAAGATGCCATTAGTTTTTGTTAGTTGGGGAAACCCAGAGAAGACCATGCAAATAAGATAGGGTTATGTTGATTTGGACTGCAATTCTATGTACACTTACCTGGGAGCAAGTTCCATGGAATGCCGTTGGGCTTACTCTTGAGTAGACATGCCTGGATTTATGCTGATGGTGTGTTCTATTTGCTTACTCCTATATGCATTTGACAATTTGTTTTAAATCTGACACGGTAACAACCATAATCCTGATACCATTTTGGTACATATTTACATAGTCTAAAAAAATGGTACTTTGTTTTGTTGCCATTTTTAATGAGTCTACCTTTTTTCTTTTTTAGTATATGAAAAACAATGGACAGTGCCACTAGATGGACCCACTCCTACTACAACAAAAAGTTAGTGTATTCTTAAGGAAGAAGAATAGAAACATTCATTTCCAGAACTAGGGCGAGTCAAAGGAGAGATCCACTCACACTTCCCATTCTTGAAAGGGGCATTTCTGCTCATTTCTGTGGTTTCTTTCGGGAGTGCTGATTTACTGCAGCTCTAGCAGTGGGTCCTGCTAGCACAAAATAAATGGCAATACTGCAGCAGCAATGTAGCATTCTATCCTAAGCATCTAGTTCAAAGGGCTTTAATTATATTAAGATATAACCTGTTCAACGACATTACCTTTCTTTTCTATGGTTCCAGCCAAACCTATGTAATCGTTACTTCCTCAGCTTGTCCCACAGTGCCTAGACACCACCTGCCCAGTTTCTGCAGACTGTGCTTCAGGTTTCCCCTTAGCCACTTCCTTTGCCTCCCCATGTTCTGGAAAGAAGGGGCTGTACAGAAGGAGCTCCATCATTACACTGCTTTGAAGACACAAGTTGCAGTTTGCATGAGTTGCAATTCACTTTGATAATATAATTTGAGAAGATGGTATGCTGCTCTTCAGTGCATTTGTCCAAGCTAGTACACTCCAGATTGGCCAAAAGATTGCTAGATACTGGAACTTGTTAATGCAACACATTTTAAGGTCTCTCAGCTGGGGTGATTTACTTCATCTTTGGCTGTGCAAAGGCAAGAGTTGCTACATATAGTGGAAGTAAATTTTGTAACGATTTTCTGACTACATATGTTTACCTTGTGTGTGCTTAAGTGTAATTCTGATTCCTTCCTCCCCCCCCTTTTTTTTTTGAGGGGATGATCTATGTATCATTGAACTTATCTGACTCCCAGTGTAAGACAAACGCAAATGGTAGGAAGTTTAGCAGATGGGTTAGTAACTAAGGGGCTGCCTGTAAGACATATGTCAGAGACAAACGTATTTCTTCAGCCTGCTGTCACCTCCATTTTCTAGGTCTTTAGGACACTTCCCCCACCCCAAATCTTTAGTGATTAAACTAACCAGTATCAGCAGGGAATGTCTTAAGAAATCTGGTGTCACAAGCTGACTGTGACAGACCAGATTGCTTCTATTGTTGCCCCACGTAGGTGCCTGTCACATGGTGCCAATAGCTTTAACAAGGAAAAACACTGCAATGTGTCATGTCACCTCCTCCTCTAAATGATTCATGCAGGCCTTGTTAAGGTGATGTGGGCCTCATTCTCAGATATCTGCAGTTTCCATTAGGAATTCCTTGAAAATTGACTCCCCAGGACACCTTTAGAGGTAACTTCAAAGGGCCTCATTAATGAATATCATGCCATTTATACAAGAGCTCCCAACAATAGCATTAGAAAAATGTGTGTTCACCATGCTCTCTGGTTGAGTCATATTAGCTCCATGACAAGGTATTAAATACAATAGAGAAATTTGCTTGAGCCATATGTGGACTTGATTGGTTATCAGTAGTTCTTAAAGTCTGTAGAAGTAAATTTTTACCACTAAAATGCTACAGGAAACAAACAGATAATTGAAAGAATTCACCTAGAGAGAATAGCCCTGCTATCAAGTAAGACAGAAAAAATCTGAATACTTTCCCAAGCGGTTTGCAGACAAGGGCTTGATAATTTCATTCCAAATGCTTCTGAAATTTTATTTGTTAAAAGCTTTTCTACTCCAACAAGGAGTGTTCACTCATGTGCATGTATAAAGTAAGATAAAGGAATTTAATAATTTTCTGAATCCTGCTATATTTAGTAAAATAACTTAGCAGAAAACAGGAAAAGCCTTTCAGAATCTTTAAAAAATGTGTTCACAATATAAGCATACATGTAGTCTGTAAAAGAGTCTTAAGTTCACATAAGCAGAATCAGACCAGAATCCACCTCTTGCTGGATCAGACCAAGATCAGTATCCTGGGTCTAGTCATTGCCAACCAGATGTTCTGAGAAGACCACATACACATTAAAGCAACAGATGTAAAGGATGGATGCATTTTTCAATTTTAATGTTGTTATAACTAAGATATGTAGTTTTGTAGGTATTTTCCTTTACATTTTTGTGTGTGCATTTTCATTGCAAAAATTCAGAGAACTGAATTTCATTGCAAAATTCAGAGAACTGTAAATTTGAGGTTTGGTCCATGAATTGCTTTATAAAAGCAATACATGAACCATATAGGCTTACCTTAAAATGGAAGTCAAATGACGTTCTCTCTAATCTCTAGCATCTTTGTCCTCCCATAGCTCTGTAGGTACTGGGTTGAGGAAGAACTTAGTTCCTTTTCTTTCTAGGCTTTATCCCCTATTTAATGGAAATGTCAGAATAGTGGTGGATTTAAACTGAGAAATGCATGCATGGAAAGGATTTAATACTCCCCACTGATTGAGTCCAACATTACTGTATCCCCTGTATCCCATTTCTGTTTTAAGCAAAAAAGTATCAGATCTCGTATGCCACATGTAGTTTGACCCCCAGACTTATTTTGTTAACAGCAACAAAATTACTTGTGATATGGATTTCATGCCCCCAATCTATTAATGTCACATTGTACACTATTTAGTGTTAATAATTTTAAAGACCTTCATTGATGGTGTGTACTTTCATAGTATTTTCAACTTGGAGCGAACATTTAATCTGAGAAATAACTTACAAATACAACTTCCTGCTGGTGCAATTAGAACTTTTTACTTGGAGACTGAGCCAAAATATTGCTGCCACCAATGGAGTGCCCCTCCTTTTAAAAAAGCTATATAAATTTTATGAGCTTCTCAAACAACCCCAATGGTTCAGGAAGAAGTGGCAGTGCTACTGTGACACCTTTCTTTTCTTTCTTTCTTTTTTTTCTGTTTACTGCAGTTTATGTGCCAAATTATTAGGCTACACTTGAATTTACATGCCGGGCCCCAACTATGTCTTGTGATAACACTTTGAATGCTTGCTTTAAGATTTTGAATAAGCTCGTATGCTTAACAGTGGATAAAAATCAATTTTAATTATTTGACTTTAAATCAGATCTTAAATTTTAAATCTATCTTGTGTTTTTCTAAAAAGAATCACAAGTATATACTAAATTTCTCATTAAAAAGAACAAAATGACATTTTATGTCCCAACATAAACATGCCAATTCTAGATGTACTGGTCCATAAAAATGACTTAATTGCTCTATCATACCTGCACATTGGTAAGACATTCAATTAAGTATTGGCATTCATTTTAGCTTCTCTTCATAAAAATGCCTCTGTCCGAGCCAACTGCCAGACTTTGTTTCTTGAAAGTTCTAGGGTTTTGTTTTGGGTTTTTCAAGGTACAAAGATAGAGACAGGGTTGTTGTGTTTGTGTACATAAGTGGTGGAGCATGACTGAGCAAGACAGAGCAGTTAAAACAGAATGAAAGTGGCTCAGTTCACATGGCACACACAACCCCTGGTTGCCAGATTGCACTATGGTTTGCCTATTCAAAATGGTACCTGATGCACATTGTAACCCATCATGGGTTAAAGTAACCCACAGGTGCCCCATGCAAAGCAGGTCAATATAGCACAGGGTTGTGTTTGTCTAGTTTTATCTTAACCAAAGTCCTGCACTGAGAAGGGGTTGGGCCCAATGGCCTTACTGGCTCCTTTCCACATTGCTATTCTACGATTAAACTATTCTGTAGGTTAACATAAAATAATCTGGATATGAGTATGTTAGCCACACAGATAATGTGTAAATGGAATCAATGCCTCTAGCAGATGCATTGAGGAAAGGATGTCTTTCTATCCAAATGAAAAACCAAGTTGATCATTTTTCAAATATGAGTATGACTGCTACACTAGACCTGTAGAGGGGCATTTAATTTTTAGTTGATGAAAACAGACTGTTCTAGCCTGCACAGTAACTATCAAATCCAACTTCAGCCTATCAGTCATGCATATTTCATTTTTATTTCCTGGGGTACAGCCCTACTGTTCCCACCCGAGATGCAGGTCAGGCTTCCAGCTTGGAGGGTTTTGTAATTCCAGTGTCTGGAGTGACATGTAGTAGCAGTGATCTCATCTCCTTCGTGCTTCAGCCTGTGCATTTTATCTAAATAGCCACTTTCAACCAGCTAGATAAAACACCAGAGAGAGAGAGGAAGGGACACTGGAGCATCAATAGCCCTTGGCACCAGTAGGCAGCCCCAGGTTCCTCTCTTCCCTTCATGTGGAATTTCCCATCTCCCCATTTCTGAGGCACATTTCCACTCTCAGCGCGGTGGCTGGTCTTTCCTGCCCAGATGGAAGGACTCAGCAGCACCAAAGTCCAAGAATCCAATGGCCCCCAGGTGATGTTGGGAAGACCTGAGAATTTCACCCCTGAAATCTTTGTGAAGGCAGGGATAGTCAAGACAGAGCAGAGAAGTAAGGAAAAACACTAGTAAGAAAAAGAACACAAAATCATCCAGCTATAATCTATAAACCACTTGCCTGGGAGTAAACCCCCTTGAATTGAATCAAATTTATTCCAGAGTAAACAGGTATAAGATTGCATTGTCAGCCTCAAAATGTCCTGGGTGTTGGTCATAAAAATATACATTCCCTACATTCATAAAAAGGAAAGAATGCAGTCAGTTAAAGAGATTCAAGGCCGGTTTGTACAACTCAAACCCTGTAAATAATATTTTAGGTTACAATCCTTTGCAAGTTTGGACCAAACAAAGTCTTTAAAAGTCTCAGTATTCTCAGGTCCTTTTTCCAGCTAAACCTGCATAGAAGCTAACATGATTTTGTGATCAGATTGTCACCACAGTTTAGGAAACAGACACAAACTTTCAGTGGAGAGCTTGTTTTCAAGCAGTGAAAGAATCAGTCTTCTTTCACATGTATTAACATTCATTGAGAAAAGCTGCTAGAAAGTTCTTGACGTATGCTTCAGAAAGGGAGATGGTATGAGACTTAGCAGAGTTGGAAAAGGAGGACTACACATCAGGAGAAATGCTAGGTTTCTTCTATAAGTGGCAGCCCAAGAATTCTCTTGTCCCTTTGGAACAGAAACGTATTCAGGGTCCCTTGGGCATCACACAATGTTGAGCCTTTTGTGTGGGGCAGGATCCCTACAGACATACAGAGGGGCCCTCACAGCAGCCATTGCCTCTTAAAGTGTAGGTTGGAGCAAGCCCCCTTCATGTAATTCTTAACCATGTGATTAAGAATTGCCTCTGTAGAGGGCAGGTGGATATCTGTGGATCCTGATCTCACAGGGTTCCACATTATGAGGAAAGCCCACTTCTGTCAAGCAGGCACCTCTCCACAGATACCACCCTCCAATATGCAGAAGTGGCATCCTTTCATAAGATGGGGAATGCCTGAAGAAGGCTACAGCTACATTAGAACGTGTCCAGGCAGCATTTTCTCCTTGACTGAGCTGGCAGGCAGGAGTTAGGGGAAGTTTTACACTGTAACAATGGCCATGTAGCCAAGCAGACTTATTTTCCTCCTCTGCAGCATCTTTCCTCCTCTGGGTCTCCTCTGCAAGAAATATTATACAAAAAAACTGAACAATGCTTTCTATGCACATGCCATATGCAAGAGATATTTGTAGGACCATATGGGCTATTCTAGCCACTCACTGGAAAGACTCCCTATATGCATGCACAGAGAGCTATTCGGTGCAGAGGTTGGGCTCCTGACTGGCCTAGGATTGCAAAGAGATCTTGCAAAGTGATCTATGCATGTACAGTAAGAATGCAGGTCAGTTCCTTTGTACTCACAATAAATGTACAACCAAAGGGTAATCCTTCTGTACCCACAGGTGCAAGCACGGGGTGTTGGTTCAAACACCCTTGTTAAGACCCGCTCACTGCTCATAATAGAAGAGGATGAGCCGGGGGGGGGGGGTAAACTCAGTGTTTGTTTTCACATTTGATTCTGCCTTGAGCCTCTCCTAAACTCCAGAAATATATGGCTAGACTGAAAGAAAGCCAGGATGGTCATATTCCAACTTCAGAAGTAGTTGGAATCAGTAAAATAAATAAATAAATAAATATCAGTATTCATTAAACCATTACCAACAGTTGATGGTTTAGGTACACACATTGATGCAGATATGCGATTTCACACTGTAAGTAGACCATTTTCATGTACATAAGAAGTACCATAATGAATCAGACCAAAGGCCTACCTAATCCATCATTAGATAATTGCCAACTATCTGCCTGTGGGAAGCCCATGAGTGGAACGCAAGTGAATAGTTCTCTCTGATACTGCTGATCATATGTAGGCACCTTGACCAGTGCCAAAACCTCTTGCAGTTCTGTGGATCAGAGCACTGGTGTCTGACAACTTTCGATATAAATGGATGATTTTCTTAGTATGGTAAACACTAAGATGATTTTCATGGAAGCAAAAGTACGATCCTGAACTATGTTGTAACATGCTTTTCTCAATTGATAAAACTACTGAATACCACTCTCAACCACATTAAAAAGTCATCCATTCTGCTGAGGAATTCATGCAACGCTCAGGGCAAGCTACAGCTGGCTTAAAGAGCAAGATCTTTTCTAGTTAAATGACTTATAAAACCATTACATCAATGAAGTGTTTCCAACAAATGCATTCAATTAAATGGATTTGTGCTGTTGCAGCAACTATTACTTGGATTAGAGCATACCAATTCTTGTAATTTTAAAATTTGAAGAAATATCTAAAATGTGGTTTGAAATGCTCTAAGGCCTGGCTAAGATAGTAATCCGTCATTTGTAGCAGTTTAATGAGCAGATGATCGATGCTCTTCACAGTGACATCAAAAGTGCAATAATATAAACTGAAAAGATAGTGCTTATTGAAATTGGGGTTAGCATTTTCAGAGTTTAACGGTAATTACCTAGCAACAATATGGCTGTATTGCCATGTGTAGGAGGGACTAATCAGTATAGGGCAGCTATAGAAATGTCATCAAAGTGGCACCTGACTGCAACAAACAAGCACATTGCCAGACAAAATTTACAGTGCTGCTTCTACTACTGCAAAAGGTTGTATTTGCTGTATACACCATGTAGAAAGCAGCAAGTGCATCTATAAGCAACCGTGGGCTCCCTGATAGGGATTCAAATCGTTTGGCAGTACAAGCACAGCCAGTGTGGTGTAGTGGGTAGAATGCTGGACTGGGATTCGGGAGGCCAGAGTCCAAGTCCCCACTTAGCCATGAAGCTGACTGATGCTCAGCCTAGCCTACCTCACAGGGTTGCTGCTAAAATGGAGAGGTGGACGACAGGATAAGCCACCAATTGTTCATTGCAAGAGGAAAAATGTTGAGATATCAACACATAATTCCCCAGGGAAACAACAGGGATGTACAGTGGTACCTTGGTTCACGAACGCCTCAGTTCATGACCAAATCGGGTCACATACAAAAAAAAATAGAGAAAAATTGCCTTAGTTCACGAACTCCGCCTTGGGTGACAACCACAATCACGCCCGTCTTCTCCCACAAGCACGATCACACCTGTCTCCCCCCGCACGAGCACACCCACGATCGCACCCGCCCCCCCCCCCAGCCCCCCCCCCCACCAGCCCCCCCCCCCCCCCCCCCCAGCAAGATCACTATTGCACAATTATGGTTTGAACTCTCCCTCCAAACAATAACCTCCCTCCGACCTAGGTTAGTGTTCTTTACTGTACTGTACTTAGTTATTTTGTTGTTCTTTGTTACTTTGTTTCAAATTTTTCTGATTAAAACAATTTTACAGAACGGATTAACCTTATTTACATTGAACCTTATGGGGAAATTTGACTTGGGTCATGACCAATTTGGGTCACGACCAGAGTCCTGGAACAGATTAAGTTCATGAGCCAGGGTACCACTGTACTGAGAATTCATATCATTCTTATCCCAAAATGTGTATAGATATACATGCACACTTCCTTCCACTAATATTCAACTCTTCTCCCCTGTAACATTTCCACACTTCATTTTATTAGAACCTCGATTTGAATGGATGTGATTGGCATCCATTGTTACCATTGTTTAGCCTCTTTGAGGCGAGCCTTCTCTTTTGGGAACCTGGCTGGTCTTACTTATGAGTGCTATTTTGCTTTTTTTAACATTATGCAGGCAGAAAAGATGGACTTTGTCCTGAGAAGAGGAACAATTGGACGAAAATGGCTATTTCTTTAATCCTGTGTCATCACACCTAGGGATGTATGGGGAATTTCAGTGTACTGGTTACCATGCCTTAAGGCACAACAATCTTATCATCATCCAAGCATGAGATTCACAAAAGCAATATTCTTCACCCCTAATCATTTCTGCAAATGTTTTAAAGAGGCTGGTTGGGAGAAAACCCTTCTCCTACCTGGAATACTGACCTGCAGATATATTGGAGTACCACTCCCTAGATTCCGGTCAGCTCCTGTCTGCCAGTAGAGTCGATGCTGAAATAAAGAGGGGTGGATTTCAAGCAGCCTGGCTTCACAGGAATCAAGGATCATCTGACTGTTTTCTCTTCAACATTGGCCCTTGATAAAAAAGCCAAAACTGCTGCTGATTATTGAAATCCCCTCTGCAGTTTCCTAAAAAGAAAATATGGTTGGAATTTCAATAAGGGGATAATAGGAATTTCCAGGAATCTTGTCCTTATTGTCCTTAAAGTCAAAAGAGATAGCAGATTTTTGCATGACAACGTGTCAACCTTCACATCCTTCAAAGGACTCCGACCAGTTACCCAAAAAGTTGGGTTGGATCCAGGAACTGGTTCACATGGACATAAGAGCTCCACCCATGGAAGGTGCCTCAGTCTAATTCTCCATCCTTCCAGATCACAGCTCACCTCTTTCTGGAGGGCCCCTTGGCCTTCTGAATAGCATTTTGAGGGGAAGAGCTTCCATCAATAGGTGGAGGCAGAGAACTCCAATTCTGCCAGCCAAGTTACATGTGCTTAAACCTGCATTCAAACGTTTATCTTTTCATGGCTAGCAATTACAATCATTAAAATGTAAATAAAGGCCATCAACCTAGAATATTGCTTTTGCTGCTTGATTTTCAAGTAGTTTTCTATCACATTTAATAAAGCTGCAATCTTATAAACCCCACTGATCTCAGTGTGGTTTACTTGCCTAGAATAGCCCTAAAGTAAATTGGCTGTGACCCTTCCTTGCAGGCTGGGATGCAGCCTCTGCTGCCCATGCATTGGTAGCTTCCAGGTTAGATGGCAGATACATTCTTTCCTACGAGTGCAGAACTCCATGAGCAGCTTATTAGTGCTGTTCAGAAAGGTCCTGCTCACTCTCTCAGCACCATCCTCAGCGTGCAAATGTGGAAAGGTACTTTCTGCACATTGGTCAGCCCACAAGGTGGGCTGGAGAAATTCAAATGAATTTCTTGGAGTAGGAGAATAGGAGCCAATGGTTAGCCTTGCCAATCCCTTGCCATTTTAGGAAGGTAGCAGCAAAAGCTGCTACCTTTTGTCTCCCAGATGTTTTGGACTTTAACTGCTATCAGCTCCGGACAGCACAGCCAGTGATCAGGAATACCGAAAAACATCTGATGGAAGAAGGCACCAGGAGAGATAAGATTCAAATTGAGAAAGAAAAGAGAAAACATTTTGAAAAGAAATCTATGCCAACAACTTTTTCTGACTGCTAAAAATTGTGTGTGTGTTTGTGTGTGTGATAGAACCAGTGCAGGTCTACAAGTTAATCCAACTCTTTCAGATGGCTGTCCAGTTGCATCCTAAATGCCTCTAAGTGTGGGAGAGCCAAGAACTCCCTGAAATCATTGATTCTATTGTTGTACTGCCCTAACAGTCAGGCGGTTCTTACTGATGTTCATCTGGAACCTGGATTCCTGTAACTTGAGCCCATTATTCCATGCCCTGAACTCTGGGATGTCTGAAAAGAAATCCTTGCTTTCCTCTTTCTGACAACCTTTCAAGTACTTGAAGAATGCTATCAAATCTCCATTAAGTCTTCTCTTCTGAAGGCTAAACATGTTCCGTTCTTTCAATCTCTCCTCATATGGTTTTGTTTCCAGTCTTTGTTGCCCTCCTCTGAATTTTTTTCCAGCTTGTCTGCGTCTCTTTTAAATTGTGGTACCCAGAACTACACACAATACTCCAGAGGAGGTTTAACCAGTGCTGAGTAAAGAGGACTGGCGCTTCACATGATTTTAAAGTGATACTTCTATTAATGCAGCCTAAAATAGCATTTGCCCTTTTTGCAACCACAGCATATTGCTAATTCATATGCAGCTTGTGATCTACAACAGTTCCAAGATCCTTTTCACTTGTAGTGTTGTTGAGCCAAGTATTTTCCATCTTGTAATGATGCATTTGGTTTCTTTTTCCTAGGTGCAGAACTTGACATTTGTCCCTGTTGAATTTAACCCTGTTGCTTTCAGTCCAATGCTCCAAACTATCAAGAATCTTATTTCTGTCTTCCAGAAATTAGCTATTCCACACTGTTTTCTGTCATCTGCAAATCTGATAATTGTCCCCTGAACTTCCTCTTCCAAATTATTAATAAAAATGTTGAAGAGCACTGGGCCTACGACTGAAGTCTTCAGTATCCCCACTTGTTACCTCTCCCATTTTGAGAAGATGCCATTGATAAGCACTCTTTGAGTCCAATTATGTAGCCCCTATGGATACCCCTGATCGTTGTTCCATGTAGCCACTTTTAGCTGGTTGGTTAATCAAGATATCATGGGGCACTTTGTCAAAAGCTTTGCTGAAGTCAAGATTTATTATGTGCATAGCATTCCCACAATCCATCAGGAAGGTTACCCAATCAAAAAAGTAAATCAGATTAGTCTGGAAGAATTTGTTGGCTTCTAGTAATTGTTGCATTTTTTTCAGGGTGTTTGCGGACTGACTGTTTTACAATCTGCTCCAGAATTTTCCCAGGGATTGATGTCAGACTGACTTGTCTCCAGTTCCCAGGATTTGTTTTTTCCCTTTCTTGAAGATGGGGATGACATTAGCCCTTCTCCAGCCATCTGGCACTTCCTCAGTTCTCCATGATTTCTCAAAGGCAATAGACAATGGTTCTGAGACTTCCTCTGCCAACAACTTTAGGATAGAGTTCATCAGGCTCTGTACACATGTGGACGCATTCAACCAATTGACCAGTTACCTATCAATTTTAAGTTACCATCTTGCTCCTTCAGCTTGTATGTATGTATGTATTTATTTAAAGTTTTTGTATGCCGTCCCCTTGCTATATAGCCTCGGGACAGCTCACAGAAATAATAATATAAATACAGTTAAAACCTGGAAAAACCCCGGCTGCACAATTAAAACCTATAAATATTAATCATTGTTAAAATATTGTTTGAATAAAAAGGTCTTAGCCTGGCACCGAAAAACAAATAACGGTGCCAGGCGGACCTCTCTGGGGAGTGCATTCCACAGATGCATCCTCTGCATCAGGGAGATCAAAGTTCTTATTTTGAGAGAAGACTGTCCAAGGTAGGAATTGAGTACTTCTGCCTCTTCTTTGTCCTCTCTTAGCATTTTGCCATCCACATGGAATAGATGAACCCCCACTTCTTCCCTCTATCTTTTACTATGGACATATCAAAGAAGGCTTTTGGTTGCTTTTAGCATCCCTCACTATCCTCAGTTCATTCTTAGCTTTGCCCTTCCTGTCTCCATCTCTGCAGTTCCATGCTACCTGGCTGTATTCTTCCTTTGTAGCCTGACCTTTCTTCCACATCTTATACATGTGCTTTTTTTGCTTTCAAAATAATCTCAAAGCTTTTTGTGAAGTCACATGGGCGTCTTCTATTGCCTTCTATCCCTTGTTCTTGGAATTGTTTGTAATTATGCCTTTAGAAATTCCCACCCATCTTGGACCCCTTTTCTCATTACAGTCACTTCCCATGGGTCTTTGTCTGTTATCATTCTAAATGTATTAAAAATTGGCTTTCCTAAAATCCAGGGAATGGTCACTTTCTCCCAGAGTATCTGTAACTGCCATTTTGTCCACTAAGTCCCCTGTTGTTAGTATCAAGTGAAGAATACCTGTTCCTCTTGTTCCACCCTTCACTTTTGATTGGAAGATGTTATAAGCAACACACGTTAGGGATTTCTTGGAGGGGACCTGTTTGGCAGAATTTATCTTCCCAACAGATATCAAGGAAATTGAAGTCCCCTATAACTACAACATCATTGAAACACTGGAAATTTGTTTTTCAAAAGTTCCTCCTCATCTTCTTCTTGACTGGTAATAGACTCTAACCACTGTATTCCTTTTATTCCTTGTTCCAGTTGTATTAACCCAGATGTTCTTGGCTGGCTACTAAACGCATTCTCCTGTATCTCTGTGCAGAGATATGTATCTTTATCATACAGTGTGGCTCTGCCTCCCTTTCTGTTTCTTTTGTTCTTCTTTCACAAGTTATATCCTACAGTTGTTGAATTCCAGTTCCGGTTATACCTATCATGTTGTATTCACCCTCCTGTATTAAGAGTTTAAATTCATGCTTTTTGTTACCCATATTCTGGAAATCTGGAAACAGAGAAACATCGTGCTAGAGTATATGTGTGCATGTATACTTGTCTGTATGTGCTTTGGTAAATAAAAAACAGCAGATGCTTAATTTTGGTACATGATATCAAAACTATGATGGAGCCAGAGTTTATTTTCTAATTAATATTTCATTGTAACATTTAGTATTTTAACCATGCTTGAAATATCACTGATTCTGGAGGTTCACTTCTATCTTAATAAAAATAAAAAATAATTGTATAGAAAACCACTCTTTTGACATGGAAAAGCAGTATATTATCATGTTAGATTGTCATTATTCAGATTAAGGAAATGGTTTTTAATTTCTATAGGATTTTTTTTTTTTTTTGGCTGTCCTTTGCAGTTAATGCCTACCAATGCATAGTTTCAAGAAATGTACCAAGGTTTAATATATAGCTTTTCAGACACAGATCTGGGTGCAATATCCTAATTAAAGCAATCATTTCCTGGAACATTAAAAATCATGCATTCTCCTGGAGTACTATCACACTGAAAAAATATGATCTCATAGGAAGAGTGTTTGAAGAAGGAAATCAGTATCATAGAAAGCCTTTTATCAATACTGCATGTAGCTAGATGGGGGAACCTAAAACCAAATTTTGGTCTGACAGATTATCAAGAACAAAGTTGAGAGCTGTTAAAGCTTTGTCTTAGATGTTCGCTAGGAGTTCCACCCACAGTCCTTATTAACAACTTGAAAAGTAATGGAACTGGCTGGGGATTCCCATTTGATCTCTAGCAGACTTCTATTTTGGTAAGGAATTTAGTATATGCAGTTGAATCAATACAGCTGTTGAAAGAAAACCTTGAGGGAAGGGAATGGAACATGTCGTTTAACAAGAGTCATCAGAACAAGGCCTGTTCCCTTCCTATGGAAATAGTTCTGTTTTACACCAATTACACAAGATATTTGACACTGATGTCAGTTGAAAGTGTGTGGTCGGCTGAGACTGGGTCCATTTTGGCAAGCAGACTTGCTTCAGTCATACTACGCAGGACCATATTTATCACTGGAGAGTTCAGGAGGCAAGTTTTGTAAAGGTGTTCTGATTATGCCAACTGAGAAACTGGAAGGATTAGTGAGGTGCCCTGGAAGCAGATCACTAGCAAACTGTCAAATATGGTTGAAAGAAATTAGATTTTTTAGATTTATAAATAAACATTTATTTATATGTCGCCCAATTGTGCCACAGCACCATCAGGCAGTTCACAATTACAAGGTAAATATACAATAAGAACACAGTAAGAACCAATAACCACATATTAAAAATAGAAGAACAATAAAATGCAAGCGGAAATACAAAACAAAGGTTGGATGCCATTAATTATTAAAATATTTTAAAGGACTTTAAAAAGGACTTCTTGTCCACCAAGACTCAAGTTACAAGTTCTCAAAGACAGGACAAATTGAGGACTCACTGTTTTCAAGGCTGTTGTTGTTGTTGTTGTCCATTAGGCAAATCAGTCCCACATCTAAGAATCTGTATCACCCCCACATCTCGTTTTTGTTTTCATAGCTATACTGTGTTATTGGGTTTCTTCACTTGGAAAGTAGGGATTCGTAAGATTTTTAAAAAAGGGATGATATTGCTTGCTTATGCTGTTGCTACACTCATAAAGATTTAATTTGCCTGCTACCTTCTGCTTATGTTCACTGAAGGTCTACTTACCTGGAGCACAATCATTTGGGGATACTAAACGACTGATACCAAAGAGAAAGACGAAACTGAAAAAAAGTTAAAGAGTGTGTTGCAGTTGTGGTTGTTGAGGCCCAAATCTTCTCAATTTTTATACCTTCCATTCCTTCTTTGCTCAGCTGTATATATATGAAACTATCTTCAGGAGATAGCACAGGAACCATATATTTATGTGTTAGTTTAACTTGCCTGAACAAAGTTTTAGTGTTGAAGTACACTGCCTACAGCACCATTCCGATTGACATGATACAATGTCAGCTTCGCCTTTAATCTGAGTGTAGAGGGTATCTCCAGACATTACAACGTTACTTGTGTGCACTTCATATTTCTCAGAACTATCCAAAATACAGAACTGTAGCTTTTCCACCATCCCCTTCACAGAACTTACTGTCTGATAAGTGACTCAAAAGTTGATCACCTCAGTCTTGATGCCGTGTTCTTCTCTCATGGGAGTGCTGGAGTCTGTATGAGTTGTGTGGGAATTAAGGAAGCATATGTCAGTGTTGAAAAACTTGGATCAAGGTGGCAGTATCTTGACAGCAAGATAAAGAACACATTATATATGATTTGGGAAGCCCAGTTGTTACAGCACTGATATGCATGACCTGACATGCAGTGTTTTTGTCTTTCAGGCATCTTGTCTACAGCAGTACATTCAGAACACACACGCCCACAGAAGCATGTGCACGCACGCGCGCGCACACACACACACACACACACACTGCCACCTGTACAGTACCTCTACTGTACTGCTTGTTTGAAGAATCTGGCCTATCATTCTGGAAATCACCTTTCATCTATACCTCTAAACTGCCTGGATTGTTTAGTATACAAACAAACAAACAAACAAAAACAGATTATCATCCCAGATGTGAAATTCTGCAAAATTCTTCAGATACAATCAATCATGGGTATAGGAATAGAATGATCATATGTATCAGGTAGTTGCTGTGTAAATTAGAGTAAGAATTACTTTGGATTCTACTTAGTATGCTTTTGGAGGTCTAAATATGGGTTTCTTCAAAAGTAATTACAGTGCATAGTAGTATGACTATTTGGCCATGGTGGAGATGGAAGAATAAGCATGAACGATCAGCCTCAGTTTTTAACTGGAATAGGAGGTATAAATGATAAATTTTAACTCTGCAGTGGCTATCCTATTCTAATCAGTTTTCATTCACCATCTGACTATACCTCATAGTCAATCTTCCCTAATAGGGTGCCTTCCAGAAGTGTAAAATTTCACATCCCAAAATTCCAAGCCATCATTTTAAAGGAAATACTTAACCTTGGATGCTGTAAGTTCAGTCCTGTTCGCGTATTTATTTATTTTATTTATTTATTTAGAAAATTTCTATGCCGCCCCATTTATCGTTCTGGGAGGTCAATATAGCTGTGAACATTTAGCATTATACAGGGTGTCAGGTGTTGCCTTCTGAGTCCCAAACAGCAAACTCATGCTTTTAAACCCAGGTCTTCCCTAATGCATGTCAAACTGAAATTTTGATTTTAAGAGGAAAGGGGGTGTGCCGTTGAGAAATGAGGGCCTTTGTTCCACCCATAGCTTAGCTCTAGGAAAAGAGCATGCTTCAGAGAAAAGAATGTGGTGAGATGGGTTCTGGGTGAGAAGGCACTTCCTGCTTACCTTTGTGCTTTGTCAGAACCCCGCATCCTCTTTCATATGCGTTTGCTACAAAGGCAATAAGGTCTTCTGCAATAAGGTGCCATTTGGGCCTAAAACTGGTAATAAGAAGTGTTGATTGCATGGTTCATCTTCCCCACCAGCATGTTGTGGGTTTTCAATGCTTGGACCCAGTTTTCAGTTTTCAGTTTCAAACAGGTGCAATACAAACATTTCCATGCAGGAGATCCATTACACAGCTCAACGTGGGTTGGTTGGACACAGCAAATGATTAATATTCTACAGTCCCCATAGTTTCATTAACAGCTCAGCATGTGATATGATGAAAGCAGTGCCATCTGACAAACCTGCTTCATAATCATATTTAGAAGAAGTTCTAAAAACATGTCAGAGAGGATAATCAGTTCCATTTCACCAAATTCTCCCTGAGGTCCTCAACACAAAAGCCAGAAACCCAAAATGTTAATATATTGAAGATATTTACATTTGTCTCTTGGCTCAAAATATTTTTGTTGCTCACATCTGTGCTGAACATCTTCTTGCCTCTGATTACACTGTACAGTGCCTGATTTGCAATAAACAACAATCATGTATGTTGTTTGGCTCTGGAAAAGGATAAATGGCATTTCTGACTCTAGAAATAATGGATCATGATATGTAACAGAATCTCAATTCTACAGAGATAAGAATCATATGCAGTTGAAGTAAGACTACATTCTGTAAAAAGCGATAATTTGATGGAGCAACCACAGCATTGGATAACTGGGAATTATTAACCATTTGGTTAAATTTCATGATTTGTATTTCATGGGCAGAGCTCTCATGTGGTACAGTGCTCTTGGGTATGTACCCTTCAAAAGGCAGGGATTGTGGGCTCCTTCATGCAAATCCCCAGGTTGGATCTGTTCACAGAAAGGTTTTTTCCTTCTTTCTTTTGCAGCTGTCTGTACCCCATGAAATTCCGCTCTGGAGGGATGGGCTACCCTCCAGAACATTGTGCAAGGAGAGTCTGAAAGGAGCAGTAAGGATCTGTATATTGCCTTTCTCTTTATATGTCTGGATGCTCCAGCTGGATCTAAGCCACCATCCATGAGCAAGAGGGGCTTTTCTGTATACAGAAAGATCAATGGATCCTTTCTCTCTTGTAGCATATAGAAAACTAGCATGCATGTTAAGAGAAACTCATGCATTGGCTTTAAATCAACATGGAGAGCTTTTGCTTTGCTTCGCTTCACTTCACATGGAGGAACAATCATATACAATCTCTTTTTCTGTCAGCGTAGATCCAAGTTCCCAGAAGTATTTCCACAATCAAATGTATTAGTCATTTGGTGCCAAAAGATGCTTGTTTTTATTTGCCAAAGGTTGGCCAATGTGAGGAGGACACATTACCTTCTCCGCTGATGCTTCCAGAAGCTGCATCCCTTTTGCCACCACATGATAAAATGAATTTTTTTGGCGTGTCAGGAAATAGATGGAATTTTTTCTAGAAAACAAGGCACCTGAGGAGTGATTCTGCTTCCGAACAAAGTCCCACACCTTGGAACTGAATGTGGCCCACAAAGCACTCTTGCCCATTCCTGGTTTATATGCTACACTTACTACTACTTTCCACAATTGAAAAGTAGTTAATAATAACTATCACAACTTAAAACAGCAGTGATGTCCATGGGAGATGAAGGAGGAGGAGAATTCATGGGAACCACCCCCGCTTTCTACCTGCCAGGGTCTTAGTCCAGATTAGGCTCCCTGAATGTGCCGTTTATTTTTTAAAAGCCATTCCCACAGTTGCTACTTGCAGGCTTGGGTTCTTGCTTTGTTTGTCCTGTAGCCTTTGTCACAGCTGTGACTCTGCAGGGCTTAACTGACCCTTCTCTACCAGTTCTGCATGGGTTTGCTCCAACTTGGCTCACCTCTGAATTAGCATGACAAAGCTTTGACACCGGTTGCTGTTACATTATGTCTGCAGAGGCTGTCATCTGAAAAAGACTCACTTGATGCATTTCTGTAAAGTTAGATGAAATAATACATTCTAAAGCTTGGATGCAACAAGGCTGGGTATCTGTTGGTTTACAGTGCTATGTTGAAATGGAGCTCTTATGATCACCTGCCATTTGGCAGTAACGTCACTTTCTGCCGGAGTGAAGTGCTTCTCACATTTCATGTGGCAAAGCATATTGAATTTCGGAGTGCGACCAAGCCTTAGGTTGCAAGGGGATGCAAAGTTTGCTCCCAGTGGCATGTGCCAAAGCCATTCATATTCTTTTGATGCTGTTCGGCGTGTGGCATATATTGCCACTCTTTCTCTATCCCACTGGCCTTTGGTATATTGCAGGATTTTCAGGTTTGGGCATGTTAATAGTGATCTGCTTCTGCAAAGCAGAAATAAACTGACTTGAAGCAAAATCAACTGACTTGAAAATTAAAGGAAAAGAAGCATTTCTATGAAAGCCCCATTATTGCTCCAGATACTTAGAAGCTGCATGAAAGTGGGATAAAGTTAGCTGCCTGGTCAGTTAACCATCATATTCTGCAGCTATGGTGCTCAGGAGAGGTACACACCAAAAGGGAACCAGGAATTCAGAAAACAGCCGAGTTCAGCTTGCTTCAATTTGTTACCAAACTGGGTTCTTGGTCTGGAAATCCAAATCTTTATTGGATTGAATATCACTGAAAATCAGCGAATGACTGTAAGTCTCCCTTCCTCTCATCGGAACTGGATGAAATCTTTAAGCATAGAATAGTATTGTACATCTCATACAAATAGGTGCATTGCTTTTTCTGCCTTTAAGGGATTGGGAAAGGCCTGGTAAATGATTAGTAATTTAGAAAGATGTTGGATGTGATTGCAGAAGTCCCAGCCTCAGTCCTTTCCAATGGTATGGGAGCAATGCCTTGGCAATGGTGTCAGCAGGAAGTTGAGAAATGTGAAACCGCCACTGTCTCACACAAGAACCTGCTCACATGCTGTGTGCCTCAAAAGGGGTCTTCCTTCATGGTCCTGTTTCCATCTGAGTTCGGTTTGGTTGGGATGTAGAACAGGGCCTTTTTACTCATGGTGCCCAGAAATGGGGGCATCTTCCCCCACTGACTATCCAGCATGAGACCCACATTGATCATCTCAGTAAATCAAAAGCACATATTTATTCAACAGCACATTGGTCTGACATGATTTTTCCCCATCTGGGGAGAGCTGATTTTAGGTGAATCCAGTTTTAGGTTTCTGATTTTTACTGTTGAGTTCTGAAAATTATTCTAAACTGCCTTGAGAGCCCAACTATATAAGCAAGCTGCCTCCAAGAAGCCATGGGTCTTTGTCTTCTCTCAGTTTCTAACTTACTCCACTCCCAAACTCCAATGACCATGCTTTCCATTACTACCCACCTGTTGTATTCAGGGTACCGTCATCGTCCAGTTTCACTCATTAGTTCTAGATTCTGTGAGTGCTCTTCATGCTTCAGAGGTGTTGAACCCCTGTCAAACTAAGGACTGAATTCTGTCTTTAAAAAGTTCTTGGGGGTGCCTTCCACTGATAGATTGGACCAAAGGTAAAAAGGGTGGGTCAAAATCACCAGCATATTTTAGCTTTAAGTTCTTGCTGTGAGTAACTAAGACTTGGCAGAAGCATTCCAGCCTTCTAGAATGTGGGTGGGGAAGAGGGAGAATGCACAAAATCTGGGAATCCACCAAATGATTGGTGGTCAGAAAAATGGGGTTCCTACCAGGGGAAGGAGAATGGACATTTAGGGACCCTAGAAGACCAGGTTAGGACTTTAGGTAGGCCAGATTTTGCTCCTGGACCGGGGGCTCAGCACCCCGGTCTATAGCCATTTGTGCCCCTCATTGGTAGGTGAGTAGCTGTGCAAAGGTCCGCCAGTCACCATCCAATCTCGAAGTGCAAAACCAAATTAGTATTCTCGAAACAACAGCTGATAGGATGAAACATTGTGCAGTAATATGTTCAATTCCCCTATACCAAGGGGCTATAATTAAATATTACTGTTCAGTAGACTGTTAATGCGTGGTAGTGATATAGCGGTGCAAGGTAAATGTTTCCTGAATGTGTTGGTATTACTATTCAAAGCCTTAAACAGCTGGAGGCCACATTGCCTAAGTAGCAGCCCCTCCCATATGTGCCTGCCCAGACCACATGACCATCTGGGAGTTTCCACTCCAAAGAAAAAACTTATCAAATAACACTACAATTTTGAAGCCTGGACAATGTACTCAAATCTATCTGTTGACTTAGCTTTCCCGGATAGTGGATACCAGATACAAAATACCAAATAATAAGATGATATTCACATGCTGTGGCCATAGCAAGTAGTGCAATTCAGCCATACTGGGCTCATAATCAGGATATTTTTTGCATTTCCCTTTTGATTTTTTTTATTCAGGATATTCAGATTACAGTAGAAATTGAATCGATCTTCACATTTTTCCATATTGAGTTTACATTCACGATAAAAAATGCCAGTTCAAGTCCTGATCTTTATTAATTATGTTCCTTTAATGTGGAGCAACATCATCTGAATCAATAGTATTCCTTCAGTTTTACTCTTGCACCTGTTTGGAGACAATGTTCTCATGTTTTGCTCTGCAAGGCTGTACAGATGGGCTAATTGAAGCTTTACTCAGTCTACTTAATTGGACGAATGGTTCTTGAAGCTGTCAATAAATGGTGTGTTCACAGTGAGGTAATTAATAACGCCATTTCCTTCTGGTAGACATATCATTAGCCATTATTTCTTGAATCACGACACTGATGTCTTTATTCTGAGAGGTAATTGCAGGTTTCTGGAAGGGTTGATGGTTTACCCACCAATTCCCTGACAGTGACATCATCTTTGAGAATTAAAACTGCCCAAATCTGTTATTTTTGAATTAATAATCAGGAGAGTTTTCAATGGCAAGTATGCCCTTTACTGAAAGACGTTTTTGTGTGTATGTGTGTTTACTCTAATAGAGAATAACTGGTGCTTTTTATGGGAGAACATTAGATAGTAATTTTGAACTGCTTTAAGCTGAGAGTTCTTCTGGCATTGCCATTTATCTGCCTTGTATTGTGGCTGCCAAGATACGATGCAGCCAATGTGCAATGAAATTGGTTCCTAGCAGATTCCCACAAAATATAGCATTTAAAGTA
The DNA here is from genome assembly GCF_004798865.1 of Varanus komodoensis. Lineage (NCBI taxonomy): Eukaryota > Metazoa > Chordata > Lepidosauria > Squamata > Varanidae > Varanus > Varanus komodoensis. Next base: position 107,140,808 of record NW_025335268.1, on the reverse strand, counting down.
TTTAAAATATAATGCACAAATCTGAAAGAACATGATTGTGCTATCTCTTCCTCTGTCATCATGATCATCATTATCCCTATAGACACAACAGTGGTGCTAGCATCTCGCAGAGTTCAATCTGTATTCTCCAGAATCTCAGACTGAGACCAGGAACAAATGCATGCTGTCGTGATCATCATCTCCAACAAGAAAAGTTCTTATTCCACAAGACTGCTAATCTATAGTAAAATCTTTGCATATACTTAATATATATATGGAGAAGACTACTGAGAGTCCCATGGACTGCGGTTAAGGTGGTTAGATGGGGTCACTGGGGCAGTGGCTGTGGGCTTGGGTGGACTTGGGGGGATGGTGGAGGACAGGAGAGCCTGCAGGAATGTTGTCCATGGGGTCAAGATGGGTTGGCCACGACTTTGCGACTAAACAACAAAACTATATGTATATACCATTGAAAAACTAGTCACTCTAGTTCTTCTGTAGGAATAGCATTCTATGGCAAAAAGTTAATGTCAGCGTGCTAGGACTGTTATGCTCATCATAACAGCGGTAGCAAGGAACGCCTTCCTTCAGCTTCGGCTGATTAATCAGCTGTGCCCCTACCTGGAGTACGACTGCCTGGCGACGGTGACACACGCGCTGGTGACTTCCCGCCTAGACTTCTGTAATGCACTTTACGTGGGGCTTCCCCTGAAGACAGTCCGAACACTTCAATTGGTGCAAAATAGAGCTGCCAGGTTGCTGACGGGGACGGGGCGTTATGCTCACATGACTCCAGTCCTCCGTCAGCTTCACTGGCTTCCCATTGAAGCCCGGGCCCAATTAAGGTGTTGATTATGACCTACAAAGCCCTAAACGGCTTGGGTCCTGGCTACCTGAATGAGTGCTTACGTCCGTATATGCCCGACCGCCCTTTGAGATCTGCGGGAGAGTCCCTTCTCCGGGAACCCTCCATGAAAGAAATTAGGAGAGTAAGTACCCGGAGGAGGGCTTTCTCCGCGGTGGCACCCAACCTATGGAATTCACTCCCCAAAGAGGTCCGCCTGGCACCGTCGTTACTGGTTTTTTGGCGCCAGGTAAAGACCTTTTTATTTAAACATCATTTCAATTGTTAAAACATATGATCAGGCCATGGCAACTTCTTCTTCCTTCTCTTTCTCCTGCTATATTTTTATTTTATACTGATAATTTTAATTTTATATTTGTAAATCAATGTATTTTTTGTATTTTTATATTTAATGGTAATTTATTATGTACTATTGTATTTCAATGTATTTTATCATGTTGTAAGCCGCCCCGAGGTTTCGGCAAGGGGCGGCATAGAAATGTTACAATCATCATCATCATCATCATCATCATCATCATCATTCTATTGAGCCAGTCCTCTATCGACTGCATTGACTGCCAGCTGAAGTCTGGGCCGATTCAAAGTGCTTTCAAGCCCTAAACAGCTTAGAGCCAGGCTATCTGAAGATCACCTGCTCCCATGTGCTACCCATCCATTAAGGTCAACCACAGAGGCCCTTCTCAGGGAATCCCCCCGCACTCAGGAAGTAAGTGGTAAACAGCAGTCCTGGCACCCCATCTCTGAAATATGCTTCCCAGACAGATATGCCTGGTATCATCTTTACTGTACTTTTGGTGTCAGACATTTTAAAAATAGTGGGGAAATTGTATGTATTTATACTTTAATATTATACTACTGCTGCTGCTACATTGTGGGATTATATGGAGTTGCTGCTGTTTGTAATTTTTAGAGTTGCTTTAGGCATTTTTGTGCTTTAATTGGGTATTTTAGTCTTTGAACTGGGGGTTTTAATGTTGTAACCTGCCCAGAGAGCCCTTTGGACTAGTGAGGTGGTATATAAATGCAATAAATGTATAAATAAATATTATGTCATCACACATACAGAATGGTGAAATATGCATAACTTATATACAAGATTGTGCCAACCAACCTGATAAAGGTGAAAATGACTTCAGATGAAAGTCTCCTGAAAGGAGGTAAGTATAACAGTGACTTTTATGGAGAGCTAATTTTTTTAAAAAAATGTATGTCACTGTTGCAGTTTTGAGAATGTAGCAACTTATTGTCATAAGTGTTATCATGCAATCATGTTCTCCTTCATTTTCACCTCTGACTTTTATTTCACATGAATCCATTGTATTTGCTGAGTTGTTTTGTCGTTTGTGCTCATATTGGAGTATCAAGCTGTTTCACCCTTTGTTTTTTACATAATTGCAGTGTTTTGTTTTTCTTTGTTTAGTTCAAAACCGCTCATTGCTGACAGTGACCTTCCTGGATAATAACTTCAGTGGGATTACACTAAGAATTAAGGGTAAGGAAAGTGTGAGGTGATAAGGTAGGCAGCTTATAAATAAATTCATTCATTTTGCTAATCTTTCACTAAAAAAACTCGTTCTCTAAGGTGTCGTAGTGGCAAAAAGTGCTGACTGGGACTCTGAAGCTCACTGGGTGACTTGGGGCCAGTCAACGCTTTTCAGCCTAATCTACTTCACAGGGTTGTTGCTGTGGGGATAAAATAGAGAGGGAGAAGCTTGTAAGTCACCTTGGGTTCCTTAGAAGAGGAATAGGAGCAGATATAAAAGTAATGTAGTAAAAACAGTGATGAGAAGGTTGCAATCCAAAAGTCCCATAATCATGAGCTTGCTTCGGCTGAATAGAATGCTGCTGGAAGCTGTAGGATTTTTTCTGAAAACATTCATAGGATGTGCCTTAAATAACTTGAATATTATGTAATATAAGACTGTCCCATGAGATTGCGTCAGGCCAGTATTCTTTCAGCAGCGTTGGCTGCCAGTTGAAGTCTGGGACCAATTCAAAGTCATTAAAAACCCTAAATGGCTTGGAGCCAGGTTATCTGAAAGAGCACCTTGCCCCATATGTTTCTACTCAGTCACTAAGACCATCTATTGAGATCCTTCTTAGAACCCCATGCAATACGAAGTAAGGGGGTAGTGACCAGAAGGGCCTTTTCAGTGGTGGCACCCAGTTTTGGAACTTGCTTCCCAAAGAGGTATGCCAGATACCATCTTCGCTTTTTTTTTGGTGCCAGGTGAAAACCTTTTTATTTTCTAGATGTTTTAAGAGATAATGCTTGTTCTAATATTGTTTTTATGATCATTGCTGCTCTGCCATGTGCTGATCTTATTGTTGCTCTGTGGCTTTATTGTCTATCGCAGTATTGAAATAACATTATTGCTATTTGTTGTTTATATGTTTTCAAAATTTGAAACTGCCCAGAGAGCCCTTTGGGCTATGGTGCAGTATATATGTGCAGATAGATAGATAGATAGATATTAATAAAAAAAAGTTTCCAAATGTACATGTAGGTGGCATGAATTAGGCATAAATTCTGAGATAGCAAAGGCATTCCCAAAGAGTTTGTGTATAAGATAGAAAGGATCAATCTTATCATCTGACCATTATAAAGTAGCCTTTGTTTGACATCAACTAGCCAAGTAAAGTTATTGGTCATGATGGCTATTGGTGATGAGTTGCTAGAAATAAAAACAAAACAACAAAACAAAACGAAGCCTCCCAAAAGCTGACAAAAACAAGCAACCCCCTTTCTTAGTTGCCTAAGGAAACAAGCAGCCAGAAATATAGGATCTTTTCAATGGGGAAAAGCTTGCTTTTTCCCCTTGCCCTTAGAACTTAAGTGTGTTTTTATGTTTTCAGTTTGAATACGGTGTTTCATTTTGTATTCTCACATCTCTAAGATCATTCCTCTATGTGCCAGAGTATTCATCCATCTGTAGTCTACAGCAACCTTCTGCAGCACTTCAGAAGTCTTGGGCTACAACTCCCATCATTCTTTACCCTTGGTGGTACTGACTGAAGCTAAGAGAAGTTGTAGTCCAAAACATCTGGAGGCCACAAGTTGCCAATCCCTGGCTTAAATAGAAGAAAGAGAACAACAGATTGGACTTTGTGTGGTGGGGTTTCAGAAAGTTTGCAAAGGGTATTCTGTTACAGTGTGTTGGCTCTTTTCCCCAAACTTAGGGTTGAATAAGAGGATAGGCAGTGGGTAGCAGCCATAGGTAAATTGGAAAGAAATACTGCATGTTGGCCTACCCTGCAGGACACTTACACTGCCACTCTTTTTTATTCCATTTGTTTCTGTGAGACCCCGAATCCCTCTTGTACACAATGAGGACTTGAAAAGGATGTAGGTATCTTACGGCACAATCCAATGCCTTCTGCTTAAGATACATACAATTAGCTGAACCCAGAGGTTTATGGGCACCCAATACATAGAGCAAAGTAGGAAGGCAGTGATGTATTTTATCTAGACAGCTGTTTTTCATCATCAAGATAAAGCACCAAGAAAGGGGAGGGAAGGTGACCAGGTGCCATAAGACTAGACAGAAGCATCAGCCCAAGCCTTTCTCCCTTCCTGCTCCCAACACACCCCTTTTCTGCCTTTCCAAGATCCAGCTGCATCCTCAGAGAGTTGCATCCTCAGCAAGGTTCTTTCCATACCTGCTGCACAGGAGGGCAAGGGACTGGTCTTCTCAGTCCCAGCTCTGGTCCTCTCAGCCCTGCTCTGGTGACCTCAGAGCTGGGCTGGGGATCTGGGTACTCCTAATCCCCTGCCCCTGACAACGTCAGCAGCTATAGAATTGCTCTCTCAGTGGATCTGGATCCCAAGCCAAACATGATCCACCAATGTGACTGGGTTGCTAAAAATAGAATGTGATCTTAGGCACATTAGCAAAAGTGTGGTGTCCGAATCACAAGAAGTAAGAGTTCTGCTCTGTTCTCCATCAGTTGGACTGCAGTTGGAGCACTGTGTCCACTGTCGATGCCACATCTTCTCTAAGGAGAAGATGACATTAATGAACCAGAGCATGTCTGGATAATGTGAAGGTGAATGGTCTTAAAAGCAAATTCCATGAGGGAGGGTTGAAACATGTTGAGTAGCTTTAGCCTGAAGGAGAGGAAGATGAAATGGAAGCATGACAGCACCTTCAAATAGCTGAACAGCTCTCATCTGGATGAAGAAGACTTCTTCTATGATGCTTCAGAGGACAAGACTGAACCAGTAGGAGGAAACTGCATGCTACATTGTATATTAGATCCTCCACTGAGTAGTGGGTTTGACTAGAAAGCCTCCAAGTTCCCTTCCAACTGTACAGTTCTGTAGTTAATACAGTATGATTTGATTTCCAAGCACCTCTTAGGCATTTTCACAACGTCTTTTCTGTGTACTAGGATCAATTTGCAATATGATTAGATACAGATCTGCATGCAGAATGTAGTGCCAATTTTAGCTAGCAGTGATTTTGGACCCAAATATCAACTTGGCCTCTGGCACAAAAGACTGGCAATTAGGCTGAGTTGTGTGATCGTTCTGCAGCAGCTGTGCAAAGATTTCTGGCATTCCCTCCTTTTTTTTCTGGTAAAGTGAGTGCCACTTTTTCTTACTGACATGCCTGTGTAGATATGATGGGCAGACTATTAAACCTTCCTTCAAGGGACCCCTGTTGTGTACAGAGGAACATGAGCTTGACCTGGCAGCATCTTCAAAGAGATAATAGAAGGGAATACTGCAGTCCCTGGAGGGAAGAAGACCAGGAGAGGATTTAGATCCACGATTTCCTTTCCTGGAAGACCGAAATAGGTCCCCTGATGTCATGGAAGGTGGGGTACCGAAGTCCTCAGGCAGGAAAGTGAAGCCAGTTCAAAGGTTGCACTGCAAGCTTCAGAAGTATGACAGAAATCAATCAAGGAATCAGTATCAAATTGTGCATTAGAATATCTCCAAAACAGAAACTGACATATCAGTAGCTGCAGATATGCAGCTGTGAGGTGCAGCCATACAGTTGTGAATGAAGGACATTTAAATTACTCTGGTGTAGAAATAAATTGAAGGCACATTGTGTAGGAACATTGAAGGCTCTCATCCTAGTTTAAGTGAATTATTTCTTTCTGCAGGATGACCTCTGCCAACCAGTTAGCTTTTGGAATGGGCTGCTCACAAAGATTGGGTATCACAGGCTGCTGTGGTTAAAATGATCCATTTTTTCCCTCTAGCAACAATTGAGTGAACATCCCTGACAGCCCCTGAGAGTGAGATGGGGCCTTAAGCAGTGTGCTTCTTGCAAAATAATGATTTAAATGATTTATTTCCTTGAAATAATAAAATTATGATGGGATGGGGCAGCAAAACAAACTGAGGACAGTAACTGGAAGCTGAAAAGCCAGTTGACGATTCCATCATACTTTTCCCTAGCGTGATCAATAAAAGCTCTTTCAAACCATTAGAACTGGAACAACTGCAATGCTGTGCATGGTTAGACTGCAGAGGATTCTACAAGCCTGAACACTTTTCAAGCAGCACTGGAGTCTCAGCTTTGACTTCATAGCACTTCTCCAAGCTTGGAGCTGGGACATTGACCCACCCTGTGACAGGGTCTCATGTCCATGGGATCATGTCCTGATATGATCCAATCGATAGTATCAGTTATTTAAGGCTAAATATCACAACTTTTTGCACATAAATAGTCATATAGCTTTCATATAGCCTGAAGAAGAAGAAGAAGAAGGAGGAGGAGGAGGAGGAGGAGGTTCACCAACAATGAGAAAATTTTCAACTCCAACAGTAATAGTTATTGACTCCTATTATTGATGTTAAGCTTTGCCTCCAGGAAAGTCTGGCTTTAACAATTATTCTGCACATTATACAGTTCAAATATACTGTCATGTTAGTGTTGTTGGCTGTACCAGAATCCTATTTCTGAACACTTTTCTTGATAACAAGCCGTCTATATTTAGTAAATCAGCATATAAACAGGGGAGCTTTGGAGTGAATTCTGGTCATTTTATGAGCTTCAGACAAGGAAGAACATTCAGAAAATACAACTTCTGCAGTACAAAGTGGTCCAATAGCTGAAACTTGTCCTCTTTTTCCATCTCGCTCTGTCATGTAATTGCATGCTGGCTTGATTCAGATCATGGACATCTTACTGCAAGATAAGAGGGTCAAGCCTACTGTTCACAAATTTTTCTTGAAATTCTCCATGCACAGGTTGTGTGTGTGAGAGAGAGAGACAAACAGAGAAGCAACTGTCTGTCTGTCTGTCTGTCTGTCTGTCTGTCTATTGGCATCAATGGTGAGGGGTTCCCCCTCCTTTTTTGGTGTGTGGAAATTAAGGGAAGATATATATATATATATATATCCTAAGCATAGTGATTCCAGCCCAAATCAGGGCTGCAAAATGCTTACACATGGGTTAAAAGCAAAACAAGGCTGAACAGACGTCAGGTACATGCTCTATAATTAGCTTGATGTGTAGTTTGGCTGTCAGTGTACATCAACTGAAATTGCTGGGACTCTGATTAACTTCAAGTACAACCCACTAGCTACAACTTCAGGTAAACCAGTTTTTCTGTGTATCAGTGGAAAGATTCATAGGAGATCCATTAGAGTTTGCTGAATGAAGCTGTTGCCCTAAATGTGGAAAATGGTACAGGGCGCCACAGATTGTGGACTGCAGGTGGACACCTTTCTCCATGGCATTGCTCAGTATTCTGACAGCATTGAAATGGAATCAGCTGGACTATGGCATCTCCAACTGTACAAAAAAGAGAACGACTGAGGAGAGGGACAAAGGTTAAGATGGGAGCAGACAGAGATGGCACCGAACAGATTTCAGCTAAGTTTGATTGGGAAGAGCACATTTTAGGTCTCTGAAGTGAAAAAGCTTTGCCTTATTTCCACAACCTGCTAACTCTTTCACTTCAGGCAGGTTATTCAATGTTACATCTACTCTCCCTCTCTCCTGTTTTGATATTTTATCTACTTCGTTTGCGTTTCTTTTGATCAGTTTCACCTTCAATGAGATTTTCTGAACATTATTGGCAGATGAGGTGAGGAGCTGTGCTGGTTTGATCAAAGGCAAAGCATTTTGCAAGAGCAAATTAAAAAATACCTTATAAAAACTTCCAGATCAAAGCTAAACCCCTTGCCAAACCTCAGGCCATTTGAGAGTTAGTAGAAGAGAGGCATTTGCCAAAAACTCAACTGGATAGTTCAGACTGAAGGTTTTGCAACTGGACTTAAAAGCATTAAAGCTTCTGTTTAGTTTCAGAACATAGAAATACAAAATATCTTTGTGGATCAGCATACATTTTAAAACACCACCTGAATGAATGCAAGTGTCAGAACAAACTGGTGTTAGTAGCTTTCCTTTCACCATTAATTGAGTAATGGAGTGATCAGCCATGGAAAGAGAATTTGTGGTGGAAAATGATCACTTCCTAAAAGAGCACAGAGCAGAAGGTAGCAGAAGGTCTCTCTTCATGCCCTTTCTTACTCTCTGTCTTTAATTTCTGTAAAGTGTTCCTTCCCAAAGTGTTTTCTTGTCTGGGAAATAGGAGAGCTGAAGATCCTGCAGTCCCAAAGGATCTCCTGATCCAATCCTAATCTATCAGTTGTAGGGCTACTGCTATACTGAAATTTTCTTCCACATTCCTCTGGCAATCAAGCTGGTGGAAAGGAAATTGCATTTGAAAATAAACTCAGAGGAGAAGAAACATGCATTCTTACCCGCTGGGTTTGGGTTCTTGTGCTTGTCTTACTTATGGGACAGCCAAGGCGTGTGCACGCGCATCCTAGCTTTCATTGTTCAGTCATCTCTCTGGCAACCAGTACCTCCTTGGCTTCCCACACTTCGGGTCAAGCCCAGGAGAAAACATCACAAAGATCAAGGCAGAAAATAAAGTAAACTTTCAGGCAAACAGGGAACAGATTTTGGTGCAGCCCTTGCTCCATTTCTTCTCTGGAGCTGGACATAACGTTACCCTTCTTGCACCTACAACAGAGCTTTCAGGGATGTAATTGCATTATAAGTATCTTCATTTAGAAGCAGGACATACTTACAAGGGTCACTCAGAAATTTAATGTTCATAAGCCCCAGGGCAGGGTGCTAAAATCTGAAGAATGAGCCAAAATATTTCTGAAGACCTTATTCTACAAATGTTAAGAATTTTCTTTTCTCGCTCCACTAGAAATAAAGGGCCACTACCTACAATGTTCTCCACACTCTATTAACCTTCTTTTTTTTGAAAAAAAAATGGGAGTGGCTTCCTTCCCTCAGCCTGCAACATACCTGGAATGATACCTGACATGTGGTCTTGTGGAAACTGCAAAATACATGCAGACTTCCAACACAGTTGTGACCATTGACACTTGCAGTTGATGTGCCAAACAACAAAACCCATAAGGCCCAAAGGAAGGAAGGGAAGAAAGATAGAAGGAGTGGTGCTCTGAGTCCTCACAATGCTGAACACTGCTTGTGCGAAACCAACCCTTGGATAATTTTTCCTTCTCCTAGAGAAATTTGATGGACTTGTCCCTGTAATGTTCTGCCCACAAATAGGATGAAGAACTTTGTGAAAACATCTGTGCATAGGACTAAGTGGAGCAGCCCTGATCGTGCTGTTTTTTGCTGAGTCAGAGTAGGACCATCTGTTGAATTTTGGTTTCACTCCTATTGCATTTTCGCATATTTGATCCATTTGAACCAAGCCATTGTTCCTTGAATCTCCCCCTGTGCAAACAATAGGATATGCCCATCTGTGCCAAAACAATCTGGTTCCTAAGGAATCAACAAATCTATTAAGGAACCCACAGGCTATATGGTAAGTGCTTATTTTCAGAGCATCCTTCTTTCTATATCTCGCCACCATTTACCGCCCCCAGCACCTACCTGCTGAGGCATCACTCTGCCATCCCTCACCTTGACCTGTGGTGTTACCTGCGGACTACTTCCTCAACCAGTGGGGAGTTCTATGGGGAGTGAAGGAGGAATGGGTGTCCTTTGAAGGAGAAGGCACAGGGGTCTAATGTATACATGCAATATTTGAGTTATTTGCAAAGCAAAAAACAATGGAAGCAAAGATGTTTCTGTGGGCAGACACCACCACCTGCACCATTGCCATTGTTCAGTCCCACCAAAGCTGCACCTCAGTCAAATTATCAACTATCATTCTGTCCTAGTCAATTAAAACTCCCAGATGTTTTCTGCTGTTTCTCTGGCCTGTTCATTTATCCTTGCTCTGTGGAAATGGAAGTCCGCAATATCCCATGACCTCTGGGCTGCCTTCCCAGGAAATACAAGATGGCATGATAACTGGACAACAACTGCTGGGGACATGTACATGTTTCTTGTGGGATTTCCATAAATTGGTGTGTGTTGTTGCATTCTACATTGTACAGAAGCACACTTTTGAAAAGCTTATTTCTCCAGCAGCAATGGCAATATATCTGTTTCAGAGCATAAATTCACCTCCACATTATGGAAAGGTGATTCTTTGCATTAGTCCGTTGTCCTTTATGACTTCGTATGAACTTTGCCATACAGCATTTAACTTAAACAAGACAATAATTGCTGAAGAAAGTGTGCATATCAAGGCAGGTTTTGTCTTTTTTTCTGGCCTTAAACTGGTTGATAAATATCAGAAACTTGTCATTCCCTGGGATTTTTAAGCAAGGAGTAGGGAGAGACTAAAATTAGCCACCGTGCCTCTCACTGGGTCTGCTGACTGTGACCCAAGTGAATGTAGACGATGCTAACAAGAGACCCATTGTCCCTTTCATTAACTGAACTCACTGAGCCAGGTAAGTTTTTAAGCAAGATGAATGGGCAGTATTTTTAAAAAGTGGAATAATTCACTAGAATTTTGGATGGCATTCTCTTTAATTAGATGAGCACAAAGTCAAAGGCCTTGTCAAACATCCAGCATTACCTTTATGATATCACCTGAGAGAATGAAAGTGAGGCCTCACAGACAGGCAGAAGAACTGGCTAAATAAGAGAGGCTTTTCTGTGGCAGTCTTTCTTCAGATGAAAAATGTCATTACTACAGTGATACCCTTAATTATACTACCATTAGGAACCACTGCCATGTGTGCAGACTGCCTTCTAAGACAACATGATACAGCATAACATGGAGACGTATACAGTGGTTAACTCTTCATCTTTAAACACATGTAACTGATTGCTCAGTTTAATCTTATTTAATGTGACATATTTCTCAATTATTTATTAATTGTTTTCTGTCACCATCTGCTTAACAGTACTTGGCTGAAGACAATAAAAAGTACCCGAAGACTGTGGTCTTGTACACATTTCCCTGAGGGTTTGTCCCCTGAAGGAAATAGCACATACTTCTGAACAGCCATGCATACTTTTGAACAACAGAATTTAGCTGTAAGATGCTAAAACAAGAATTTGCAAACCATATCCCTGCAAAGTATGTGCCTAATACTCTATAGTTATTTATTTATTTGGAACATTTATATGCCGCCCCATTCACAAAAGCCTCAGGACGGCTTCCAAAACAAATAAACAACTATACAATTACATTAAAAATCAGGGGACATCCTTTCACAAATATAAAATCAATAAATACATTTAGCAATTAAAATAATGTTTAAATAAAAAGGTCTTGGCCTGGCGCCGAAAAACAAATAATGACGGTACCAGGCGGACTTCTCAGGAGAGTGCATATATAGAAACATAGAAACAGAGCAAGTCAGTAGGGGTCTCCTGGGCCATCTAGTCTGACCCTCGGCTCCAGATGGCTCTGCTTACAACATATCCACCATGTGCATGACCAGCCTATTTTTGAACACCTTCACCGATGGGGCCTCAACCACATCCTGTGGATATGTAATTATACTAACTATACATTCTATACTGATACATGATTCTATCCTATCCATGATTCCTCTATTAGGTTTCAGAAACCTTGCTAAGAATCTGAATCCAAAATTAGTAAATCTGAAATAGTATTTTGAGGAAATCACATATGCCACAATAGGACTTCCTGACTCACATTTTGGACAACTGAATGTAAACATGCACATGATAGTTCAGACCATACGGTTCAGGGTTTCAGGGTTTATTATCACAAAACAAATTTACTGGGCCATGTTACTAAATTCCATGGAGGAACATTTGCCTTCCCCACTACCACAATCTCCTTTTTTCCCTAAAAGATAACAAGTAGTTGTCCTTCCTGTGTTTCTATTTCTTCCTAAACACATAGTAGCCTGGGAATGAAGATGTAAGAATGACTGTCTATACCCAGAGAGCCAAAATGTTTATTTTAAAATCTAAGAATAGAAAAGATTTGCATAACTTTGTGCCAGTCACAGCCCAACCCACCTCACAAGGTTCTTGTGGGATAAGATTGAGAGCAGGAGGAGAATGATGTAAACTGGTTTGAGTTCTTTAAAACAGAAAAATATGGGATATAAATCTAATAAACAAATAATTTGCTAGCTCTTACATATAAACCCTCCCAATTACAGTACAGTAATTGTGACATTTGAGTTGAGTTAATAGTGGAAGTCTCATCAATTCTGGTTGACCACAGCCAAATGTAACTTCAGTTTTTGAAGGTCACCTATGTCAAGGAGGAAGACTGGCTGATTTATTAATCACCCTTTGAAGTTCTGCAAATGCCTGTATGAACGCTACCTTTCATTGGCTAACTTGAATAAAGGTAAAATCATTGGCAACAATATCTTCCTCAGTCCTTGAATACAAGATCCAAATGGGGCAAACCAAGAAATACATTGAAAACAAAACTGGGAGCAAGCTAAAACACATATCAAATCAAGGTGATTTCTGAAAAAATTAGCTGAGCTTGAAAATCAAAACCAGGTTGAGAAGCAGAAGTCATTTAAGGAAGGGGCTTAGACAAACATTGCTTAGAAATGAAATTATTAAATACTTCTGTACCAAGAAGAATGTTAGAAACCTGGACCACATGGTCTCCTCTAGCTTGCCTGCCCCCACAAATACAAAGTATAGATTAGTGGTAAGTTTCTTGGTTGTTCTTGACATGGTGCTGAATAAATGTTTTCATCTTTGTCTTCGTCTTCAGTATTTCCTAATATTCTTAGGAAAAAACTAATACCACCACAAAAACATAAAATGGAAATCCTTCCCAAAGGTTTGTATAATCTGATTTGGAGATACAATGGGCAGAGTCTTCCAGTGTGCAGCCAGTCACCTTCATACTCAGGGGGACCTGGGCATCTTCTCAAGGACAGAAGGGGGGGGTACCAGTTGTCTTTGCACCACTCCTACAAAATACTCGAACTGTCAGTTTCAGCCAAGCTCATGGGGAGGACAGGCTGAGGCATCACCAGGGTTCATTTCTGCCTCCTCCTCTCCCACCTCAGAATGTCCACCAAATGACAGTTCAGAAATTGGTCTTCTGAGCTCTGAGCTGCAGCTGGTGCAGAAAGAACTGAGCTGGGTGCAAGGGTGAAGGGGGGCCTTCCATGGTCAGAGTTCCAGCTCTGACCTCAGAAGGTGTTCCTGAAGTCAGATCTGGGATTCTGTGTGATCCTATGAGCATCTAGACTCTGCCTAGTAGCCATAGGATTGAACCCTAAAACTAAAATTATAAATTGGGAGAGAAAGAGGTGGCAGAAACAATAAGATAAAATTAAGTGCCATTGTTGTGACACATTTAAATAATTATAACTCAATTTCCTGTGGGGGAGGGTATTTAAATCTTGGCTAGACTGTGACTCATTTATTTAGCATTAAGCTCTTTAAACTGAGGCTGAAATCCCACACAGGCTTACCTGGGAGTAAGTCTAGCTGTCTTGCTAAGTTCTGTCTTGCTTCTGAGGAGATAAGCATATGGTTCTGTTTTAAAGCTCCAAGTTTTCCAGTTTTGTTCATTTAGGCCTTATCATTTGTAGAAGACTACCTGTGTAGTATTACTGTCTTAATATAATATATACCTGGTATTATTGTTTGGTAACTTTGACCTACTCCAGTGGTTATGAAATACAGGAGTGGGGGAGAACATTGACATTACCTTAAGTATAACCTGAGAGCAAAGAAGTATGGCTACTCACCCAAACCTTCTATCTTGGAGCTCTTTTGCAATACAAGTTAATTAACTGGATTTAGATATATGCAAGATGATATATTTAATGGGATTACGGCTCATATAATGTTCTCTGTGACTGATTTGGAAACTAAGCTCAAGGAATGGAATACCGAATTTCCAGCTCTTTGAGAGTTAATGTTGTGCTGAAGAAAAGTACAATTTGAACCTCATTGTTGATGAATAGCTAAGTTATTCAAGTGAAATAGAGCTGGGCCTCTACAAGGGTTATGCCAGGCAGATGCATAAACACAGCGACGCAGTCTGACATTCCTGTAGCCGCTCAGTACAGATATACCCACACCTGAACTCCTGGCAAGTTCAAGGCAATTGTGTATCTCATGAAATATAATGGTCCATTATTCAGAGTCACTCTCCCCAGTGGGATCAGTTCTGGGCTATAGTTTACAGGTTGACAGATAAACATTTGTTTGCTTAGGCTGTTTATACTATGAATCTAAACCCATATATAATCAAACCATGCCAGTTTACTATGGCATTTGAAAGCTGCAATGTTGTAATTACCATCCAGTTGTAATTGTTTTAATAGTCCTGACTGGAAGATTAAGTAGTGTGTGAATCACAAATGATACAAAGAGTGCATAAATATGAAATGTGGCAAATACCTTGCATAGAGCAGAAACCAAGTGTTTAGTCCTTATAATAGTGCAAAAAAGAGAACATTACAGATAGTATTGCTTCTGTGATTTAATGAACAGTCACTAAATATATTCCTCTATTTCCTTGTATACTTTTCAGCTCCCGCTTCCATCAAAATGCCTAATGCTATGTCTGATACACTTGTGTACACACACAACTTCAAATTGTGCAAATGTAAACAATTGCTTTCAAGTTTAGCATCTGAGACTTGTTCATACTGAACTTCACTTGGTGGGCAAAGCATCAACAAGGCGGGAGGTCCAGATGTCCATTCTCCAACATCTTCTCCTTCTCTTCTTCTTCTTGTTCTTGTTCTTCTTCTTGTTCTTCTTGTTCTTCTTCTTCTTCTTCTTTTTTGGGGGGGGGAGGGGGTGGATTTTCCATGATGCTGGATTCTACTTATATTTAAGTACTCATTAAATAATCATTAGTCAAACCAGCATGGGGGCACATTGGCCAGGTTCACATGTCACAAGAAGCCATGGTGATTTTTAATTTGTGCTGGTCCATCATTTTAGCCAGATGCAGTCATGGCATTTCTGCATGGTGATTTTAGTTTCCTGAAACCATGGAGAGTATGAATAATCCCTTCCATGTTTTCCATGCTTCACTGTGGCTTCTGCAGTCATCCATATGCAAGATCTCCTTTTTAATAAAAAATGGTTTGGGACTGGAATGGCTAAGAAGTGTTACAGAGATGCAGGTACCCTAGGGCAAGCAAAGAAGAACCTGCTTCAGTGGGACAATCAGGGTGATACTGCTGAAGTCCATAGGGAGGAATAGCATAAGGAAGGGGAGTTCATTCCCAGGGGCTGCCTGTATGCATGATGAGAACCAAAAGAAGGGGTGAAGACACTGTAATGCCATGGGAACCACACAATTGGTATGGCAAAATCTATGTGCTGTGGAAACCACGCAAGTTGTTTATTCAATGGCTGTGTTCAGACAGCACAATAACCGACACTCATGGGTTGAGTCTGGGTTCAGTGTGGATTGTTGTTCAACCATTGATTGTGGTTGCACTGAGGGTTATCATGCTGTCTGAAGAAAGCTGAACTAATAAGCCATAGCATGAGGGGAAGAAATGGCTTGTTTTTGGTTTGTGAACTGTAGTTTGTTCACTACGCACTGTCATCTCAGCTGACTTCAACAACATTAGAGCCCATTTTTTCAGCAACGGCTCAGGTTCGTTGACCATCTACAAGCAACCTGTATTCAGCCCTGAGTGTGGGTTATCATGTTGTCTCATAATGTGACCGCAAAGCCTTTCTTGATGACCAGGTTATTCTGGAAACCGGAGATTAATGCTACTCCACAGTATGGATTATTGAATTCTGGGTTGCTGTGTTGCATGAACAGAGCAAGGCTAATAAATCATAGTTTGTTAACAACAAACAATGCAGACAGAGGATTTGTGGTTTGCTGTTGGGTTGCAAATGCTGCATTCATAAAGCATGAGCTTTGTTTTGTTTATGGGCTGATTCGCCAAGCTATAGAGAAAGTGGGAAAGAATGGTTAAGGGGTGGGGGGGGGCTTTTCTCTATGCCAGCATTACAATGTCATAAAAGCATTTGGGATTTAGGGAGGAAGCAGGAAAAGGAGGAGAGGAACAATCAACCCACAAAGCATGGTTTGTTTGATCATCTGCTAAACAGACTGTGTTAAATAAACCATAGGTGACCCTTCTGTCATGGACAAAGATTACAAAGCATAGGTAACTTTTTCCACTATGAACACTTTTTCACCAGAAGTTGTAAGCTTTGAATATCATACCTTTATAGATATGAAGCAAAATAGGCTGAGCAGTCTCAAGAGGGACGATGCCATTTTCAGGATCCCAAGGCAAAGTATGTTAAAATAGATATAAATGAGGCAAATATAAAGTAAAGCAAAAGTAAACAATCCAGCTATACTTTTGAAGTACAAAGTTTTGACAAAATCAGTTTCCTGTTCTTGTTATTTTATCCAACTAAAAAGGCACACAATTCAGGATTGCTCCATTCATACCAACTGTTTATGAAGACACATCTATCCTTGAAAGAATAGAGCACACACTGTCATGCACAAGCATCACACGGATGTAATTTACAGTGCATGTGGGTGTGGGTTGGGGCAATCCCCTGCCAATTATAGCTTCCCAAAACAGGCAAGAGGGTGCAATTTTCCTTCTCTAGCTATGTGAGAAGTATTCAGTGGTCGTAGGAGCTGGCATCAGTAAACTGAAGGAGCTGGACGTGACATTGGGTGATATAAAAGTCTGGCCTTATACTATCGATCTTTAATAGTTCCTTCACACATGCAGGTTATCAAATGGAAGTAATTTGTATGCTTACATGACTCTCAAGCTGGGTTATGGTTTGAGGTCTCTCCTCTCCCCTGAATCTCTACATAAGCCTTTCTGTTTTTGCATTAGATCCATAGTTTCACATTATTTGTAAGCAGACAATTACACATTATAGGAACTGTACAGAATTTCCCCCACCTCCAGTTGTAGTTTTGAATAAGATCATGTTGACACAGGGAATTCTATTCACACCTGCAATTAGCACATGCAAATCTCTGGGAGAACTTCTACAAACAGGACAACAGATTTAATAACTTAAAAGTCACAGTACATTGACTTGAATTTCAAGAGTGAAATATGAAGGAGGGTAAATACAAAATCTGCCTTTACACAGTTTTCTTGCACTGCATATTGAAACTGTATAATTTGATTGCTGATAATATTTGGAATGGTTTTAAATGCAACAAGTCACACAGCTATATCTGTTTGGTGGAACCTTTGCAGATAACACATTGTTTAAATCCCCATCAAATCCAAATTAAAGCAAGACAGAAAACAGTGCAGATATTTCCATAAAGGGAAATATTCATTGCAGGAATGCAAATGCAACCATTAAGGAGGCATGTGAGACAATAGTCCATTTCCAAAGGTCATAATGTTGTTAACCAAGCAGTAATAATTTCTCTTTTTAGATTAAACCTTGGGAAGAACATAGATAGGTATCTCTGCCAGAGACACCATGCAAACCAACTCGGGCCCTAAATTACCATGAAGTCAGGTGGAAGCTTTTATTGATGGTTGCCCTCACATTCTTCCTCCAAGTACAGCTTTAATTGGCTGTCATGTGAGGCAAATGTAAACTGCACTGTAAACTCCTCATTCTCCTGTTTTGCTTACAGCAGAGTGAAGACAGAATTCCAGTGCTTTAGCCCTGGCCTAGACCTGGCAGGGGGAGCAGTTCCCCCCACCAAAGCAATGAACAACATGCAGCAGCTGAAATAAATAAATAGACAAAGTCCCTTCCCTCCCTTGACCCTGCCCAGGATCAAGGTCTGCTTTAGCCAGAGGGTAGTTCCAAAGGGAAGCCCACCAAAATTCAAACACAGGGAGGCCCAGTGAAGGACAAAGGAAAGCAGGGGAAAGTACATGGCAGGAGTCTGGGAACGTGTGAAAAAACATCATTGCAGAGTTCTGTGCCTAGAACGGAAGACTTTTAAGCCTGAGCTTTCTGTTCCCCCATGCAGAACATAGCTAGAGACTATCAGTGCCACCCAAGAAATGGTCTTCCCATGAACAGTGATCTGCTCACACGTTTATTTTTATTAATATTTATTCATTTGAGTTATATCCTGCCTTTTTTCATTTAATCTTATCCCCACAACAGCAACCCTGTGAGGTGGGTTGGGCTGCGATTCTGTGACTGGGCCAAAGTCACTCAGTTGGCTCCAGGGCTGAGCGGGGACTAGAACCCAGATCGCCTGAGTCCCAGTCCCACACTCTTAACCACTACGCCACACTGGCTTCCATATTTGAAGTGCCATCCTGACCATTTCCAGTTTAGAGAGAAAGCACTGTAAGAACAGTAGCCCAGCAACAATTGGCACCTGGACAGCAGATGGAGAAGGCTGGAGCACCAGTCACCTAGTCACAGACTTGCACGCTAAGGTAAGAAACACTGTATGTTTACTGAAATTATAATAAGAATTTCTAAATTAGCACATACACATATAGCACATACACATATAATAGCACATAAACATATAATAACAATTTCTAAATTAGCACATGTAATTTTATGCAAATCACTGTCATCTTTTGACTTTTTTATTGGTACGTTGAATCTCTTTTTGGATATTCCTACATAGACACCCTACGGCTTCTTGACATCTTCCTTCAATTTTAAGGAAGGTAAGAGTATCATGTGTGGCAACCCATCTGAGATGTTTAACCCAAATTTGCCAGCTCATCTCCCAAAGAGAGGACCTTCTGGAGGGAGCATCACATCTCTTCTGGCTCTAAGGTGTCTTCTTCTGTATCACTTTTTTAAACATTTGGAGCTAACCAAAGGAAAATCTTCCTGGAACTTTTGGGAGGAAACAAGTCACCATTTTCCTTATGCCCCCTTCAAGAAGAAGAAACCCTTGCAGAAAGTCCTATAAAAATTCAGGATCAACTTACAGGACATTCTTCCCTAAATGTACAAGCAGAAACAACTAAGTTGTCTTGGGTAAACTTTTTCCCACGTAACCTATCCTAAATGCATTGACATATTCCACATATGGAAGACTGAGGTGACAGGGGATATTCCAACTCATTTGCCTCTGGGAATCCAGGCAAGGCAGGGGAAGCCTGTGGTTGCCCATAACTGAAATCAGATTTTTGATAACTCTGCTCTATTTTCATATACTTTTGTTAATTTCACCCAGCATCCCTTAAAATAAGGCTGATCCTCGCCACTGCTGCAGCAGCAAAGTCCTCTGAACTGCTAACTTCATAGGAAATATATTTTCAAATAATGAGGCTCAAAGTCAGCTTGCAGTGCAGGTGAGTACGCACACGTTGGCTCATTGAAAGAGGGGCTGAAAAGCTCACATTCAGGATGCATTAATCTGAAAACAAGTGTACTTTTGTGTCTGGGGAGTATTATTTTCATTGCCATCAATTTAGTACATAGATAGACCGTGATTCTAGACTTGCTATCAGGTTGCCCTGAAGACGGAGACCCCTCACCAGGCCACTCTATTTAATTTAGACTAATCTACAGCTAAGTGAAACTTTGTAACCTCTCTGATTTCCTCCTATCATCATGAACACTCTTATTTCCCCTTCCCCTAAATGACCTACTCTCAGCCTTTTTGGAGTGGTGGTGAAAGGGGGAAGAGCAGAGTGACTGCCAGGTAATATTAGCAGATATATATGTCTAGTGACAGCAGTTTAGATACATCAGAAATATTTAACTAGTTCATCCCAGATTGTTCAAAGGTTTGCTAATCTGATTTCTCTTTATGCTTACCTTCTCCTGCTCCTAGGGGAAAGCCCTAAACACAAAACACAGTCATTCTAATATTTCACGAGGTGGTATTAAATTCAAGTCACAAACTATATGAAGAAAAACAAAGCCGCCAAGGAACTATGGATGTAAACCCATCCAGTAACCTTGGAGTAAGTCCCAGAAAACTCAGTGGGGCTCATTTCTACATAGAAACATGCAAGATTCATATTAAATGGAATGTCAGCTAAGAATACTGGAATCCAAGCCAATTAAGGCCCATTTAAAAATGTACGGATTTTTTACCCATTTTATTTTCAAGTTCCACATAAAACTGGCAAAGGACAGAGCTGGAGATGGAAAAAGGAGGATGCCTGTAGAAATGGACTAGACAAATATCCCTCTCCCTAGAGTGCTATTGAATTCAACATGACTTAACTTTCAAGTAAATACATACCAGATTGCTGCTGCGATCTGCTTCAACCTAAAGATCCCATGTTTAACTAGTTTGTGGTCGGACAAATGGAGAATAAATTTGGTGTTGATGCCAATTTTCCATATTTGTTCTTTGACACTGTGGCTGGTGTACATGATCATCATTTCATGTATATAGTTATTTATTCAATTTATATTCCACAGGAAATTGGTCCCGAGAACTCTCATGGGTTAACAAGCCACAGCAGTTTGCTTAAACGATGCTGCATGGCAGATGCCATTTGCCTCATCACCTGCTTGGGCACGGCTTGTCCTGTCAGCTGAAACTGGGTGGCACGGCTTGTGGAAAGGGAAGCAACCTTCACAAACCCAACAGCCAATGCCATATTCAACTCTCATGCAAGCAGGGCTGATATACCGTATGGTCAGCCCACTTAGCGCATCAGTGGCAAGGTATTCCCTACTCATTCAGAGAGGGGGCAAAGCAACTAGCTTCTTTTGCCCATCATATCAATATAGATAGACAGGAAGATAGAATGACGTAAAGACAGAGACACCAAGGCAATACCAGAGCAACTGAGAAGTGGTTACAAGGAGGGAAGGAAGATTGCACAACAATTGCTGCTGTTTTTTCATTTTTCCCCTTTTATCCCAATTTTTTTGTGTCTCCCCAAATGTTGTAGAAATAGTAGTAGTTATTCTGTGCTGGCAAGTCATCTTCCACTTAGGTGATCCTATGTATGGAAGCTGTTCAAAATACCCTATTCATGACAGCCTTGTTCAGATCTTGTAAACTCAAGGCTGTGGCTCCCTTTATGGAGTCAATCCATCTCATGTTCGGTCTTTCTTTTCTTCTTCTGCATTTGACTTTCCCTAGCATGATTGTCTTCTCTAAATGTTGATTGGTGAAAAATGGGCACAGACCTATTTATATTCCCATTTACAGTTGACAGGATGAAATGGCTTTGTAAAAGCATTACTTGGATTGGTAGTGACTGAGGTGATGAAGGAAGGAGTTTCCCCGTCTTCCACACCACCCTTGGCAAATCAGGTGCCGGGGAGAGGAGGTGAGTACATGAGAGACACGTGAACAGTGCAGAGGTCACTTGGCACTTTTTATTAAAGCCAGCTATGGAATAGTACTCAGTCAAAGGACTTAATAACTATTTAAGGTGTTAGAGTCTGTGTTGATAACACTGGGTTTAACGCCACTTCCCAGTTCACTCCAGTGCACTCTACATGTGTACCTCGGCAGTTACTCAGCACCTTACGTCTTTGATGACCTCTGTTCCAGTTTAGGGTTTTTCAGCAAGTTAAACAAAAGAACCCCTGCCCCCAACACCTTTCACCTGAGAGGGGTCTGCATTAGAGCAGCTTTTTTCAGGATTTCACTCCTAGAAAGCGGTGAAATTGTTTATTAATTCCGAAATGGCTTTAATGTGCTTGGAAAGTTCACCTCTTGGTGTGTGTCTCCTTGCAGTTGTCATGAGAATGCCGTCCTTCTGTACTATACCAGATGCCTGTAACTGAGTGGAATAAGAGGAACAGATCTTTGCAGAAGACCTGTTACCCTTCAACAGATTGATGTCTGAGTCAGCATGCTTGACGGTGTTGGCAGTGGAGCATGTGCAATAAAGCTTTAACCACTGTTATCTCTGTACCACAATTAGTATTGTGTTAGTAAATATTGTACATTTGCTATCTTCACTTTTCTAAAGGGGGGGGTGGGGGGAGAGAGGGTGTATGAGATTTCATATCCTGAGCTCTAAGCTTCATGTATGGTCTGATGCAATGAAAATTAAATTTTACCTAAGCACAGTAGGTAATGTACACAACCCAAACCAAAGGATTAGTTTTAAAGTATTTTAAATAATATATGAAAGTTTTATTACACCAGGGGTGGTGGTGGAGGAATCATTAAACTGTCCAGTAATTACAGCATATTGATTCCATTTTTTCTTGAAATACTAAGACCATTTCACCACATGCAGAATCAATAAACATAATTAAAATATGAGCTCATCAAAACAGCAATTAAATGTACTTAACAGCTTTTGTGGCTTTTTCTCCATATGGTTACTGTGGGAGTGTGAATCTGGCTTGCTAGATAAATGTAACAAAATGATGTGAAGCCCTAGGAAAAGATTACCGTGGTATCATAAGTAAAGACAATAAAGTTTAGCACTATAATAAGTTCCAACAAATCAAAAGTTTACAAAAGGAATGTATACAATTGTAAGAAGGAAATTCTGTTGTATATTTCTATGAGAATAACACTGTTGTAGGGTTTTAAAATGGCAAATCAAATCTCTCTTTCCTCATAAAAGGTCTTTGCAGCATCACAAAGTGCAGCTCATCTGACCCCCTTTTAATCACATGTGTGTTTAGGACTTTATGACCCCCATCTTTGATGAGGCTGCAAGCCTAGACACACCTACTAAGCCCCTTTAAACACAATGGGGCAACAATTCGTGATTCATTGAAATGGGCATTATTAATACGCTTCAGGTAATACAGAAAAAATGCTATGGGCAAAGAATCCAAACAATGGATGCCTTGATGCCAAAGGCTCTGCTGTGTCCAAAGCCTGGGTTCTTGCTGGCAGGGTAAAAATAGCATTTGGACTTTTTCCATAAAGTGGGGAAAAACTATTAGACAAGCCCCTCAGAGCATTTCTAACTCCCCCTCTTTGCCAAGGAAGTCGTCAGGGTTTTGGAGAACTGAGGTTTAGCTCCTTCTTCCTCACATCCCAACATGCCCATCTCTTCCCCCCACCCCACCATGAGCGTAAAATTCCAATCTTAATCAGGGAACAGCTGGGGTGGGAACTGTGGCACAGGAATAATCCCTCCAGAGTCAAAGCTCTGTCTAAGACCATGGATGGGTATTTCGAAACAATCCTGCAGGTTCCTGGAACACTGTCTAGAGTCTATAGGGTTGCTGTCTAAAAATTAAGAGGTGGCTACTTCATGTCCTTCAAACTTTTCTTCCAAAGCCTTCAGAAAGTTGTGCAAACTTTAAAATGGTATAGACAATTTTGAATGTTTTTGCCCTTCTTTCTCCCCTTCGTCTCTCTGTGTGTGCATAATCATTAATTTGTTTCCAGTCTTAAGGGTCCTATGCTTCTAGGTAAGTTATGAAATGCATAAATAATTGCTATACACATAAGAGAGATATTAAATCAAAACTTTCTGGATTCAACCATATGAGATCTCTCTCTCCCTCTCTTTCTTTTTTGTTCCATTGAGTTGGCACTTGAATAACACTGGCAGTAGAACTTGTATTTGCCAAACTTATATTTGTTTGTAATTGGGGAAAAAAACTGAATGGGAAACCATGTTGTGCAGGACAATTTTACTGTTGGAAATAAGAATAACTACTTTTTCCCAAGCCAAACTGTGCATGTGTTTGCAAAATCTACACACAATTCTAAATATAACAAAATCTGGCATAGGGACCAAAAATGTAACACGAATGAAATACCATATTAAAGTTGGTGCTAAAACGAAACAAAAGAGAATGCAAAAAAAGACACCCCTCCCCAAAATGCAGCTGGCCAGTTAAAGAAGGCTGGCTGAACGAAAAATATCTTTGGAAGGTACCGAAAACAGCCCAATATTGGCACCTGCCTGACCTCTGGAGGCAGGGAGTTCTGCAGAAAGGCAGCCAAATCTCACGTTTCCAGAGGGATTCTGATCAGGTCATATTCCATGCAGGACTGCCAGGAGCATCCTATCTGGTTACTGGAAATTAGCAAAACTCATTATCTGACATTTTGCAAATTCTATTTTGAAGCCCATTTTGACTCAACAGTGGTGCACATCTTTGAAATATCTACATTCTTTTCCCATTTATTGAATGTATTTTTTGTAAATTTTAGAAAAAGTGTGCAATTTATGGACATTCTTCGAGTGTACATATTTTTCATCAGAATTTTCAAATGATACAGTCAAACCCTATTTTTGGGGTCTTGAATCACATTGTATGGACTTGAGCCACCTCTGGCATCTAGTTCTGGGCTCAGTCCAGAAGGTGTAAACTGGGCCAAAAATCAACTGAAATTATTTCTAATACTTGATCCTGTAGAGCAATAAATATCAAGGAATGAAGATCTTTATCTGGAAGCTAATCCAGCAGAACATTAAGAGCATTCCCAATAGAAGTAGAACCAGGTACAGAAAGCAAGAGGGTCCTTCTAAAATAGGTGCTTCCTAAGAATATGAGCGTATTCTTCCAGCTTCCAGCTAGAATACTTTTTAGCAGTTGGGTTGTTGTAGCTTATTGGTTGTGTGTGTGTATTTAAACTATGTCTAAAATACAAATGTAACAGGAGTAACAAAACTGAAATTAAGGACAGCGAGATGGGAGGAAGCTTCTCCCAGGCAAACAGCTTACAGCCTCACCCTGGACACATCTTTTATGTTTCTTTTCAGTGAAGCTTTCATTGCAGACCTTTCTTTCTCTGCAGCTTTCCATTTACGGTATAAGCAATTCCTGACTCGGTTTCAGTTTATGGAGAAGCCGGATCTACTGAGTTTCCCCTATCAGTGTCCTCATGCCCTACTCAGCCTTCAGGCTGCAGATTGTCCTGGCTCTGGTTTACCAGCCTCCTCCATAGCTGCCTTGCCCCAGGCTGAGCAATAGTCCCCCGGCCACTTTAATCTACTTCATGGTATGTCACAAGCATTGAGAAAGTTCTTTGGATTTTCTGCAGGCAGCTAAACAGAGCTGATCTTTGGACCTAGAGGAAAGGAAACTTGCACATGCGCATAGTAATGCTTCGGGCTCTTCCAACTGGCGTGGATGTTCAAGCTTCCAGGCAATTGCTCTGTTGTTTGTTGTGAGAGTGCTATCATGACAGAATATGCAATATTAGATCCTAAATCTATCATGCTACAGTGGCCACATATTTCATCATGTTGTTCTACAGGAGGCAAAATGTCTAGCAATTACATCTGCCTTTTAAAGCAGAAAATTGATTTTAAGAGTGCTAAAATTCAAAACAGATGATGGAGGCAAAAATAGCCCTAGTAACAATAAACATTTTAATTTCATTTCGATGATCTGAAATTAGAATGCAGATAGAGTTCTACAGTTTAAACACACAAACACATGCACTTGAGAAGAAATGTGTGTGTTTTTCTGTGTGTCTGAATCATTCACTGCATTACATAGGCGAGAACCAACTTGCACTTAAATTTCACAGAGGCTTGGTGGTTTCTAGCTGAATCAGCACCAAATTGTCCTGACATTTTTAGACCACAAATAATAGATAAAAAAAATCTTGCTGTGTCAGTAACTCAGAGGATGTTGAAATGGTGAGCTTTTGTGGCAGGGTCACTTTCACACTGAATTAGGGATGACAACTTCTTTACCACTTGGGGTGGCCACTCAAGAAAAGATAAGATGAACTAGGGAACATGGCTCCCAGTGGAAGCAAAACTATGCCAGAGTAGAAGAATCCATCTTCACATCAGAAGGAGAGATTGTGAAGTTCAGGGATGAGCACACAAGCCATTTTTTCCAGCTGGAAGACAGACATCGAATGCAATCCTATAAACTCACTGAAATCATAGCACCATTATGACTATAGGAACACAGTAGAGCTGGCTTCTGTTGCTCTGGGGCTAACCGTTGTTGCTTGTTATTTATTTATTTGGTAGGAAGTTACTATATTTTTTAAAGTACATGAAATAATAAAAAGAGCATCTGCGCCCATGTGCTAAGATGACTGCCCTCCTTCCTCACGAAATATTTTCAAGGCTAAAAAGGGATACTGAGCCTTGCTGTGGCAAGTGCTGCCATAGCCAATGGGCCTAGTCGCCAACCTGCATAATCTGCCCCTCTCTGAGTGGACATCTGGGGTGTCCCTGGTCACTTGCACCACTACATGGTGCTACCCTGTGTCCCAAGTGGGGCAGCTGATCGGTTGTTAATACTCCTGTGGCAGATTTTCTGTTGTTTGGAAAAGTAAGAGTCCAAGAGCATGGACCATGTTGCCCGAAACAGTGCCCTCTCCCAGATAACCTTGCCTGGATTTTAGGCTCTTCTGGGGGTGGGGAACACCTTCTCTTCATCCCGCTACTTTCACAGGCCTGTTTGGTGGGGATGCAAGAGAGGCCTTGGCTGCAGTTGTCCCCAAGCTCTGGAGCTCACTCCTTGTTGTCCCTCTGCCAAAAGGCAAAGACATTTTTTATCTGAGCAGATCTTTAGCAGTTGATTATTACAGGTCTTCTATCAGGTCAGATGCTGTTTTCTCTCTTAAAATACTGTTTCAAAGCTATTTGCCTCTATGATCATTTTTGTTAGCTCCTTGAGCACCATTTTTAAAGTGGAAAGGCAGGGGACAAATCAAATAAATAAATACATCAATCATAAAACCAGTATACACTTAGAGCTGATTTGCTCCAATGTCACCCCAAACAACAGACTTTTCCTTTGATTAAGCGCATGACACTCTGGGGCAAGTGATGAGAAATCAAGTGATATGAATGCATCACTATGGCTTCTAATTTTTACAATGCACAAAAAATGGGAAATAATATGCTCTATTATCTCATGAATCTTACTTATGGCAACTATAAGTCTGCTATGTGGTCTGCAAAATTCATAAGTCACACTCTCATCTAGTTATTCAGGCTTTAGACATCTGCATCAGTTGTCTAAAAGAAGCCTGGGAAGGTGATTGCTGGCTGGAGAATGCTAGGAGCTCTGGGATTTTTTTGTGTGTAAGCACACATAGGATTGCACTCTTACAGTTAATCTTATAGGTTTCCGTAAATAAATTCAGTATGTATTTGTTCCTAGATAAGTATACACAGGGAGGACATAGCATTTAATACCCTTAGTGTCGAGTCTTGTATCCTCTAAAAGTAGAACTGAAGCAGACTTTAGTCAGGGTAAAGTTCTCAAGTTTTTCAAGTGTGCCTTAGGATTACTATTCAAAATCTGAATTGTATGATATGACATTTGTGATTATTCTCAGCTGCAGGATACCACTGTATGTGTACATGCCACGTGCAGCCCCCCTCATGTCTCTGTCCCTTATATGCTGCAGGGCCTGCATACACTCGTGTAGTATTCTAGGCTGTAATCCTGCTTACTTACTTGAGCTCAATGGATCTTATTTTTGAGCAGACATGTATAGGAGTGCACTGTTGATCTCTTTTCAGAATGTGAAATAGATATTATTTCAGTGTGAATGAAGAAGAACACTTTCTTTGAAGAGATTGCTTAGAATGTCTCATGTTGACTTTCCTGTTATAGGCTTTGGGGGGATTTTTAAAAGTCCCATGTGGCTCTTTAACTATGTGCCAATCATGTGAGGAATAAAATTACAGGGAGCCAGTATATATAGAAGTGGAATAGTTCAAAGATGGAAGAAGGCAGAATGAGACCAGCAGTTCAGGTCCAATTAAGAAATTCATCAAGCGTGTTTCAGAAGAGCTGCTGTATCGGTTTCCATATCCAACTCCAAAGCTGCCTGAAAGCAACAGGAATCTGTTTAAGGTCTAAATATAGGTCGGATGAGCCAGGAATAAAAGGCTTGAACCAACCAAGAGCTGAGACAATTGGTTGAAATGCAGCCAAAACCAAACTACTGGTTTAATCAATGACATCCATACTGAACAGAGTCTTCATGTTAAGGTTCCATGATTCTGACGTATCAGTCAAAGAACGAATCCTTTCAACAATAAGCCAAAAATGCTAATTACTCCAGAACCTGGCAGTATACAAAGATTATTACTCACAGATAACTTTTTTTTTTTTTCATTTTTGTCCCACCAATCATCTTCACTGCTCAGGATATCTGAAGCAGAAGTTTATTTTCATGCAGTCATTTCCTTCCCTCCCTTTTCCCTTTTCCAACCAACCTCAAAAGACTAATTATCAAAGTATTAAGCATGTTTCTAAAATACAACTGAACCCATCATCATAGGCAAATGTGCTGAAGAATGTCCCCCATTATTTGAAATGACAGGATGTATATAAAGCCCATATGTTTTCAAAAGGGTTTCTGTCAGTATTAATCAAAACGTTGGCAAATTTATGAACACACTGAACAGCACGCTTGCCATATGGGTAATCTCTCTCCTTTAATATTGGGAATTTGAATTAATAATAAACACTGTAGAGAAACCTCAAATGAGACAGAACCAATAATGCGAAAGCCAGAAAAAATAAAGCAACTGATGAACAAGATTCTGCAATGAACACTTCCCTCAGATAATCTCTCCTGCCTACTCTGAGTGCTCAGGCACTTATTTCCACTATTGTCAGGAGGCGGATGTGGCTTTCCACATTTACTACATCAGCTGCCATCAGGCTGTTCTGGACATGGCCAGCATCCAGTTCTGGTATCCTAGGTCATCTACTAAAGTTGCCTGCTAAGACCTTTCATCTTTCCTTTTGCTTTCTCCTGATCCAGTACTCCAAGTATAGCCAGGTGGCTCAGTTTAGCCACCCTTTTAATCTTTCACAATGCCTGCTAAATAGCATTGCTCTGGGGCATTGCAGGAAATTAAAAAGGCAAGCCCACCACGTCAGTCCAACTGGCGGAGGAGTAGACCCATGGGAAGGGGGGAGCACAACTTTTGCCAGGGCTGCCTCAAACCGAGCGCTGGTTCTGTCTCGATGTAGCACCCTGCAGGGTGCTTGAATGTTTTTGGC
Organism: Varanus komodoensis; assembly: GCF_004798865.1. Classification (NCBI taxonomy): domain Eukaryota; kingdom Metazoa; phylum Chordata; class Lepidosauria; order Squamata; family Varanidae; genus Varanus; species Varanus komodoensis. Next base: position 107,111,825 of record NW_025335268.1, on the reverse strand, counting down.
ATCCCAAGAGAGCGATACATCAGGTCTAGGTTTGCTTGCAAGGAGATTTATTGATCTATTGAGAAAGTTATAGTGCAAGCGTGTACTCAATCAGCAAATCAGCCAGGATCCTATCAGCTGGAATAGATGAACAGCAAAACATGCAGGTATTAGCAAGAAGTCCAAGTGGGCCTCGGCTTCAAAGATGCCTTTGAGTTGTTTACAGTCAAAGCAGCCATTACTACAGTTATATCCACTTTAAAGTTACATGGCATTTAATAGTATTCATTGGTAAGGGATTCCTTCATAAGTCTCCAGTCGTAACTTTCCTGTAAAAATATTCAGAACTGGTTTGCCATTGTCTTCTTTTGTCCAATACTAACCAGAGCTAGCTGGAGCATCCCTGCCATTGTCTGGGAAAGAGCCTGCACCAGAGTCACTTTCAGCTACTGCTGCTGCTTAGTTGCTGCCCTTCAGGAGGTTTTCCAGCCCCATCGTAATTAGTGAGATCCATTCTCTTCTGCTGAGGTGGCCTTTCCTGCTGAGAAGGCTGGTGCCTCGGTTTGACCATTTCACCTTGGGTGACCAGCCTAGTGAGAGAATGGAGCCTCCCGGAGGCATTCTTCTCACTTTCTCTGACACTCACAAACCCCTGACCACATGAAGGTGTGCGTTCAAGGGAGGGCCATGGATTATAGTAGGATTAAAAAGCACATGCTAGCTGCAAGCAAAGGATCTGGATCAAATCATGAGTTTTCTCTAACTCGTTTTCATGATCTCCTATATGAGGATGTCTAGCTATAATTTGAGGCATACCAGCTATCTATGATCTTTGTCAAGAATACTTTCCCATCTGTTCTGTCACCAAATTGTGCTGGGGAAAGAAGTGGGCCTTTCTCCATCATGTCCAAAGGCTTTTAGTTGTTGCAGAGATGTGATGATTTATTTCATGCTGGTTTTGAATGTACCTTCCAGATCTAATTTTTTATTGCTCTTGGCTGAAGAGCTGTTTATTGCAGTGACAGAAACATAGAAACAGAGAGAGTCAGAAGGGGCCTCCTGGGTTGTCTAGTCTGACCCCCAGCTCCAGCTGACTCTGCTCATGACATGCTTACCATTTGCATGTCCAGCCTATCCTTGAATACCCCCACCAATGGGGCTTCAACCACCTCCCATGGAAGCCCATTCCATACCCTCGGGGTCCTAACTGTCAAGAAAAGGGGCATATTTTGACAGATGGCAGTCACTCTCCTGGTACCTGTTTGTTTCTGCATTTTGAATCTGAAAAAAAAGAGGTTTGCGAAGGAAGTTTTAACCTATTTCCATTAGCATTTCCCAGTATAATTTTCCTGCGGAGGTTGTTCAGCCATACAATAATGGCTCTCTAGTGGAGTGGTCTTTTACTTGTACATAGATATCAATTCTTAGACTGCTGTTGAAATATATTTAAACAGAGCTAAATTTAAACTATTTAAATCTGAATCACAGTGATTGCCAACAATGAAACTTACATTTATTTAATATATTTCAATACCACCCTATAACTGAAGCTTTCTGGGAGCTTTTCAGAGCAAAACTTCAAACCATGAAGTACATACCTTAGGAAAAGAAAATATTTAGAAAATATTAATTTTAAAAAAGAATAGAACCTTAGAATAGTAGGGACAGAAAGGGCCATGAAAGCCATCAAGTCCACCTCACTGCTGGTGCAGAAAGCCAATTACACCATCCCATAAAAAGCCAAGATAAATTTCAGCTACAGAGCAGTGATCTAAAAATGCACTACCACCTTCAGAATAGCAAGAGAAGGACTAAAAGGCTGGTAAAATAAAAAGGGTTTACCTGGTGTTGAAAAGACAATGAAGATGCCAGGTGAGCTCTTCTGGGAAGGACATTCCATAACTGTGGTGCCACCATCAAATAGCCCTGAATGACCACACATCACTAATATTGTATGTTTTATATTGTATTTTTGTATTTTTAATCTAATGTTTATATTTTTTTAATTTAATATTATAATTATTTTTTAATTTATTGTTGTAAGCCGCCCGGAGGCTTCGGCGAATGGGGCGGCATAAAAATGTTTTATTAATTAATTAATTAATTAATTGGCTTCTGAAGAAGACCTTCGAGTCTGGGCAGGTATCTCTGGAAGGAGATATCTTTCAAGCAACCTGGCCCCAAGCCATTTAAGGTTTTGTGGGTTAATATCAGAACTTTGAATCTGGTCATGTCATGGAAAAGCTGCTTAAAAGTTAATTCCCATCCACTGTCATCTGGAAGCAAGTCCTTCAGACTATGGCAGAAGATACTTCCAAGTGCACATTAATAGGACAACCTTGCACAGCTTTTCAAGAGGGACTCTTCCTGCATTTAAAATGGGTTTAAAGGCTCTTCTGTTTCAACAGTGCTGGCTTAGGAAATGAGTCTTTTATGTTCATTCATTACTTGTTCCATAGGAATGTTTAGTCTTCCTGATCTTGAAGAGGTTAAAGAATATTTCTCATTCAAGATGCTCTGTGTGCTGTATATACGCTTAAGGGTGTTGGGTAAATCTGTCTGTGGTTTCCCCAGTGTGGATCCAGGCATCATCACACCCTTGCAACCCTCTGCAAGCACCTGTGATCTACCCAGCCTCCTGTCCAGGGCCCAGGGGTGGGTGCCGGTTTCACTGCACCCCTGCTATAGCAACCATTTCAGACATAGGACCAAGAAGGACATTTGTCTGGTTCCATTAAGATTTCAAACAGCATCTCAACCTGGATGTCACAGTTTGTGTCCTAATCCAATGTAGGGATATATTTTACCTGTAGGACTGAATGCCTACTTGCTGGGACATGCACCACACTTTGGACAATGAACATCTCTTCCATTCCTTCTAAACAAAACTAATGTTTTGGAGAGAAATTAGTGAAGAAAAAGAGAAGACAATGATTTGGGGTGGGGGCAGAGAATGAGAGCGCTGTTATTTTTGCATGAATTCTACAAAATTCCATAATAACTCAATTATATTTCTTCCCACTGTTTCCTGACGATAATGTTTTTAATTATCTGCGATTTTCAGAGGAAACATGGTAAGACACATGAGCTGAGTACCCAAACTTGTACCTAGGACAGGCTTTTGAGACTGATTTGAGTCTGGAGTTTCCAAAGGTTTACAATGAACACCTGCGAATCCAGCCCTCCCCTGCCACAATTAATAAATCAACTAAGCCCTCTCCTTATAAAGGCCCACCCTTTGATGTGCATGTCTTCTCGGACTAACGTTTGTGCCTTTCATCTTGATTCAGCTGTTGTATAATAGATGACCCATCTGAAAAGATAATGCTGGTTGAATGGAACATGGTATGTGAACTTAACGCTGTCGGAATGCCAACCAGACTAGTCATGTTAACAATGAAAGCTAGGATCCTTCTGGAGAAATATGATGTTGATTTTGACCTTAGAGGAAATCAGGACTGCTCAATGCAGTGATGATGGCAAATATATGGAATTGATTAAATGAATAAATAACCCTATTGTTTAGTTTTGCATGAAAATATGTGGCACCTAGGTCAGAGCTAATCCTTAATTTTTTTCCTATGCATAATAGATTCCAAAGGGTAAACATAACCACTAGCATGAACCAAACTAGATGCTCTGAGTCAACAGTCAAAGGTGTGATTGTGAACTTGGAAATATTGATAATGTTTGTGAATATATTCAGACTATATTATGCTAGACTTTTCAAGTTGATAATAAGAGCTCTTTGCAAAATGGCCAAGGCCTCGCACTCTAAGCTATCTGGGACAAAAGAACAGTATTTTTTCTCAGGCAATTATATGTCTGTGCTATTAGTCATTAATTCTTATAAAATCATAGATTTTGTAGATGTCAAGTAACTAATCAACAAGGTGAATTCATCATTTACTCTATTTCTTCCTTCTTCCTTTTCATCTTTCTCATCAAAAACACAGCTACATATGGAATGCCTAGTAGTGTGAATTGGTCTTGAGGAAAGGAACTGCTCTGTCAGATGAGTCTGACATATATTTCTATGAACTAAAGGTATATTTAGTTTTAAAAAATTAAAAACTTGTTAAGCAATCATATCTTCAGCCCACAGGAGTCTGAAAATTGTCATTTCCAGCATATTATTCCTGAAGGAAGGTATTCCTCAACAGGAAGGGGAAAAAAGCTCTCCTCCTAAGTAAACAATGTTGCTTTTGAAAACAGAATGGGTCAACCAGTGTTAGGTGGGTTTACTAGAGATGGGAGATTCCTGCTTACAGGACGTGTCAAATAGACAGGGTATTATGACACAGAACCAAGTTTGGAAGGGTGTGGGAATGGCTCTTCTTGAAGTACATGTTTTCAAATTGTGTGTGTGTGGGGGGGAAGGGATTTATTCTGAAAAACAAACAAACAAAAAAACAAACAAACTCTGGATTTGTTCCCAGGTCCTGTCTCTTCAGGAGGCCCGAATTAAGCCACAGATTTGCATGGCTTCATCCCTGAACATATTTTTCACTGTTAGGTTGCAATAATGCGTAGTGTCATTAAACATCTGCAAAGTTCCCTTTTTTAATTCTTCTTCTTCATATACAGGCTTTATACAGCTGGTTTAGAGCTAAGGAATCCTAATCCCAAGGACATGACTTTCAGGCACACTTGAGTCCCAGCACCACTTAAGCATCGGACCAGATGACTTTCAACATCAAACTAGACTATTGTGTGATTTGTGTTCTCTTGATTTATGGTCATTCATGATTTTTATCTGTCTAGACTTCTGGTAAATGTTTATTTAATTCTGTTTTAATATTTATATCATGATAGAAATGTATATACAAGACAGTGTGTGGTTGAAGACAATATAAACAGCTAAAATATACTGGCAGCACAAACCTATACAAGTTCATTCGGAAATAAGTTCTTCCTATCTGATGAATTCCCTAGTTAGTGCATTTTATTTATGTATTTAAAGCTTTTATATACGTTCAACTGCTACAGCATCTACTACTGCGTCTAGGATGGCAGCCTAAGGGTGCAGTCCTATCTATGTTTCAACAGGGAAAAAACCCTACAATTCTCAGCATGTGCCAGCCAAGTGGCAACGCTGAGAAGTGCAGGATTTTTTTCTGTCAAAATATGCATAGGATTGCAGTTGAAAAGAATCAAACTAACTTTGCAGCTGGTCTGCCCTCTATTCCCCACCCCTTCCTCACATGTCTTCTGCAAACTCTGTATACCCTGGATCCTATTATTTGTTAATTAAATACAGTTGATCCCAAAACTAGGCTCATCGAACACCCTTTCTGGTTGGGATGGAGCCATTTATGCCAATAAATGGGCCTATAAATAGGCCTAATACCTTATCACCATGTATTGGGTGTGGGGAGAATTGTCCTGGTTCCTATGCTTTTTTTCTTTTTTTTTAACCAAAACATGGGAAGAAATATATTCCAGTATCTGCAGCCATTGACTAGAATTCTGTACTTTTTCTTCACTTAGAGGGACAGGGACAAACTAGAAATGTGATGTGGAAAATATTTTGTGCCAGATTAGGAAAAAGGATTTTCCTTAGGAGCACGGAATTGGTGGAATGAATTAAAATCCCTTTCCATGGCTGGTCTAATCTTGCTATCAGCCCACCCTCATCTAATTATACTTTCATTTTTATATATGCGCATTTAATGTCATATGTAATTTAGTTCTGTGGTGTTAATTACTTGGACATGATGCAGTCAACATTGAACACTTTCCAGTCCACTGATTTCAATGGCAGTTAGTTAAGCACATCTTAAGCATGTTCAATATCATCTGTTGAATCATAGTTCATAGTCCCCTGCTTTGCTTTGCTTTGCTTTGCTTTCATAATGTACTTAATGTATCTGCTGGGCCAGTAGGCTGGTATTGTCCATCTTGCCTTCTTACTTTTCACCCCATCGATGCATTGCCTGTTTCCAAGTGTTTGCCTAAGTCAAGAAAGAGGAGTTCCTGAAGAGAAGCTGCAAGTGATCATGATCCTGTTGTTTGCAGAGCTCAGCTCTCCCTGCCCTTCTCTTTGCCCCAGCAAATGTAAGACCTAGTAATGAAAGTAAATGTAATGTTTTGCAAAACCTACAAAGTCAACTGATTCATGCATATTTTAACAGTATAATAATGCCACTTAGCTCACATCATTTATTTTAAATGATGTATAGGTCATTTTTATTCAAACAATTTAGAGTTTAACAGTGTCAAAAATTCACCGAAACTACTATCACAATCTGTAGTTAAATTTAAGGTCTGCCTTGCTACATCACACAAAACATCCATTTGATCTGTTATTCTGTCTCCAACAGAAGAAAAGGTTTAGAAAGCTCATGAGCAGGGCATAAAAGTAATATCCAACCCTTGTGGTTTATCCCAGCATATGGTAATCTCTGGGTTTATACAATTTTTGCCCAAGATATTCCATTGAGAAATCACAAATAATGTATTTCTTCTGGCTGGCTTATCCTCTATGAATGAATAGTATTTGAATTACTGCATTTCTGAAAACAAAATCATCATCTGCATGAAAATTCTCTCTGTAGAGATAAGCCAAAGGGTTCCTATAGCCATCCAGTATCTTGAAACATTTCTTCCAGCAAGTAGATACAAAGCTCACTACAAGAACCCAATCACCTCTTGCCCCTTGCGTTAAAAATATTTTTAAAGAAAGAAAGAAAGAAAGAAAGAAAGAAAGAAAGGAAGGAAGGAAGGAAGGAAGGAAGGAAGGAAGGAAGGAAGGAAGGAAGGAAGAAAGAAACCTTTCCCCACTTTAACTCACCAGGAAAATTGCCCTTGAAGAATACTTGGTAACCCAATGGTGCAACAGAATTGAAGATGCAATTAAACTTGTGTAGGGATCAACCCAAAAAGTAGTTTATTAGATAATAAAAGTGAAGTTGATTATATTTTCATTCACTCCAACTGGACGAGTGATGTGTATTTTTTCTATTATGTACATTTTTCCCCATTGTGATGCAATTCCCTTACATGAAAAATAAAACAAAACATGACGATTTTGCTTTCAGGCTATCTCATCTCCACCATTATTTATATACATTTTAATATACAAAGATATTTTCCAAATTTGTTTACAACAATAAAAGAAAGTCAATAAAATGATTCAGCCCTGGAACTAAAATGGGAAAAAATAGTATATAAAAGCCATCTCAGTGTATGGACTGAAACTTAAATCTATGTTGTTTTAAAAGCTTATATTTTCTTTGCCTCAAATTTATGTTTTGAATCTGTCAAATAATAAAGAAATATTAGAAAAAAAATCTTCTGATTTACCTGTCCTTCAACAACATTTTAAAACTTATTAAAATTTTAAACTTATTCAAAGGAAACTAAGTTTTGGAAGGAAGGCAGAAAGGCAGGAAGCAAGCCAGACAAGCAAGCTACATAGATTTGGGTATAACAATTTAATGAATGCATGTGAAATACACACAGAGAGACACATACCCAGAGATACCATTTTTAAAGAATTGTATATGAACTTCAACAAATGCAGAACAACTACTCAGATAGGTACCATTTGTAGGTGCCAGTTGTACACCACCCATTCAAAAGTTGAAAGCACTATTATATCTTCAATCTATTGCATTATAAGACATGAGCATTTATCCTTCCTATGTTTTCATATCTTTCTGTGAGTAAGCTGTTGGAAGGATTCAACAAAAAAAATTGCTGAACAAGATGCAACCTGAGATCTATAGATGCATTGGAGACAGATAAGAAGATGGTGATCCATTGATCACTAAAATGGGAAATCCCATTTTCTATTCCATTCCTGCTTAAGAGCCTCTATACCACATTTGTTCACCAATAAATAAAGAATAATATTAAAGAATAAAGAATAAATCACAGGTCAATCAGCCTCAACAAGTACATCTAATTCATGATTTTAAAATTCTTGCTAGTGTATGTTCCAGCGAATATTTTAAACTACACATATATTAGAGTCCACAAGGCTGAAGCGGTTTCCAATTTGTACAGTTTTCTGATTTGGGCTGCTGTCTACCCACAAAAGTTGAAAATGGACTAGTTCACTTATTGCTTCTCCATAAATGTTAAGCAATATTAAATTATTAGAATTATTTTAATACTATTCCAATATTGAGTTAAATACATAAAGGGAAGGCAAGAGCATGAGGCAGCAGATGGGAATGTGTCTCTGCTATTCTAGGGAGCCCAAGAATTCCCACTGAAATCATTCCCCTATTTTAAAATACGGGAACACTTTCCAGTTAATACCTTCTTGACCCTCAGCTGTGTCCCATCCAGACTGTAGCATCCTCTCTCATCAGTGTGGCATGATACGTGTATCAATGTTGAATATTATGACAGGATATAATACATAAAGCAGTATGTGGCATCTTAAAGCAGAAAAGACATGTCATGACATAACCTTCCATGTAGTTGCAATTCTAGAATTTGTCACATATGGTTCTCGAAATCTCTGCACCAAAGGTCAAGGAAAGGACCTATTGCTCAATGTGAGGGACTTTTTAAGAGCTGCACCTTGTTGCTGTTATTTATTCAATTTCAGTATCCTCTTAGAAAAGGCTTGAGCTGATTTATAACAAGAATAAACCATATACAACTCAAAACAGCTAAAAACTTTTTCTTTTGCAATACCACAACCACACAAACCAATAAAACATCATTGGCAGCTAAGCAATTAAAACTGTGCATTAAAAAGCCCATCAAATGTCTAGGAATATGGGAAAGTCTTAAACTTTGAACCCTCAAATTTAGAACAAGCCATAGCATAGATTACCTGGGACAATAGTTCACCAACATTGCTGGAAATTCAGCTCAAACATCGCATGTAGGTGGTCCCAGCTTCTGTTCCCATCATCTTCACAAACTGAAGGACTGGAAAAGAAGTGCTAGCTTTCAGACTGCTAGAGTGAAATCAGGGTCCCATCAAAGAGGAGCAAAATAGTATCCAGCTTCTGCTGAATTATTTCTCTCCCTGTCTAGCTTCATATATTCTGATCAGCACAACCAATAGAAAAACTTGAAAGCATCAGTATCCCCTCATTCACTTGTCAATGCAGGGAGCTCTGTCAGTTCCCTGGAGCTCTGACAGAGGAAGCCACCAGGCCAGCTCTGGGAGAGGAAATCCTCTACTGCACCGCAGCACCACTGGTGCCTGCTCCTGTCATTATCCTAGCCACAGTGTGGAGAATTTAAAGTCTGGACGGCCAAATTGTCCTCAAGGACCAATAAATCCAGAGGAATGTTCTTTAAAAGACCCATGAGAGCCTGATCTTTGCTTTCCCTTTTCATTCTACCATTCCATTAAAAAAGCAACAAAAAGGCACTGGTCTCTAATTTCCACTGACACCATGCAACACCTTGCAAGACACACAGTCGTATTCTTAATAAAATTTACCAGCTTAGGATGGATTGCTCACTGTAGGCCACATGCATGCTGTATCTCTTAGGTCTCAGTTAGCTTCAGCCACCAACCTTGTATGAACATGTTGTTAATGATTTTAAAAACCAAATAGCAAACCAACAGTCTATGACTGCATTCATACCATACCTATAGAATGTTTACTTCAGAGTTCTACTGTTTGTCCTCAAAGCTCAAAAAGTGGAGCTGTTTCAAACTGAGCCAAGGAGTATTCTCATATCTGTACTCTAAATATAAAAGAATATTCTTTCTTCCGTTTGCATAACTCTGGAATTCAGCCACATAGGAATAATGCTGTGTAAAATTGCAGACATGTCATCATTCACTCTCATTGATAGGGAGTTACAGAAGCACTCTCAAAGTCGTGTACAGGTTTTTAGGATATGGCATGCTTTAGAATCCTTTCCACCTTTAAATGCACCTTTTTTATTCTTCCCTTGCAAAATATCCTCAAAATATTGTTCCCTGACAACCTTTTCCATTGCCCAGTCATTCTAAAGAATATGCATAAAAACACCCACTCAACTTCAGTAGTTATTCCATTTATGCATGTATTTAATCTCTCTCTCTCTTTTCAGCTGAATACGATCAGTAAAAGTAAGCCAGTTCCTACATTCAAGTTTACAGTCCAAAAGACCCTTCATTAGGCTTTTTTAGAGTTATGGTCTAAAATATCTGAAAGATCCCAGTTTGGGAAAAGCTGATTTAAAAATAAGACAGAAAATGAAAAAAAGGGTGAGAAGGAAGAGATGGAGAAAGAAGAAAGCAAGTCAATACAGGTACCATTTCTTAGAGAAGTAGTTATTCTTACTGTTTAGACGAAACAGCTCAGACAAGGAGGACCCAAATTGAGGTGGCTGCTCTGCAGAGCCAAAGGACCAGCTCTACTTCCATTATCTAATTTGCTGCAACTTGACGGAGTATTGAGATGCCTCTATTAAGGCAGTTTGATGCAATCTATCTATCTATCTATCTATCTATCTATCTATCTATCATCTATTTCATGTTTATACCGCCCAATAGCTGAAGCTCTCTGGACAGTTAACAAAAGGACTACAGACAGGAGCTCCAGCATATGAAAAGTTTAATTCATACTTTTAATGCCAATTGTGTTCCCACCTATGCAGACAGATATGAAAGGGAGATATGCTTCTCTATCAGTAGTTGTGCATATGGAATTGATCCTGTTTTCATGGAGCTTATCCACTGTATATTGGGAAACATACGTTTGCTCTTCTCTATGTGCATAATATGACAAAATACCAATGCTACATAAAGTGTGAATTAGATAGGAGTGGGGGACAGGGTAGTAAAGTAAAAAAAAAAAAAAAAAAATTCTCTCTAGAACTATACTGCTTTAAATATGCAATCATATTATCTTTATAAATAAAGAAGTTTCAGCAATGGAAATATTTCTATAAAATAGTTTGTTTCTGTGCTCCCCCCCCATTTTTCTATTTATTAATAAATCTGTCCTGATTTAAAATATTTACAATGTATTTATGAGAACAAGGTCATGATGTTCCCTATAGTTATGATAGTAGTAGTAGTAAGAGCCACCTTTATTGGCATAAGAATGCAGTACAAATCTGCACAAATCCACACAATCCCACAAAGATCACCCAAACACTGCATTACTAATGGGCACTAGAGTGACTCTTAATAATTTCTCACAGACACACTGCTGTTTTCTCCAATGTGTCAGCCGACTCTGTGGATAGAACAAATCGGACCTTATCTTGGTCTGACCAAGCTCTCATATTGATCAGAATTAAACCTAGAATCTAGGTGCACAACTCCTCAAAAAGTGAGCAGTCCAAGCATGTGTGATCATGTTTCCACACCTCGTCCACATTGGCAGTGGCTTTCAATATGTGGCACCCCCTTAAATCTACCTGACATTAGTGCAGGTGGCTTAGCATTTCATCTTGCCAAAGAATACAACCTGCGCTCTTGTGCCCCTTTAAGAATGGCAAAAACACAGCTATTTATCCTATTTTGAATGGCATATGTAGGCACAGAGGGGAACATGTTCTATTGGCAACACTCAACAACTCCTGGAATTCTAAATCCAAGATTCTCCTTTTAATCATTTGGAAAGCTTGCTTTTGACTTAGAAAGCCTACTACTACTACCACCACTACTACTATTTATTTATTTATTTATTTATTAAAAACATTTCTATGCCGCCTCATTCACCGAAGCCTCGGGGCGGCTCACAACATAAAATTAAAATATAATACATTCAAAATATAAAACAATTTAACAATATAAAATAAGTCGCCCTGGCCAGCACAGCCACTTGCTGTGGCTTTTGTAGGGCTACTTACTTTGTATTATGCTTGGTGGGAAATGCTTTCCATCCCACTACTATTGTTTAGGAGACATGCTAACCTCTCTTGAAGTTGTTTCTTCATATCATGGGCCATACAGCAGCTTCATGATTACCCTGCCTGGGCTAGCGATGCTCAGCCAAGACAGCAGGTTGTCTGGCTCGGGGAAAGAAAGTACCCTGGGACACCCGTATGTCCTCGGGAAGAAGCCAGATTCACAGACGTGGTCTTAGAAATGGATGCGCTCAGGCTGGAGCCGCAACCCATTCATTTGGAGTCCTAAAGCTGTGGGAGGTCATCTGCCCTGCTCTTCATGGACATTCACTGAAATCAAGGGCCCTGATGTTCTCTGTTGCATCTGATCCTACTGGTTCAGCTGGTCTTTTGAGTACATGTGTTTTGCCTCCTGCTGCCCACCCCTGAATCCTTCCGCCTAAATTTTTAAGTCTGTGCTTTTGTTTTTCCTTCCTCCTCTTTACTATCCATACATCCTTTTTTACAAATAGGGATGAGCACCGATTAAACACCACACACTTCAGAGAGAAGAAATTAGCCTATGCAAATTGAGGGGGTTGCCCTGTGGGCCTGAGCACCGTATAGTTGGATAACTAGCACAGGCCCTGCAATGCAGACTTTGCAGGGTGTGGGTCCCTGGAAGCCCTGTGAGAATAATACAACCCAAGACTCCTGCAAAGTTCTGCCAGGCCAGTGTTCTTCAGGTTCAAGCCATAATAGCGGGCTGTCACCATCATAAGTATACAACCAAACCTGCCTATAATGGAGTGCTTTTGCATAAGCCAAAGCACCAATGGACAGCGAGTATGATAAATCTTCACCCTATACTAGTCAGATGATCAAAATTAACTAGACATCATGGGTTGCCTGCATTAGATATGCAAATCTCCTTTCTTGCTGAGCCACCCCAAATACAGTTGCAAGGCTATTGATGTCCTTTACTTCACTTAACTACAGATCAGAAATACTGACAAATATTTTCATTCAAAGAGTTTGATCATTTCTAGATTACTCTTCATGCCAGTAATTAACCTCAGCGAAAACCCGCCCATCACACTTTCAAACACACTTCCTAGCCAAACGTAAAGTTTCATAAATATGTACTAAGTAACCTTAAAGCCCTTTATGAATAATTATGAGGTGTATGGTTGCCTTCTTTTTTAAAAAAGTTTTTGTGAATCTGCATATTAATTCTGTTCCATAAATAATACATGAAGGCAAATCCAGCTTCCTTGGTATCTGGGGAGTGAGGAAGCTAAGGGAGGGATAATTATCAGTTTAATGTGGGAACATACTTAACCTAAAAGATTATGTGGAAAACTGATGACTTGATGAATTTGTTCCCTGTACATCTATCCATATATTTGTATATATAAATAACGCAACACAGCAAAAAAGAAAAAAGAGAGAGAGAGAGAGATGGATGCGATTTGTTTTTCATGGATTCATGCTTTTCTAAGTGGTGAACAAATTCCCCTGTTCTGCTCCCCCATCTCCTGTGGTAGAGTTGAGCACAATATCTTCCATGCTTGTATCAGTGTACATTTTTTCCCAAAGGCCAGCAATTAATGAGAGACTGCTGAATGAAATGGCTTCACTGTTGGCTTCTGTGGGACATTATGGATTTAAAAGATAAGCAAAAGTGCTGCAAGTCCAGAAAACAATTTCATTCCATTAATCCCCTGAGTGCCTCAGGAGAAACCGTCCATGTCCAAAAGAGGTGGAGTCATACACCCTTTTGCGCACGCCTCCCTCTCTCCCTCTCTCCCCCCTCCCTTCTGGATTAACCCCTTATGTGCCATATTCCAATGTGAAATGTGGAAATAAAATGGGGATGATATGCAGCTAGATAAATGTAGAATGGCAATCTGCAGTTGCAAGCTGACAACAGGAAAAATGGATGTGTTTTAAAGTAGCACCTAGGGAATGGAAAAGCTGTAAATTTCAAAATATTGTACAATGGGGAGAATAAATTTATACACACGTTTGTTTATTTATTTCATTTTTATACCATCCAATAGCCAAGGCTCTCTGGGCGGTTGACAAACGTAAATATTAAATAAAAGTTAAAAACACGCATGCACAACAATAATTTAAAGGCGCAAAACCATAATTGCAGTTCCAATTGCTATTATTTAGCACAGAAGCATAGCAGCAGTCACCTATGTGTTGAAATGGAAATAAATACAAGCACATACTTCCATCCCTCATTTCTTTTTGGGGTACTTCTCTGAAGGCTTAGCAGGGACATGCCAATTACGTTGCAACTGACATTGGACCTTTATTTCCTTTCCTTTTTAAGCCTATAGACTGTAGCAATGAAGAGGGAACTCTTCTATTTAAGAGACTGTGTGGTGACTTAGGGATATTAATTTTCCTCTGCAAAAAATGATCTTGCTCCCTGCTGGTTGAATCATTTCAGTGGCCAAAAGCCAGTTCTCCCATACAATGTGCTCTATTTGTATCCTCTATTCCTATGACAACATTTGGTTTTCTTCAATAATACAGGTTAATTTTCATTCAGTCAAGTTATGAGTGACAGCACCATCTAATACTCCTCTACTCAGAAGTCTTTCCCAGTGAGTTAAGTGGAGCTTACTCACACGCAAGTGAGTACATGGGAGTTGTTGGGATGATAGAAATTGGTGCCTAACACCCCTGGGAGGCATCCGGTTCAGAAAAGCTGTTGTATCCTGTGGCTGACCTAGAATATTTGTGAAGTGATTTCCAATGCTGCGGTTATGATAACTCTTCTAGTAAAAACCTACTATAAGGATTCTGTGAAGGTGAAAAATGATGTATTCATGACATTCAGACTTGAGTTTGAACTAGGAAAATAAGTACTGAGACTCTAATTGGGAAAACTGTAGGTTGTGCTAAAGTTTTGCTACCATGATATTTTGGTTTTCTTCTCTGACTTTATCTAATGCTATTTCAGCATTAAGCTATTGCAAAAGGAAAAAGAAAAAGAAACAAACTTTTATAGAAATTCAACAAATTCAAGTTTGCTTAATTTTCTCTACTCAGTTCTCCTGGCTACCTCTCAATTTGCTGTTATACCAAGTTACTTCCAGATGGTTGTTCTCTTGACTCTCTTCCTGAGTCAACAAAAAACTAGCACTAGTCACATTTGGGGTTAGTTTTTGGCCCCAAATGAAATGCCTCAGACAAGAAAAAGGCTGCATTTGAAAAGCCTTTGTTTTAACTGCAATTTTCCACCAGCAGGTTTCAATCAACATAAGAAGGCCACAAAATGTGCATAATAATGCTAGGCCTGTTGACGTCTTATCTTCACAAAAATAGTTTGACTTATTAATATAAAAATCATAGCACAGCTATTTCTCATTTGATTTTAATTCTGTTTAATTCAGGTTTTAGCCAAGAATCTCAATTTTTAAAGGACACCAAGATGATATGTATGGAACATGTTTTTGCTCGTTTTTCTGGGGAGGGTTATTGCTTGGAGCTACTGTATAAAATTTCTCTGCAATTGAGATACGGTGGCACTTTTGTGCCCCAGATATGGGGTTTTTAAAAATAGAAATAATGTAAAATGTAGGAAACTAAAATATGGGGATCTCTTAGAATAGGCATTTTATGACACTATCTTAGAAGAAGAAATCAGCAGGACTGCTCATGTATAAATTACAGAACAGAATGTGAGTCTGGGGGATTTCAGTTACCCCATGATGTAGGATGAACTGTAGGCAATAGAAATAAACCATACTTCATGGTCTGAAGTTGGCTTATTTCCACTAACCATATTTAAGGTTAACTGCAGCTTAGGGTTCTGACAGCATGCTAAACTGCACTTACTGGTTGGAGGAATGCCAGAATCTACCACAGGTCAACTGTTAATTTCTAATTCCTTCCATTCTTCTGCAAGACTTGGCCTTCCAGGGTCATAACCTCAACTAATTGTGTTGTTTATGAGGCTTTGGACCCAGCTTCCTCCACTCCTTACTCTGTTGTGCTGGTTCACCGCACCCACTACATCTGTGCAGAACTTTGGCTAAGTCGCAGTTGTTAACTTTACTAGATTTCTGCTCAGCTACAACATTAGATTGTCTGTTGTGCCCTTTTTCATTGGCAGTCTTTATTCTTCAAATTAGTGATCTCTCTAAGCTTTATTAAGAATAACTAGTAAGAACCAGTATCTGCTTTCCTTACTATTTATCAAAATTATCTTAACTAATTAGATGGCAGATTCAACTTTCCTGTCGCTCTTAGGATGGAGGGATGGAGGGTCTGATGATCAAATTCCCACCAAACCTTGAAAACCCTGAATTCTTTAGCCAAAAAATGTGGCTCATTATTTGAGAATGCAGTATGAGCTGTTCCATTATGGGCAAAGTGTTTCTTTAGTTTCCCTGTGATTAAGTTCCAGTGTCTGGCAGTGAATCTGTATTAAGAAAATTGGATCAACAGTCCCCAGTTATGCAGTAGACTTGTGAACAAATCTGTCCTGCTCTGACTTTTTTCTTAGCTGCTCCTGTACTAGGTGGCAGTATTTTTACTACTGTACCAAGTCCTTTCTATGCTGTTGGTCTGTAGCTTTTTACAGACACACTATACAATACTGGAACAGATGAACAATACTCTAATGTGTAGAATACTTTCCAAAGTTTGCTGCTTTGATTGTCTTCATGCTCCATTATCAGCTGCCCTGAAATATTGTTAAATTGGATATTCACATATATTAAATAAATAAATAAAGCTGCTACTTCAAAAAGCATCTCAAAAGTCTCCCCCATGCCAAAAAAGGGATGGAGAATAACTAGGGTTATCGATGGGAACTTGCCTGGATTACGAGTATAGGAAAACCTTTGTCTTGAAATATTTTATATTTGGAGTGAAATACCCTTCCGGAAAACTAGAAATTATTTTAATGGCATTAATAAAATCACAATATGTGCAAAAAAAAATCTAAAAAAATAATCCCATTTCATCACATGGAATGTTTCCCAGCCCATTACAATTGCTGGCACTTGCAGAGGAAAAAGGTAAATATATAACCCTTATGAGATTACAAGTTTGTGAGTCAGGAGTTTTATTTTTTTAATGTTCATATACAGTGCATAATGCAAAATACTTTAAAATGATTAAAAAAAATGTTCATTTATTGAAAGCAGTTGGTGTTCTTTGAAATATTCCAGTAACTGTCTGAAATTATTGTGCTTCAAGACTTACATCTCACACATAGAGCGATGCCCTGCTCTGTGTTGTTTATGAGCAGTTAATGGTGAAAATGAAATGTTTGTATGTCACAGGGATTGTTTGTACAGTAATAAGCAGCATATGGGAAGCACCACATTCTCATTAATGAAGAATGGACATGACTCAGCACTTTCATAGAACAAAAGCATTTGGTCAGGTGTTGATCATTTTGGCTGGCCAAATTACAGGAAAACAGGCATCTACCACAATATATCAGTGCTACTTAGTTGCTTTAAAATATGGGGAAATATTTCAAACCCATGCAAATGCAAAGGAAATATTTTCATAACCATGTTCTTTATTAATAAAGCAGCATTCTAATATGCATTTGAAGAATATATACTTTAATATTCAGCATATTCTTACGTTGAACAGAACTAGCCATTTGTTATTGTTGTTCAGATAAGGAATTTTTTAAAAGCTTGCATACCACACATAGTCTGTACTTGACCAAGAAATCTATTTATCATCTATCCATCTATCCATCTATCTAGCCATCCATCAGAATGTGAAAACTGATTCATATAATATATTCTCTAGGAGCATATATTATTGGAAAAAGTGTTTTCAAATCAAACCTTGCTCCGAAATCGGGCGGGGGGGGGGGAACCCTAGCAGGCCAGCTGCCCAGACGGCAGCTAGAGACCCTCATTAGGTGTCATTTGCATCCTATTAACCACAGAGCTGTGGGTCATTCACTGCCTGTCAAGCAGACAAGTCATTCCTTTTGTGTTAATTAGTAGAGAAATAAGGAGTTAATGAAGATCTTATGATCTGTGATGATTCATCTTTGTTGTTTCAAATGAATCCCTGCTCTCTAAACACTCTGGCGAGTTCCTACATGTTGAATAATAGAGAACCAGTTGGGAGAGGGCTCGTGGAGGCCTTTAGACTGGTGGTCTCCAGGGGCATTTTGCATGGTGGGCTTTGTTAGCTAAAGATTAGAAGGAGTTAATTGCTTCAAGATGGCTAGCAGATTAGGTTACAGGGTGTGTAGTATCTGTGTAAGCATATGTCAGGTCTTGTTAAAAGATAGGATGTGCTTATTTTAATAAAATTATAAAAGGAAGAATTAATTTGTCATTATGCTGGAAATCTTATGTATGAACCTAATTTGAAAATGTGCAGATATGCAAAGTGCTGGGTTTTTAACATTCATGGATCCTTTATAAATCACCCCATGAAGCATTTGCAGTGGGCAGGACATGTATTTTAACACCTAGGTCACATGTTTGGGTACCCTAATTGCCCCTCTTTCCTATATGTCATTTAGGAGCATTCTGAAGCATATTTAGTAGCTGTTTGCATTTGTGGTTTTACACCTCTGACCATAAGATATGCTTTTAAACTAGGTTAACAATTAGTATACATCAGCATTTATATGAAAAAAATGGCAAAACTCCAAATCTCTGGCTATGACTTCTCAACCATCAGAGCTAGAATCTGAAACAATAGAGACCATAGATCTACAAAAATCATAAGCATAAACTTCTAGGACCCCAAGGATACAGCTTGCTTCACCTTTGTTCCTAATGGGAGGGAAATGCATCAGTACATGCTTTCTAGACCGATTTCTCCAATGTGTGTGTGTGTGTGTGTGTGTGTGTGTGTGTGTTGGCCTGGATTTTTCTAGAGCAAATTCATTTTAATTATATAAAAATAATAATATAATGGCAACTCACAGCCCTTTAATCTTATGACAATCAAGCATTGTAGGAATGAGCCAAGGACAAAAGTCCAGTTACACACACTCCAACTCACAGAAGAATAGAAGCCATCATGCTTGTGCGGTTTCTGTGAATTCATGTATTCATTTTCCTGCACTGCTGTTTATGAATACTGCTGTTTCCTCCCCAAACTATCTGCATGACCAGAGTTTTAAATAAATGGTAATTCCATTTTCAAAAGGTTAACATGTTGTTGACTAAAGGCAACATGTATAACTGTATGGAGGGAGGGAGAACCACACAAGGCATTAGCCTTGCTCCTAAAATTTACACATTCTTTGCGCCCACTTCTGGAGATCTGCATGCTTAATGGACATCTGATTCAAAATAACTGCCCATATTTGTGACCCTCTCTCCCCGAACAAATTATGAGAGGATACAGAACAATCTCAGTTGAATGGTCTAATACTGAGAAATGGTCTGTCCCAAACACCCTGGCACCTTTCTGAATAGTATTGCAGCTAGATAATTTTAGAACTTGGTCTTAATGGACCACAGGGGTTCCCCTTCAGAAGGCCAAATTCCTCAGTGGTGAAACACACAGCTCACATTTCATTTCCCTGACCCCAGCCTCTATTCCATGTTTTCCCACTGCTCCTATGTTGCTTACCTTTCAGAATATTCGCCAATCCATGTATATTTTTGCATTTATAGTGGTTAGAGTGCTTGACTGGGGTGATCTGGTTCTAGTTGTCCCTCAGCCATGAGGCTCACTGGGCGACTTTGGACCAGTCATAGGCTTTCAGCCAAGCCTGCCTTACAAGGCTGCTATGAGGATCAACTTAAGAGAAATAGGAAAATAGCATTAGGTCCTGTGGATTCCTTGCTAGAGGAAAACAAAATGTTCTCCTGGATTGTAGGGTCATAGAATTCAGTTCAAGGCCCAGCCTTGAGTCTACCACTGTTTCTGAACATCTGCTCTCTCCATGAAATATTACAGGGTGGTCCTGTAAACATGGACCTCAGGTTTGCGGGGTATTACTAAAAGATTTGGGCGTATCATTAAAAGCAGTGGCAATGGATCAGTAATTTAGAGTGCCTAGCTCTTACTGAGCAGCATGGACATAACAACCAACTAAATGTGCATTGAAAGCAATCCATGTTTTTGCCACCATCATCTGGAAGTTCTGCGTGCCTCCAACCCCCAAAACACAGTTAAGAACTCATTGGTTTCACACTGTTGCCCCTGGAAACAGTGCTTAGGAATCATCCAATGTCCAACAGAAAAATTAACACAGAAAGCAGCTTTGTATCAGGACAAATGATTTGCCCACCTAGTATTGTGTGTCTGGACTGACAACCGCTCTCCTGGAATTGGGCAGAGACCTTTTACATCACTCTGTACATCAAGGATGGACAAGGGGAATGCTGTGATCTAGATGATTTGAAGCAAACTGGCAAGTATTTCTGGCTCCTAATTGTTTAACAGAAGCAACAACAAAATAAGTCAATTTCTCATTCCCACCTCATGCACACAATATTTTGCTGCTAAAATGAACAAATGTTGGGGGTAAATAGAAGTGGATTTTTATGTGGAACGACTGGGAATTCCATTCAGCTGTGATATCCAAAATACAGTCCTGAGCTCAGAATTCTTTAATTCTAATTGTGCATATCTTTTTCACTAGTTCTGTTGGCAGAGAATCTCAAGGTTCTAATAAAACAGACCTTGTGATCCTGAAGTTTTCCCACTTGCTTCTGTATTACATTTTGGGGTTGCATGTAGATGGGATGAGACATTCTGCTTGCCAAGTGTGGGCTTTACCACTGAATTGCAGGTCGTGTCTACAGGAGATCCAAGAGCTGCCTGGTATCTTTTATGGAGCCAGGTGATGAGGGCAAGTCACTCCTTAATTGCTTTGTATGTGGACAGTAGCATTGGCACAGAAATAGTGAAATGTCAGTGCAAATATACCTGGTGTCTTTAACTTTACTTGCCCCAGACAACAAGACATTTCACCACTTTGAGATACTGAAGACAAAAAGGGATTCTTGAGGGACTTCAGAGAGAGCTAAAACAAAGTGGAATGTAACTGGGGACTAGAAGGATGAGCTAAGCAGAAGGCCAGGGAGGATG
Organism: Varanus komodoensis; assembly: GCF_004798865.1. Lineage (NCBI taxonomy): Eukaryota > Metazoa > Chordata > Lepidosauria > Squamata > Varanidae > Varanus > Varanus komodoensis. The sequence continues at coordinate 107,091,038 of NW_025335268.1, read as the reverse complement.
GCATCAGCTCTGCAAAGCCAGCCCAGCCTTCAAAAGGAGTTTCGAAGCAACTAGCAGATATAGAAACAGTTTTGCCAGGCACCAAAGCCTGCCTATCCCAGCTTCCTCCACTAGCAGCAGCAGTTAGAGAGCATTTCCTATAACATCAATAGAAGGGAAAGGCTGTCTTTTGAGCACAGGGAAAGAGAGAGAGAGAAAGGGAGGGGGGGATAAGCAGAAGTAATTTATTCGGGATCTTTGAGAGGATAATAGCCAATTATTTGTTTATAACACTGGTTAAATTTTCATTAGGCAGATTAATGGAATATCATGTACTGTCAACATTGGACTGAGGGGTGGTCTGTAAGAGATAAACGGGCAAACAGTCGATGTGTCTCTCTGAGTAAATTAGTTTTTGCTTTCCTGTTTTTCATATGAAAATGGAAAAGGTGGACAAGGTGGTGCATTTTAAAACGGGTCTCAAGGATGGGCCAAATCAGTTAAATATGAAAGCAATCTTGGTAATAAATACATTATAATAACTTAGCATCCTGCCTATAATTTTGATTTCATGAAAGTCAGGGATAATGTCAGTTTTTAACCTGCTCTCTTAATACAGATTTCCTCCTCCTGAACCTAGGCGTCTCGTGCTGTGAGGTGAAAGCATATTACTTTTTCACCCCCTGATTTGTCTGTGTAATCTGTTCAGCATTACAGCTGGTAAGTGCTAGAGGCTCACAGCTCTTTCTTGTGAATGCAGGTATTATCATAGACTGGATGGCATGAGCTGTTTCCTCTAAGTAGTGTATTATCAGCATCAGACCCCCTCTCCCCTGGTGAGCAGTTTGAGTTCCCTATCATGCTGTTTTGAAGTTGGAACGTATGGGGACTACTTAACATTTGTGGATGGGATTTTCAAAGCACCTTAAAGGGTTTAGGCACCTAACTCCCATAGGCTTCTCTCCAAATCTCCATCCAATTTATGCCATCATAAAAGGAGATTGCGGTGGCAACTTGTGCATAGACACAGCAAGTACCATATATCCTATGTCAACTTGGGAAATTTTGAAATTAAAAAAACCTGCCTTTTTTGGTAGCATTACCCCTTTATAACTAAAAGGTAACCACAGATAACTTTCTTAAAAAAAGAAAAAAATGTGAAGCTACTTCAGCTTATTTTCAGTGCTCTATAGGGAAGAGAGAAAGCATTGAAATTAATTCAGGATGTTGTCAAACAATCTTTGAACTGACTATACACTTCATTTAAGAACATCATTACTTTTCAAGACTGCATTAGAAGGCATCGCCTACTTGCAGAATATGATGATATCCCTTGATCCCATCAGAAGTTATTGTGGGATAGGGATCCGCAGCCCACGGCCTGTGAAGCCATGCTTGGCTCTCCACTGCCCTGCCGCAGAACGGCTCATGGCACCAGACAGCAAAGGAAAGTAGAGAGCAGAGACCTGCTATCCAGCCACGGCTGAAAGCTGCCCTGGGACAGCAGAGGAACTCAGTATGGATAGGCAGCCACTCTGCCCCTAGGTAGCTCCTTCTCTCCACTGTAGTTGCTCACAGAACATGCCTGATTGATGCTGGTTAAACCAGATGGAGCCCAAGAGCACCCCAGCTGAGAAAATCTGTCTGGCAGACAGACCATGGTTTGGATGGCTGCCAGGTGTCTGCCTACCGTTTGAAGGCCAGACTGGCCCAATTCCAGTTGGGAAATAAAGAACTCAAAGAACAGTTGCCATCACCAGCAAACTCCTGGACTGCAGACTGAATAGGCAAGTACTCAGGTCACCCAATCACAGCCGTACACATCAGGGACTGCATTTATATTTTAATAGTCGTAGTATATTTTAATAATAATAATGTTGTCTACGTTTTCATCTCTCTATAAAATTAGCATTGCCAAACTCTGTGTAAACCGGTGGCCTCTTTTCACCCGTCCCCCTCACTTCTCTCTCTCCGGTGAAGCATCCCCTAGTTTTTGTTGTTTTGTGACTGGCTACCTTAAGCCCACATCATGCCACTGACGCAAGAGTGTCATTCAGGATTTCTCACTGCCCTAAAAGACCATACATGTGATCTGATCACCATGGCTGACAGGTGCACCCTTTGTTGAATGGACACTGGCGGTGTACATTTTCTCAAGATGCCCCACCATCGTCATCGTCATCGTCATCCCATGTGATGTTGGCTGAAGTAGCAGGTCAGTGTAGCAAGCTTTACAAACTAAGAGAACTTTCTGCTGCTCACTTTAGCTACTTCTGCAGGCAGACACATCCACACAGATACACATCCATATGCCAGCCTGGAGCTGAAGATGGTGGCCTACTTCTCCACCCAGTCCCAGAAGTATGGTACCTAGGCAAATTTTCTTGCAAGCTGGAAGTGCTTGCAAGAAAATTTCAGCTGGGGCTTCAAAGATGGAAAACCAGTAGGGTCCCCCATTGCTTCAGAACAACTAAAACCAAAACTGCTTTCCAAGCCCACTTCTGCAATCTTGTAATGTCCATTTTTCCATCTTGTAATGTCTTACTAATTTTCTCAACAAGCTTCTGTAAAACACCCCAACAGTATTTGCTTGTTAGTTTGTGCTCTCTCTCTCTCTCTCTCTCTCTCTCTCTCTCTCTCTCTCTCTCTCTCACACACACACACACACGCGCGCGCACGCGCGCACACACACACACACACACACACACATGCAGGCTTATTCCTTGTGCCTGTGAATGCTTTGTGGCATTTATAGTTGTAGCCTCCTGTTGCCTAATGTGAAGGTGCTGATTACAAAACTTTGCACTAAATGTACTTTACACTATTATAAAGTTTAGGTGTGAATATTAGCTAGTTATCAAATAGATTGCAGTTTTGAAAAGTGTTATATCCCATTCCCTCTTACCCCTGAAGTCATAAGCTTAGTCAATGCTACAGGCCTTTTCAGAAATCCCAGTGATGATTCACAGTAAAAGATAGCAAATGAAACCTAAATATGTTGGATATACTGAGAATAACTTTCTGGCAGCTGAAAGGAAGGCATTTTCATTCATTCTGGTGTGCCAAACTTATGCTTCTTTATTTAATTTTTAAAATATCAAGTTACATTGTTTTTACATTTTTAGGAAAATGTCTACATGATGGCTTATGAAAATAAGAAATATAAGGTTGGAACGAAACATAGTCATGAATAGTGTATCCACTGTACATCCACAGAAATGAATGGGAACAATACATGACTAAATTATCCTATGCCTGTTTACTTCATGCTGCAGCTTGTAGGACTTTTTCCTCTCTAAATATGTATAGGATGGTGCCCCTAACCCATAATTTTAAAAAAACCACCACCATCACAATATAAAATTAAAAAATCAGCTAAACAAGAGTGATACTAGCCCACTCAGTGGTTTCATGTAGATGCTGAATAGCATGGGGGACAAAACTGACTCCTGGGAAACTCCATGCTGGTGAAAACATGGGGTTGAGCACCATCCCCCAAGCATCACCTTCTAGAGCTGGCCATCCAGAAAGCAGTGGAAGTACCTTCCCCAGCCCCAGCTCAGACAGTCCTTCCAGTAGGATGCCATGGCCTGTGGTCCTGAAAGCAGTTAAGAGATCCAGGAGGATCAATAGGAGTAATCATCCCATCTCTCTCCTGACATGGGTCATCAGAACTTTCATTTATACCCAGCCTGAGCCCTGATTGAAATGGATCCAGATAATTGGCCTTAAAGACTGCCTGGAGCTAACTGCATGACTAGCCACCATCTGCTCAAGGACCTTGCATAGGAAAGGCCCTGTGTGAGACTAACATTTGCTACTGGCCTGAAGTTGTTAAGATTTTCCAGGTCCAGGAAGGAGTTTTTCCAGGAGTGGTCTCACTGCCACTTCTTTCAGGTTGCATTGGACTCCCACTTCCTTTCACAAGGAGGCATTGATCACCCCTCTGGCCCAATTGGCTGTTCCGTCCCTGGTAGTTTTTATAAGCCAAGCAGGGCAAGGATCCACTCTGGGTGAGCTGGAAGCAGAAAAGTTTTGGGCCGAGAGTCCTTTTCAGTTGGGTTTGGATTCAGTTAGGGATTCATTGAGACCTTGCATTGGAGCATGGAAAAGAAAAAAACAGGTTGATTCATGGTCAGAAAATTTGGGGACATCACTGGCTGGGTTTTGTCTTGGTCCCTCCCTCAGCAGAAGTCTTTAGTGATGTGAAAAGAAATTTGTGATCATGATGAAAGCAGGGACATCTCCCAATTTAGGAAAGAGTAATGAGGAATATGAAGAAAATAGGAATGAGGAGGACAGGGACATGAACAAAAAAGAAGAAACTGGGGAATTTTGAATATAGAGATTCTGTGGTAATTAAATCAGTTGCTCAGGAAGTGAAGTTGGTGGATGTGAACTGACAGAATGGTTAAAGAAACCAGTTCAGGCTCAACATATGTGGATAAATGTATGGCCCAACATAGGCTCAACATAGTGAAGTGTAAAACTAAAGTTCAGGCTGATGAAGTGTTTAATCTTAAAACTTCAGGGAAATTAAAAGTATCTTGTCAATAGCTCATTTCTTGGAAGGGACATGGGGAGTAATAGGAGGAGTCTCTTGGGAAGTTTCTGAGACTGATACAAAGAAGTTTGTCCTTCTATTTCCAGTCTTCTTAAATGTCAACACTTGCTTACAGGGACTAGTTGATCAAAGTATATCATATGGATTCTCTACCACCTGGACTGGTTGTTAGTGGGTTTCTGAGACCCATTTGACATGCTGGTGATCAGCTTTACAGCCTTTGATGGCTTGAGATTAGGTAATTTCAAGGACCACTTTTACTTGCATGAACCTGCCCGTGTCTTACCAGGAAGGCTCACGTGCCCACTGGTAGGCATTATTAGCGCACAGGGCCTTGTCTTGGGTGGCCCCATTACAGATGTGTGTGTTGTTCCCTCTCTTCCTGGATGTTCCAATCTGCTTTGAAATGAATGGTTACTCATCTTTGTTATGGTTGCTTTTATTTTAAATGTCTTATGCGGCTATTTCAGTTTACTAGAATTTATATTTAACTATTATAAGATTTAATCTGGTAAGTGTGATCAGGAAGCATAGGCATAAGGTGGCATGATTAATTAATAGTTTAATTAAATGGTAATGCATAAACAAAAGGAGAAGAAAAATGGAGGTTAGATAAAAAGGACAAATATAGGAGTTTTGATTTTACTTATCTATTTATTTTCATTTCTATACCACCCAGCTAAGCTTGTGTGATTGAATGTGTCACACTAATTTTACCAACATTTTTCTCTTTTTCAAGAATCCACAGAGTGGTTAATAGCTCCTGTGCTCCAGAAACAGATTGAAGGTTGATCCAATCTTGCATGTGACTAGTACAAAGCTTTTATCACATCCCCGAATCCTGTAAGCGCCACAGTGCGAGTGTTAAAACTCCCAGTTTGGCTCTATTCATGTAAGCAGTTGCATGAATTATTTCACAAGGTATTCCATGAGGCACCATACCAATTGTAGCACAATTCATTGTGATTTCATTAGACTAGGCCTTGTGTCTAGCAGTTGTGGGATTGTTAGCAGAATAGGAACCCCCACAATTTTTTCTGCAAGGAAAATGCAATGAATTAATTGGTTCTACTCAAAAACCTGAGATCATTGATACTCAACTGCATCTGCAGGAATGATAACAATGACACCTTCTGTTAGGCCAACTGAAGCATATATTGAAGAAAGAAAGCTTTTGAATGTTTTAACATTCTTTAGACAAAATATCAGATGCGTGATAGACTATGGCAGGTTCTGGGTGATTCAAGAACGTTTGCTTTACAGGCCAGAGAGAAAACCTTGCAACACTGAGAGCAGCTCATGTGAAAAGTCAGCTTACAAATAGCTGGATCTGTAGCCACTCATGGATATTTCTCAAAAAATCTGGCTGGGTCTCGTCACGTAATTCCCTTTCTGACATCTCCGCCATTGTGTAAGACAGACTGCTGTGTTTCACAGCTCCAGCTCTTTTGTATCCTGACTGCTTGCCTGTCCATTGCTATTATGGTTCGATTCTAATGCAATGAATGGGCAGAGTCAATACCTTTGTTTGGAGTAAAGGTGAGGGATGCTCCCCAACCCTTGGGAAACGTTTCCTTCACTTAACTCTACCAAGGAGCTTACCATCCATGACATGTCCAGTGAGGAAAGTACAAGTTATGTGATGGGAAAGATCAGTGTCAGAATTCCTGGCATACCATCGCCCATCAGAGTACACCATACTGAGCCACATGAACAAATATTCTGAATGATGTCAGGCTGCTTTCTGTGGTTGTCTTTGCTTTCTTTTACCTTTCTCTGTGCTTTAGAATTTGTGTGCCAACAATATATGGATGGATACTAGTAAAATCCACACATATAATTGTGTGAATCCTAATGAAACTTAAGTTCATCCAGTGTGAGATATATATCTATGAAACCATTAGAATGTTTTAGAAACTATCTTTTTAACCAAATGTACCATTGTGGTTCTGTCTTATCACCAATTCCTTTTATTCTTCTACCTATATAAAACACACCCAAAATATAGATACATATTTGCTTTGCTTTGCTGCCTGTCATTAATTTGAGTGCTGTGCCAAACTGCTTTCTCACATTTTTTTTTCTGACCATTCTCATTCTTTCTCATATATATTCAGAAAGAAATTCATTAGTGAAGAAGATTTTGGAATAATTCCCATGAGTTGGATTTGGGTTTCCTGTCCTTCCCACTGTCCTTAGGAAGTGGCTGAAGAGTGTACACAAATATCTTGACTTTACTGTACATATTTTAATTTATTGCATTTCTTTGGCCACCTGTAGCCTCCGTCCCACACTTCAGTTATAGCTCAGAGGAAGGCATCATCCTCGCATAGGGCTGGGAGGAAACCTGGGAGGCTGTAGGCCTTGAAGAGATATGTAATGGAAGAAAACACAAACAGAACATTCGTGGCCAACTTGCAATCGTTAGATAACCCCAGAACACCACAAAATATAGTACAAAATGCCAGGGATATGAGGCAGAACAATGAAAGCCTATTTGAGGTGGAAAGAAAAACCAGGAGAACAGATTTTGGCACAGGACTATCTCACTTCTTACTTGAGCTGGTCCCATCACTGCCCCAAACACCTGCATGGTGGTACATGCAAAATGGGAGCCAAACTCTGACATGAAAAGACAAGGCAAGACAAGAATTTGTGCCCTTGTCCATGGCGAGTCCTGCCTGTGAGACACTGTTGAGAATTGTGTTGAAATCTTGTGCCCGCCCCACCTCAATTTCTGTACCCACTAAAAGAGTGGAGAGGCCATTTGTGCACAGCTCTACTTAATTCTATATCATGTGTCTTTAGAGAATATTATTGACATAAGAAGTCAGTCAAATGTACAAACACAAGCTGTCCCTTAAAGAGAAAGTCTTAAATATATCTGTCCAGCTGCAATTACAGTCAGCGTGAATGGTGCTTGACAATATTTAAAGAACTGCTAAAGTGAACTCCTCAGGGCAGTGCCAAGTACTTTTCCATGGGGGCAGTCAATCCATGCTTGGCTGAGAGCAACACTCAAGCAGAATAAAGGTTTCTAAGTGGAGACTTTCTGAGGTCATCTGAGGGTATATTAATCTATGTATCAAACAGGTATAGTAAGATGGGTCCTACTGAAGGGTTTGCTCATCTTCCCAACTCTTTAAAAAGGTATAACACTTATCAAAGGTAGTTTGTCTCAGGCAGAGTACCTATGTATTGCACGTCTACATGAAAAGTATCCCTGGGTTTGGTTGGGCTATGATCCCAGGCCCAGAAATAAACCATATTAGCTAAGCCTAAAAGTTCCAGGTTTGTGCTTTACAAGTACAATCTTTCTATGCAACATTCTTACTATTTTCTTACATCATCATATCAAATACCTCACTGAAGACTTGTTCCTACATATTCTGCCTCTTTTGAGGACTAGGTTGAGGATTATCCCAAGGTTTTGCATCCTCCTCCTTCTGGATCTAAACATCATTATGTGTTTCACACTGTATATAGTTAGGCAGTTACTAAGAGCATTTTAATTGCCCAAGTTTTTGATGCAAGATGACCTGCTGCTGCTCTGCCTTCTATTACAGGAAGCAGTTGAAGGCATACTCTACTGAAGGGCTGGTCAGTCCAAACCCAGTTTCAATTAAAGATGTGTGAATCAGCATAAGGAGGCTCAGCAAAATTTCCATCTTGAAACTCATGCTGACTTGAGTACATATCAGATTGTGAATGTTTTTTTCCTTAGGGCAAGAATAATCTGTGCATTTTTTCTGTGCATTTTTTCCAAATGTATACCTCAATGCTGCACATCTTTGAAATGTACAGATTCTTCACACATTTATTAAAGTACATTTTTGTGAGCATTTTTCAGAAGTGTGCATGTTTTCACATACATTTTTCAAATGTACATGCATCAAAGACATTTTATTCCATTTTTGATCCATGAATCGCATTTCTTGGAAGTTCATGAATCACGTAACTTGGATGTTCATAACTTTGGAACTGCCTGTACTGCAACTGTTTTGCTTTCACTCATTGTTTCCCAATTGTTACTTTGTTTGTTAACAGGGGGTTTTTTGGGAGGGAAGGGTAAACTACTTTGAGTAATTACTGGCAAACAATGAATCAAAATAATCATCATCATCGGACCAGGAATATACTCTCCACACAGAAGCTACTTTTGAATTGCTCTGTGGGAGGTGACAGCAAGAAAGGATGGCGTGGCAAGATGTCATACCAGAAACAGTCTCTTACTGGGAGGGGCCTTTCCATCCTGCATCTGTCTGTTTTAGAATGAAAATTTTGGTGTGTTAATCAGCTTCTCCCTTATGATAGTGTGATTATGTCCACAAATAGGCCACTGAGATCCCCTCTTCTGCCATCAGCTGAAAAGCCCACGCCTGCACTGACCTGAAAAAGACTGCCCACCTGTTATTACAGCAACCATGGGATCAGGGCCCTTTTTATTTCTCATCTTTCACAATGGCTTGTCTTGTCCTCTTGCATTCTGAATGACTGGGGCAGAGATGGCTGTCCACCTTTCCCTGTGCCCTCTGCATCAGGGGAGGCTACAAACCCCAATGAATGCATTGGGAAGATATGCCGTGGGTCTATACTTGACTCAGTCCTTGGGCAGTGTTAAATGTTCATAATAGCCCTGGTGATTCTTGGCCTTGACTCTCTAAGCAGGAATTTGGTGCATTTGGTCCCATTGATTGATCCCGGAGCTGAAATTTCTTGCCTTGGGGCAAATTCCAGTGAACAACAATGGAAAGTGATACAACAGCGGGGAAAGATTCTCCTTTCTTACAGAAGAAGTGAAATGTTAAAGTACTGGGACTGTTGCACTTGTTATGCCAAGTTGAAGCACAGAGTTTTGTTTTTGCTCTTTGTTCTACAGCTGAGTTATAAATCCCTGAAAATAGGTTTTATTATGGAAATGCAAACATAACCATAGCTATAGCAACATGAAAGGCTCTGCTCTAATAATGCCTAGATTCAGCCCTTTGTGTACAACCGGCATAGGAAAATATGTGATTTTTGTCTCCCCCCTTACACACACTCATGGATGTCAGTGTCAATTCACACTTTCTTTTAGTTTGCAGCAAAAAGCATTAAAATAGTTCATAATCCTTATTTATGGCTGAAGACTCTGAGGTGCCATAGCCAATATTACCCTACCTATCATACATGTCTACAACATGCCTATTGACATCTGAAATGTTCCTTCCTGGAGAAAAAGATTTGCTGTTCACTGTAAGCTAAACCATGACAGCAACTACAAATCAAATTTAGTGTCTTCTAGGGCTGCAAGCTGGCTGCCTTTGCTTTCATTTTTGCTTTGGGTCATTGTAAGCATACAACAAAACCAGTAACACCCCAAGAGGGAAAAATAAAGAGGATTAAGGCCCAGTTCTGAAGCAGAATCGTGTAGCAGATTTGTTTGTTTGTTTGTTTATTCTACTCTTCATCAGTTATTTCATCCACTTCCAAACACAGCCACAGTTATGATTACATGAGCGCACAGCAAAGTGCAAAACTCTTCACTTGTTTAGCTCTGGATCAGATGATTGTGATTGAAACTGCCTTACATGCACCCATCAAGGCTAGTATTGCTGGCACTGACTGGCAGCATTTTCCCAAGGTTTTTTCCTAACTCTCCAACTGTGAGGAGCCAGGGACTGAACCTGGGAATGTCTGTCTGCAAAACTAGGACTCAGCCATGAAGCTATGGCCCCTTTCCTTGCCATTGTGTTTTGAGGAGGAGAGCTTTTTCGGAACAATCAAGAATTGGGCAGAGTTCCATTTCTTCATGATGCTTTAGGGATTCAGGCTTTGAGACTTCTGATATGAACTGACCTGACCTGTAACTTCTGAACTTATCCACGGATGATCCCCTGGATTTTGCACTTCCCAAATGTTTAGACATTGTTCTAAATTGTATGCACATTTACAGTGTGTTTAAAAATGATTTGGAGTGGAATGCATGTTATGAGAGCAAATATGTTATATAAAATATATATTTGAATACTTTCCTTTTAGTTAGCTCATTGAAGTCAGTGTGAATTACTTCTGAGTAGACATGCATTTTCAGGGCTTAAACAAATCCATGCCCTGTTTTTCCAAAGAGCAGGATGGAGGGGGCAGAGAAGCAGCACTGTATTTACTCTCCAGGTCACTGGGTAAGTCAGAGGAGGGAGCTATGGGTGGCACTGAAGGAAAGGAAGAGAAGGCTTTATACTCAGATAACCATTTTCCTCAAAACTTCTCCATCACTCACAGTCCAGTGAAAGAGCTCCTCCAACCACCAGAAATGCACTGCAAGTTTAGGGTTCTCTACTTCTCTTGCAGATCTTAGTACTTGGATTAGTTCATAGTAAGAGAGACTGTTCCTTTAGATAGTCAGGTCCTAAGCCATTTAGAGCTTTGAAAAATAAAACCAACACTTTAACTGTGCTCATAAAGCAGTTGGTAACTAGTAGAGACCTTTCAGGACATTTGTAATATGTTCACAATATTGTGCACCAGGCAGCAGACAAGGGGATGTATTTTACAACAGTTAAAATTTCTGGAGACTCTTTAGGACTATTCCCACACAGAGCACATTTTAAAAGTCTAAACATGATGTGACCAAGCCAGAAATAACTATTACAAGAGCATGCTCATTAGGACAAAGGGCGATATTTCTGGAGTAGTTTGCATAGCCCCTCCATCCATCTTTAGATTTTATGGGGGTGATATTATAGGATGGAAATCTTAATGTCCAGTTCTGTTGCTCGTAGAGTGCATATACAAGAAAAGATTCTTCTCCTTTACTCTCCATCACATAAAGTAAGTTATGTTAATCTGGAATGGAACGAATCTTTGTTGGTCAAAAAGCTATCCAGTTTTCTTTCAGTGAGCACCTTGAAGTCAATATTTCCTATATCCAACAACTCTCTCCAAGGTATTAGACTAAGGAGGACAGCTTACGTTATGGAATGCAAAAGAAAAATTGCATTCTCTTTCTGAGATCATCAATTCTGATCTTGAGAGGGCCACCCAATTTTCCCATATTTATTTATTTATTTAAAACTTTTATATGCCATCACCACATGCCTCGGCATCTTGGGATGGCTCACAAATGTACAATTAAAACAATAAAACAATAACAAATTCCATAAAATTATATAAAACTGAAAACAAAAAAGTGACTGTTAACGATAAAATATTAATTTTTAAAATAGCAATTAAATAAAAAGGTTTTAACCTGGTGCGAAAAGAATATAAACTCGGTGCCAGGCGCACCTCTCCAGGAAGCACATTCCATAATCTGGGCACCACCGCAGAGAAGGCCCTGTTCCGGGTAGTTGTTCTTTTTATCTCCTTTAAAGACGGCTCCCAGAGCAAAGCCTCTCCCACAGATCTTAAGGGGCATGAGGGCATGTAAGGGAAGAGGTGCTCCTTCAGGTATCCTAGTCCCGAGTTGTTCAGGGCTTTATAGGTTAAAACCAGCACCTTAAATTGGGCCCGGACTTCAACTGGAAGCCAGTATAGCTGGTAGAGGACTGGCGTTATGTGAGACTAACGACCAGTCCCCGTCAGCAGCCTGGCAGCTCTGTTCTGTACCAGCTGAAGTATCTGGGCCATTTTCCAGGGCAGCCCCATGTAGAGCACATTACAGTAATCCAATCCAATGAATCACCGTTGCTAGGCAGTGCTTGTCCAGGATGCAGCTGGTGGATCAGCCAAAGCTGTAGGAAAGCACTCCTTGCCGCCACCACCACCTGGGATTCCAGTGACAGCTCTGAGTCAAGGAGTACTCCCAAGCTGTGGACCCTGTTCTTTAGAGAGAGTGTTACCCCATCCAGGACAAGGTCAAAGTCACTTACCTGAAACCACGATCCGCCACCAACAGGACTTCCATCTTACCTGGATTGAATCTCAGTTTATTGGCCCTCATCCAGCCCATTACCTCGGCCAGGCACTGGCTCAGCACAACCACCGCCTCACCTGGAGTAGATGTAAATGATCGTTTTCTAAACGATTTTTTTATTGTTATATTATCATTATTTATGTATGTATTTATGTATTCTATGTGAGCTGCCCCGAGGCTTTGTTGCGATGGGGGCGGCATAGAAATGTTTTAAATAAATGAATGAATGAATGAATGAATGAATGAATGAATGAATGAGAGTTAGAGCTGAGTGTCATCAGCATACTGGTGATACTGCAGCCCAAACCTCCCAATGACCTCTCCCAGCGGTTTCATGTAGATGTTGAAAAGCATGGGGGACAGAATAGAGCCCTGAGGAACCCCATGGCACAACTGCCAAGGCGCAGAGCTATAGTGCTCCAGCACCACCTTTTGGAGTTGGCCAGCCAGGTAGGAGTGGAACCACTACCAAGCAGAGCTTCCTACTTCTAACCCGGCCAGCCTATCCAGAAGGATACCAAGGTCGATGGTATCAAAAGCTGCTAAGAGGTCCAGGAGAACAAACAGGGACGCACTCCCCCATCCCTCTCCCTGCACAGGTCATTGTACAGGACGACCAAGGCAGATTCAGTGCCAAAACCAGGTCTGAAACTGGACTGAAATGGGTCCAGATAATCCATTTCATCCAAGAGTGCCTGGAGTTGTCCCGCCACCACCCGCTCTAACACCTTGCCCAGGAACGGGGTGTTGGTCACCTTGAGATCTGCGGGAGAGGCCCTTCTCTGGGAACCCTCCGTGAAAGAAATTAGGAGGGTAGGTATTCAGAGGAGGGCTTTCTCTGTGGTGGTGCCCAATCTATGGAATGCGCTCCCCAGAGAGGTCTGCCTGGCACCGTCGTTATTTGTTTTTTGGCACCAGGCAAAGACCTTTTTATTTAAGCATCATTTTAATTGCTAATATTATTTGCTTATTTTATCTGGCCAGGGCGACTTATTTTATATTCGTATTTTATATTTTTATATTGTTATTTCTTGTATTTTAACTTTATGTTGTGAGCCGCCCTGAGGCTTCGGAACATGGGGCGGCATAGAAATGTTTTAATAAATACATAAATAAATTAATCTAAAATTAGCAGCTACCTCTGGGTTCGGGGATGCCTTCTTCAGGATATGCCGGATCACTGCCTCCTTCAAGGGGGTGGGAACAGAATGAAAGAAGCACAGATACATGTTGCTGGCTGGATAGAAAATCACCTTAGCTCCTAAAATCTATTGACCTAATGACCTAATTAACTTCCATGTAGCTTCAAGTGCCTGATCCTGTCTAATCTTGGAAGCTAAGCATGGTCAGGCCTGGTAAGAATTGGGATGGGTGACTTGAGTGTATGATTACTCATGTATGATAATTGCTATAAACTGCCCAGAGAGCTTTGGCTATGGGCAGTATAAAAATGTAATAATAGTAATAATAGTCATGCAAATATGTGTAACTAAACCCTCGTAGCTCTTCTAAGTAGAATGGTGGTGGGAAGACTTGAAGGTCTCCATTGTTGCTCAATGTTCCTTCTAATTGGGATCTGCATAGAAATATGTATCCCACTGGATGTAATATTGTCCAGAGTACATACTGATGTATAGGCAGATATGCATTAAAATGTGGAGGACATTTCTGGGAGACATAGTACCCCTGAGGGCACACACCTGACTTCCGAGTCAATACAGTGCAGCATGTGCCACACAGCGTTGGCAGCTGAGTCTCACTTCCCCAACATACGCCCCCCTTGCAAATCAATAATAAATTAATTAATGATGATTTTGCCAATAATGTTATCCAGTGCTCGTTATTTCTATCCATAATTTTACCGTGTTCTGTTCAAGCTGTGAGGTTATTTATAATTATTTCATATATTTTCCAGACCATCCCAGTGAGCTATGTTTGCTCTAGTCTGAAAAAATAATCAAATGTGCAAGGCCATTCAGCACTGATTGTCTTACCATTAAACTCAACCCTAAAGACTGGATTGCGATCCAGGCATGTGCAATTGGCTGATAAAGGTGGACCTCCTTGTCTTCTCCACCTTCACATGCAAATGCTGCACAATGGGGTAGGGGACTCGGATGAACAGGTGAACTGTGGCACTGAGGCAGTGGAGGAAGGAATCCAGAAAATCAGACTGAAGTACCCTCCAGGGGTGGAGCCCTTTTGTCAAAGTAAGACAGATCCCTGATCCTGCTTTCTATGAACTGTTTCTTTAGACTGGTATAAACAGCTTTCCATTTCTTGAAAAGGGCTTTTCTCAGCTAAGAAGATTCCTTCCTCACTGTATTTTTTGATAGAGGGTATGTTAGTATATTCTGATTTTCACAAGATAATAATCTGGAGCAGGAAGTTGGGGAGCAAAAAGACATTTCTTTAGACTTAGGTTATTGGTTTACATCTGTACTAAGGGTCAGATCTGGCTGTAGGTTTGGAATGCTTATTCTCAGTAGCTGCATCTATTCTGTGGTGATGCATTAATCGGCAGAGAGTTCTATCAACTAGAGTCAAGATGCCTTTTGTTCTGCACATTTTTTCCTCATTATAACTGCCTGGGTTGGTTTCCTTGGGTTGTATGGATGGCTTCTTGCTGTTTTCCTGTTAAGCATTTTTTCTCTTGTGATGCCTGCCATCCAACGGTGGTAGCGTGCCATTTTCTTATTCCTGTGGCTTGTTTGTCAATGCAGTTGCTGGAAAGAAACAACAACAATGCCAAGCACACTATCATGAAACGTGGTGAGGTAATCTGCTTAACTGAGCAGAGAACTCCCTTCAGATTATTAACAGATGAAATCTAGAAAGTGTAGCATTTCAAAGCTGCCAAGCCCTTGGTGGAATATTTTACATTCCAGTGGGTTCATCTGTTTAACAGTCAACATTTTGCTGTGTGTATTAACCTTGGAATACATATGCTTTTGGTTTTGGATTGTTACTAGCTTTGTTCTTTATTACTGCACTTTCTTTATTACAGACATATAGGAAATCATAACTGAAATGATAGGCCTACTTTATTGTATGGCAGAAATAGAAATAAATAGTTGCTGTTTTTAACATACAAGGGTTAAAAATGCAGTTGTCCAAAACATGAACTACATCCCGTTTCATTCATTTATTGAAGCTCTTTTTATTCATTCAGGTTTAAATTTAAATTAATTTAAATTCAGGCCATGTTCATACCCACGAAGTCCCCACACTCTCTATATCATTACCTTTTATCCTGCTTTTCTTCCTGTAAGGAGCCAGGTTGGTTGGCATGATCATCCTTCTCTCTGTAAAGTTTTGGGAGGTAGTTTAGACTGAGAACAAGTGACCCGCCCAAAGCTTCCCATTGAGCTGCACGGCCAAGTGAGGATTAACATCCAGGTCTCCCAAGTTCCAGCCTAACACTTTAACCATGACAGCACCTCTGCCTGCAAACGGATCATCCTCATTGCTTTTTAGGATGGGAGAGGGATTGCTGGACTCTTGTCCCATGTCCAATACCAAAAGCTTTATGCCCATTACAGAAACACTTCCTCCATCTCTTTCTCTACACCTTCATCTTCATCACTGAGAACCTCATCATCATAATTTCTCCACTTTGCATCATGCAACAGCATAACACACAGCAGTTGTCCCAATCCAGCATGCTGTTAGATGTGCTTAAACCACTGAAACAAATGGTTGTTTATATATATTACTTGTATGCAACGTTTAAGATCGAAAGCAAGAAGTGATGGAACCAAAGGCTGATGGAACCAGGCTTCAAACCTCAAAGAGTATGTGCTTCATCCCAGAAATCTGGTAGTTGGCTAGGTTTACTTGGTAGTTAGGTAAAAGCACTTTGTATATCCAGAGATACCTCCTTTTTAAGTACTACTACACATACTCCAGGTAAGATCTGAATAAAGTATGACTCAGGGTAAGCCATACTTGGGATCTATTCAAGAAGTGTCTTGTACACTGGAAGACAAGAAGAGCTGTTAAGTTTTTTTAAAGTCTGAAAGCAGATACATATGCTTCTCAATAGCATATTGGATTTACTCCTCCTAGGAAAAAGTCTTTCTAACATTTCAAAGCAGCTGCAGGTCTTTGACCTTCCTTTTTCTGTTCTCCTTTTTTATTTTTTTAACTCCCCAAGGAACATAACTACAAAAAAATGATATAATAGAACATCAGAGGTAAGGTTACATCCTAAAAGTCAAGCAGTTTAGAAATTGATTCCCATGGCAGCTGTGACTGTAGCACCTTGTCTATACAGTTGATGCCAGAAGAATATATATGACTAGTGCACTTTGGTTATCTTGTATTGTCTCTTGCCTATAGAGGGTATTGCAGCTAGGGATTTTTTAAATGATGTTTTGCATAATTAATTTTGCTTGATCCTACAAGATGCTGAGAGCGTCACTTGAACTGAATGGGACTGGAGTCTTCTATTACTCAGATAAAACTCTTGTCCTGCTTATTGACTGTTACACAATCATCGTCGAATTCCAGCACTCATGTTACCTATTAGAATAGCTGAAAGTTGCAGAGACAAGACCAGCCCTACCATTATTCAGGCTGATACACCTTTGCAGGCAGTGAAGCAGGAAGAAAAATAATTTGCGCCCCCACCCCCCGCCCCATGCCTTTGCATTCAGACTATCCTACACCTGGGATGCAAGGCAGGAAGAAGCAACCAGCCAGGCCAACTGGTAAGGGCCAAGGAGGTAGCTGGATGGACTTCCAGCTGGCTGGCCAAATATCAGGTAAGTGACTGGGCAGGTGTGAGTAAGGGTGCCGAGGATCACAGTGGCAGCTCTAACACATCACAGGAGACAACAAAGTATGTTGGACCAGGTCTTTGCAAACACAGACACCTTTAAAGATTTGGGTGATATTTCAAAAATGGATCTTTATTTCTAAGATTTTCTATTCATGCCAAATTAAAGAATGTGATTTCTGTATCCTGGACACTTTCAGCATTGATTGGCAGAGCTTTCCCAGGAAGTGATGCAATGTTTTGAATAGTCCCACAATTATTCCCATAGAAATGGAACCCATCGCTGTGTCAAAACTGCAAAATCTCTCTTCCCCCCTCAGAATACCTTGAGGCCCCTTGCAGGGCCCCCAAAAGCTTTCCTGTTTTAAATTCTCTTCCAAGTCCATCTATTGATTCAGGTCATTGTCAGAATCAGGTGATCACAATCTTGCTACATATAAGTCCTTCTTATACCTGAATGTATCGAGGATTTTCGTGGGTAGGGCAAAAGGACCGTGCACACTGGCCCTGCCCTGCCCATTTCCAGGCATCTGACCTGCTCCCCCTCAGCTCATCCCCAGGGAAGGTTACAGAGGTAGTTGGTTGTGTTTGCCTGAAAGAAAATTGAATTCTCCAGTGAACATGGACACTGCTTTCAGGGCGTATGGCCCATGTTCATGGTCACTGCACACAGCTCCATTATTCTATCCATTTTAAATGCTCATGTGTTCAGGAAAAGATATGGATAGGTCTATGGATCTACTGGTGTCCTCTATGCAAACGCCTACGTATGTTAAGCCATTCAGTATGCAGGGAGAGAAGGGAATTGTTCTTTTGCAGTGGTGTCCAATCCTCTTCTCTTTCTTCTACCACATGGCAAGTATCTTGCGTGAGCAGGATATGAACAATGATATAATCTAGACATCCATACAATTAAATGTATGGATAAAGCTGCTGATTTAAATGTCATATTATTAGGGCTAACAGGAGGGCAAATTTCACCACAAAACATTGTACCAGCCTCAAGAATTGGTTGTCTCCAATGAATAATAGATTGGATCCAGGCATAGTCAAGCTTTCAGGAAGTCAATAGGACAAGAGATCCACAAACTACTCTGTCAAAGTTTGGATCAAATCCAATACATTTGTGTTATCTTTTATCTTCAATAAAGATTTTCACTTTCAAGGATATTGAGCAGTTGTAATATGTATTCATCAGTTACTTAATTCCCCAATAATGACTCATGGTTTCATCTTCTTCAAAATAAGATTAATCAGTTTTGTGGGGGTATTGTTGATTAGCAGCTGTGAATTTTGTTTTTACAGAGAAATTCAACAAGGACAACTTTCTTTATGTACCGTAGCTGCTGTTACAGAGGCAATGGAGGTGGTTTCATTCAGGCTGCAGCAGAGTGGACTAATTTAAAAGAGAGAAGATTGGGACAGCTGTGCATGAGTGATGGCGGATACCTCATTCAGCGATTTAGTAAAAATAATAGTTGTGGAGATAGTATTTATGAGAAGGATTTATGGGACAATTTTGCAGCACAGATGTGGTAAGAGTCACTACAGCAATTCATTCTGAGCAAAGGGGTCAACCCATTTCAGCAAAGCACTTTTTAAATATATATATAACAAATGTTCTTTCTGATATGCAATAGGCATATACTCCAACAATAAACTCTCTGTGCACAACGAGCTGATGAGACAGATATCTTTCGAAGTTTTACCTTTCAGGCTCTCTCTTTCCATCATAATTGCAAACAACAAGCCCCTCAATTCAATA
This sequence comes from Varanus komodoensis, assembly GCF_004798865.1. Lineage (NCBI taxonomy): Eukaryota > Metazoa > Chordata > Lepidosauria > Squamata > Varanidae > Varanus > Varanus komodoensis. The sequence goes on along the minus strand of NW_025335268.1, from coordinate 107,072,056 downwards.
GACCTGAGAACCCAACTGGCCGTATGAAGCAAAACAGCTCTTGGAGAAATTAGGTTATCATTCATTAGCTATCTATCATTTGGCCACTGGTAGGCTGGCAGGATATGAGGGCCATTTAATTAGGCCCAGCACCACTCTTTGGTGTGAAAAGGCTCTCAAAAGCTTCAATTCCCCACAGCTTCACAGCGGGAAGTTGTTGGCGATAATTGACATAGGATTTCCTTGTTAACCAGCAGCAGACATGCTGGATTAAAGCGACAGAGATCTCGAGAAGAAAGTGAAAAGAGATAAGACTGGCTCGGAAAGACTTCTGCTTATTTTGCACTTGAGGATGATGAGCAAATAGCAATAACAAACTGGAGAGCTGCTTCCTGCACGCAAGGCCTCCACTTATCAGGCCCATTTCAGCTTGACTGATCAAAGATTGACTTCCCTTAAAATAACATGGGCCTGGGGTTTGTTAGTTTATTAAGCTGCAGGTTTTATGAATTATCAGAGTTTTAAAGATGGATTGCAGTTTGTGTGAAGGAAGAGAGGATTATCCTGTTTTCATCTAAACAATTATAAAATATCACAGCTGAAAGCTTTCTTGCAAATGACATCACCCTACCCCACCCCCTGCCGCAAACTGAACAGGGTAATTGTATGCCTTCCTATACAGGGGTTCCAACAAGTGCACTGGCCCCATGAAAATTAACTGCTTCAGAGAAGATTGCAGGACTGTAAATATATCACAAACTTGTAGCTCTTGTGCAGTTTGAAAGGAAAGGATGTTTAATTTCAGAGCAGAGCCATTCAGGTCTTGTTAAAATGGAGGGTGGATGGAGACGCAGCCTGTTGAGATGTTTCTTAAAATATGCTTCTGATAAATGATACTGAAGTTGATTCACATGAGTATAGTTAAAATGAAACCGTCTCCTTTAGAGCAGAGACAATTATTGTATATCACGTAATAATTTAACCTTACAACAGCACATGTGGTATTAATAAAGATCCCAAAGCAGTAAAAACTTGTTACAGTATTTCCTCCTGAGTATTTTTGGGACATATGCGGATAAGGTTGCATGTGCAGATATAATGTTCTAATTTTTATATTCTATATATATGTTATATATGTATGTATATATAGCCGGGATTCCTTTGAACCATCAAAACTGAAGACCCCAGTTTGGCTATTGCACTAAAGCCAATTATAATGTGCAGTGAGCCTCATACTGATTCCCAGTGCGTCAACTCTAAACACAAAACACTGTATTTCATAATACTGAAATTAGAAAATAATCCTAGAAATGAACAGATCAGTCAACTAAACTCCCCTTTCGAAGCAGTTCTTGCCTTGCCTTGCCAGCTTACTTTATTTATTTTAATTTTAGCTTCATATCCCATTGACATGGTCAGCAAAATTGCTGAGCGGAGCTGGTAGCTGCTGTAACCAGTCTCCAACATATAGTGTGAAAGGTAAGGGTGAGGACAGGTTTCAAAGCAATTACTTACAATGTGGATAATGTCATTCTATGTTTTGACCACTAGGTAGCCCTGGACTTATTTGTAGCTGGGTGGAGCAGGAAATTCTGTGTTTGTTCTGGTCTTGTTGGAATGGGACAGCAAAGCTCTGGTCTAGCACCCTGGATGGTGTGTCCTCCATGCCTTTCGATTTTTGAAAGGGTTGGTCTTTTAGGAATGGATATTTGGGCTACCTTTGTTGAAGTTTTTGCATAATCACTTTTACCAACAGCTTGCTGCATATAAAATATACAGGGATATATGATGCATTTATGTATGTAGTGCTATGGACAATACTGCATTGCATCTGTTGATTTTTAAATTGTTGTTGTTTAGGCTTTGTTTTGAACTTTCCCATTTTTAAAAATAGATAAGAGATGGGTGGCTTCCAGCATCGCAATAAACAGAAGTGCATAACATTGATTCAGTCATCAGTCCTACCCTTGTGACGCACATGCTTTCTCACAACTTCTACCTGCTCTACAACTGCTACCTGGGTAAATTTAATTCTGAAAATTAACAAAACACCTTGTGACCTGGTTTCTGAGATGGGAGAACATTTGGCATTGGCTTTTTTCCTTTGGAGCTCTGCATAAAAGTGAAAGAGTGAACTCCCCCACCCTGCCCATTGTAACTTGCAGCAGACTGGAAGGGAGGGGATGCCCAAAGGAAGGTAGGAAGAGGGGCCCTACAGGAAGATGGGCACTAACCTCCCATCTCAAGTAGCTTGTTACAGGGTCCTTAACAGACTACTAACAGATTTCATTCCATTCCACCTTTTTGTTAAAAATAAGAGAGAATGGCCTGGTAGTTAATATGACCAGGATTAAAATCAAATCTCAGTTCATCATTAAAAACAAAAGAATTAAAAGCACAAATAAACAAAACACACGTACACATTCAGCTGACCATTAAGACCACTGAAGGGGCATTGATGGTTATTCCAAAATTATCAGAAATTTTCTCAGCAGTGGTGTCCCCCCTGTGAAACAAACTCCCTTGTGTAATTGGAAATTCTGGAATTTTTGAAATGCCTCCTCAAAACCCACCTGTGCACCCAGACTTTCCCTGGCCTGTAATTAAATTAACCATGCTATTCTATTTCACTGCTCCAACACTGCTCTGTATTATTGTTGTTGGTGATATAATTGTACTATATTGTTTTGTTTTTAAAATGTGCATTTCAAATGTGATTTTCATTGTGACGTTAACATTTTTATAAAAGCCCCTGGAGACAGAAATAGTTCAAATAAATAAATAGCTAAACAGAACCGAACCCAACAGAATTGACTCTACAGCAACAAACCACCTCACATGCTAAAGAATTGACTGAATACAAATATCTCTGCCGGCTGATAGGAGCACAACATAGAGGTGCTGGGATACCCTCTCTTGGCAGGGAGTTCCAAAGCTTGGGAGAAACTACAGAGAATCATTCATGTATAAATCACCTCTAAAAAGTGCTCAAGCAGCCATAGCATAGTGTGAATCCCATTCATGAAGAATATAGATAGTAGTCTCTCATTCTTTTTTTTCCTGTGAGTAAGGAGAGTACAATTTAATTCAAATACAAATATTTGAATAAAGAGGTAAGACTCTTTCATTTACAAAGGCATATGATAAATCCAGTGATATAAACAATGCATCTGCATTTAATGTTTTGAATCCTACTAAGACTTGTAGTATTTTCCCCCCTAACTTTAAAGAAAAAAAATCACTGTTTTAACTATACATCAAGCCATCTTGTAATAGAGAAATTCACTTTAAGGCAGGAGATTTACTCTTCAGTTGCCATGTGATTTTCCTGACAACCAATAAATGCATTATATTGATGAAGTGAACAAGTCTCTATCTGGTCATTTTCAACTTGAAACTAATAACCACCATCATGAAATCAGGCATGCAATAAGCTAGGTTAAAACGGAGTTCATCAAATAAATCATTCAGGAATTTTTCTCTTTCTCTCCCAAGACACGTTGCACATCTGCTTGGTGAAAGGAGGAAAGAAGCAATATTTCTTTGATCATCTTTTTTTAATATTCTCATATCTGTCCCTTGAGCCTTAGGGTGCTTTTTTCTGGACCCAATCCTAGAAGACATATGGCACACCTGTAGACTTGGATCCTTTACAAGTGAGTTAGGTGCTACATTCAAGTGCCTTATGATTACAGAATTAAAGTCAAAATATAAGACATAAGGGGCTGGAAGGTGATGAATAGTACTAATCAATAATGGGACAAGAAGACAATAAATATACTTTGTAGAAATCCAGAGACCACTCTATAAAAAAGACTCTTTTTGAGTGGGGAAGGAAGCTGCATTGAATTAACTGCATCATGTATGAAAAAATGAATGATGTGAAATAAACAATCCCTACCTCCAGTTCACACATAATTGCAGTCTAAATATAACGAAGAACACCTAAGTCATGGATCTGCCTTTTGTATGTGTACTAGATAGCTATATTTATAAAACTATTTATAAACTATGGTTTATAAATGTTATGAGTATGCATTCAGAATAGCAATCTCTTCATAATTGTTTCTTCTAGTATTAGCTAGGTTAGGTGTGAGAGAGCAGTTGTTGGCTAAATCTAAATTGCTATTCACTAAGAGTAAAATAAAAGGCCCCGAGAAGAACATTTGAGGGCTTAATTCCTATAACGGGTGATGTTTCTTAGGTGCAGAGAAAGAACTATATCCTGTCTAAATCAGTGATGGAGAACTGGTGGACCTCCAGTTGTTGTTAGACTGAAACTTCCATCTGCCCCAGATAGCATTTCCAGTGGGGAAGGGTAATGGGAAACAAGGAGAGGAAATGCATGCATAGCATCATGCACAATTTCCAATTTGTGTGTGGAGAAATCTGCTGGAAATATGTATGGAAATACCTGCTTCTATCGGTACGCAAAATGTGAAGCAACTGGCAGGAATATGTGGAGCTATTGTGCCTTAGTTCATATGTGATCAACTCAGTCTGAATGCAGGTGTTTCTAAGCAGAAGGTAGATTTCCAAATGTTTTGGACTTCAACTTCCAGCATTACTGACCATTGGCAAGGGCTGCTGGGAGTCAAGCCCAAAACATCTCGAGATCTACCTTCTGACAACCCTTGGATTCATGTTCCTAAATCCATGAAAGAAATCCTATATGCATAAAAGCATCTTCCTTCAGATTGATCACACTCTTGCAGGAGATCAGTGGCATCTGTAATATTGTCAAGATGGCTGGGCTGGTCCCTTATGTTCCCACTGACCTCTTCATACGTTTAGTAATGAACCCCTGGTAAGGCTAGAGGCAGTAGCTGCAGTGGGACAAAAGTCACAATGAGAGATGGAACACTGAAGTGTCGAAGAAAACTGCTGCTTCTTTGCTTCTTCTTTTCAGATGAAACTGTGAGCAAACCTCCTGCTATTTTTCCTTCCCCACCTGCTAGAATCAATAAATAGTCTTTATCACCTGGTCAGAGGGTGCTTTCATGTCTGAATTTCTCTACAGTACCTACCTTATTTATATACTATACAGTGTGACTGCCTCAGGCAACTTCAAATTGCACACTCAGCCTTGCCATACAGGAAGTGTGTGCGTGCATTTTCCATTAAGAAAATCCATGTTTTCTTCCTACTTGTCTTTTTCTTTTGCTTAACTAACATTGATCTTAATCTTTGGCCTATTTTATGGGCTTCTTCATCCTTTCCAAAGTGATGTATCTTCAGGTTACCTGAACACTGGAAAGCATTTGGTGGTGGATAGGGTGTGCTGATCAAAAGAATTTCAAAACCAGCCTCTTGGCTACCCATTCTTTCCTTGCTGTTCAGAGGAATAATTCAAAATGTGATTGATTTCATTTGATGGTCGCAGCACCATTACAGTGGACTCGCCAAAGTTTATGCTCTTTATCTATGATCCAACCTATGCCTAAAAAATTATCCCATGAGCTCATTGGGATTAGATAAGCTTCACTCAAATGAGGATCCTTCCTGAATTGTTCCCAGTTCTGCCTCCTACCTTCTTGCATACAAACAGATTAGCACAATTTAGTGGCTCTTCATTCATCCTTTAAGTCCTGCTTCCTATCACTCCACCACAACTCTGCAATGCCTGCCCTTTTCTACTTCCACATCAGCAAAACTGGGACAATGTTGAGCAGAGATTCACCTCCAACTTTGGATGGGCCTGTGGTTTGGACTGCAATAAATGAGAATGCCTCTTTCCAAGATTGTTTATGTAGCTTCTATAATTTGGAGTATTTTACCCTTATTTGGACATGGTTCATTTCAGGCAACCCAAGGATATTGCTTGTGTCTTCAGTGGCAATGGAAGGGAATATCAAAATTGTACTCCCAAGTTGTTCCTTTGCATGCTCAATCACTTGCTTTACTTACAGTAACAAGAAAGGATTTAGTTTTGTCCAAGAGCCAGCTGAGTGAAAACCCTGGATGGAAGATACGGAAACACCATTCCCACCATATCTAGTTAGCCAGCCAGGTAGCAGACTTACAAACCATATTTCCACACTACACTCAGGGTCGCTTGCTGTTTAAAATAAAAGTATATCCAATTCAAAAGAAAAAGCAAATTAGTGTGTGGAGGAGGATGAGGCCGATTAAAATAGTATTCCTATATAATGTCACGTTACGGTTATCATGTTCAGGGGAAACAGTTCTAGGAGCCAAATGATGGCTGGTCCCAGTCAAGCTGATGAAACAGGCCTCCCTGTCACATCACAGAACCACAGAACAAGAAGACTCAAAAGAACTGTGTGAGACTTCTTGCTTCTTAAACCTGTTCCCAGTGCATACACTGAACTACTAGATCAGATCCAGACTGGATCCTTCACATTTTACCATTGGAGAGGCAGCCCAGGAATAGGATATATCCTTCTTCCACTTTTCCTTGGGGCTTCCAGACATAACCTAATCACAACAGGTATCATTTCACTATTGCTCTAGAGCAGGTATAGACACCCCACTTCAGATTGGGCCCAAAATGCAGGGAGAGTAGAAAGAAGGGGAGTGGAAGTGGGAGTGGGAAGGATCCCCCTTCCTCTCCACCGGTGCACACACACTACTGTCCCCACTTCAATTCAGACTGCCTCCCATGCCTGCTCTACAGTGAGAAGAAAAAGAAAGCAAAGCTACCAGCTACATCTTTAAGGTCTAGTCTTGCCCTCATTCTCCTACCCAAGCTAAATCTAACTCAATTTTTAATTCTTAACATTGGAGTTTAAGAAGAGAATATTTTTAATGTTTATATACCCTGATAGCAGCAACCTTATCGCAGGATATTTTTTTGGCTTTAAAAATAAATGCTTCAAGCTTTGTATCTCCATTATTAATCACTAGTAGTTGTTCTAAGTGACTGTCTTTGTCTTTTAGCTTACAAACATGAAAAGCCAACGTGAATCAACCACTTTAAATTAAATATAAAAAAAACAATTATATTTTGACAGTTTAATTGCCTTCTTCCCCAAACATGGCATTCTGAACAAGATACCTCATGTATTTAGCACGGTGATTATATATGTAGATTGTTTTGCAAATTAAGAAAATATCCCTAAAAGAGATAAAATAATTGGTTGACTTAATTGTTGTTTCTTAAGGGAACAATATTCAGACGTGAATACTGAATGGCTATATCCATAAAAATATTCCTGCGATAAGGTTGCTGCTATCAGAGTACATAAACAACATGCGATTCTTTTTCTTTCTTTTTTATCATTCTCTTCCTAAACTCGAATCTTAAGAATTAAAAACTGGGTTTGATTTAACTTGGATATGACAATAAGGGCCAAAATAACCATTAAATCACAGCCAGTAGCATACTTACTCTAAACAAAAAGAATTGTTTAGTATGAGCCTAAGTTGCCTTTGGGTGACTGAAAAATAGCTGCTAGAATTCCATTTTTCTCTTAATTTTTGAGGATCTTTAAAACAAACAAACAAACAAACAAACACAAAGTTTCTAAAAAGTGACCATACTATTTTTTCATAAGCCTAATTATTTATATCCTGAATTGAACAAATAGTTATAAATTTGGAAATGTTCTGCCAATAAATCAAAAAAGGAATTCTGGAAGTATGCCAGGGAAGCTTGGAGCTACTAGAAGCAAGCTTCATTTTCCCCAGTCAAAAAGCTGCATTGGGGAATACTAGGACATGTCTAGAGCTGGAGTAATGCATTTCCTTCCCACTGAAGGCAAATTGAGGGAAAGCCTAAAAACACTCAGTGGGAAAGGGCTTTTCTGTAGTTTCCACCTGAAAGTCTAGGTTGGGCAGTTTTTCTGCCTTTGTTTCTTCTTCCTCTGCCCTAGATGATTGATCTGTCCTGGGCAAAATAAGTTCCATTTTGCTCAATAAGACCTATTTCTGACTAAATATTCATAGGAATTGATGCCTTGTTTCTGTGCTTTGCCTGAACAAATCTTCGGGTGTGTAGACACAGCCAAACTGGGGGAGGGGAGGCAGGAATGTATGTTTCTCTAGTGGCATGAGTGCCACTTTTTCAAATCATGCATTTGTTGATTAGTACACCTGTAATTTACATTCTAAATGCCAGAAGAGGACTCACTGTGCTAATTTAATTGACTTTCTTGTCCTTAGAGGCTTTCTGGACTAACAGAAAAGTGAACTTAATGGGTCTGATTTTGGGTCATCCCAAACCCATTGCTTTCATTCATAGGTGGGTAGGGCTTACTTGTCTCCTGCAGCAGTACAACATTTATGAGCAGCTGCCATTTTTTTCCCAGAATGCCCTAGAATTTTGCCACATTGTGGTACAGGGCCAAGGAAACAGCCAAGAATTGCCACCACTGGAAAATACATCTTACAGAAGATACAAAACGGAGGAAAACCCTGTAGACAAATGTGATTAATGAAGTAAGCAATGAGTATATGAAGGGAACATGGAATGCATGCAATTTCACTGGAGGAAATCAAAAGAGCCTTTCAGATATGAAAACTGTTGCAAAATGCATACAATCTCCAGATGAAAATACTATGTTCTTGCCCTTCTCTGTGTTTTGGGAATGGTGGCTGTCTGTATTTTAATACACAGTTGTTACATAAAAACATTATTTTACCAATGTTTTACAACCTGATTGTTTTAATTGGGGTTTTATTGTCAGTTGAAATTTTTTGGGATGCGGTGTTTTATTTCACATTGTTGTATTGTTAAGCCATACCAAGACTTCGATAAGGGACAGCCTAGACAAAAATTAAATAACTAAATAGTATATTCATCCACTTGGGGTAAAAAGCAGTGAGTTTGAAAATACCTGCAACCCTGCTCCCAGGATGAGGGATAGTGGGGGAACTGGGTGTACAGGAAGTGTGCACAATCCCAGAAAACCAATTTCCCTGGAGCTCAATCCGGGAGAGAAGATCATACACTGGAAGAAAATACAGTGAGCTCATTGCACAACAGGTTCACTGCTCACATTATGTATGCCTCTACACAACTTTCTATAAGATAACAAGAACAGCTTTCTCATAATATAACCAAGTATTTTGGTGATGTTTGGTATCATTCCAGTATATTCACAATATATCACTCCAATACTTTTAAGCATAACAATTTCTGTGACACATATGCTTTAAAAAATCCAATTCCTTTTAACACAAAGAAATTTCTACAGAAATTTTCCATGCAGTATTCACAAGGGAATTTCTGACCATTTAAAACTGATTTGTGACTGTAATTTGTAGCTCATAAATCATTATTTCAGTAATTTAAGTAACCAGCTTTTGGGTCATCTAGTATGTGTTTATATTTTATTGTCTACTTAAACTGTTAAAATAACAAATTGTAAGGTCAGGCTAAGGACAAACAGTGAAGTAATGATTTTTTAAAAAATGGCAAATTACAAATAACAAAAGCAAGCTAATTATTTGAAACCAGTCAAAGTTTCACTATCTCACAGATGGTAATCTCCAAAAGGCTTAAATCAACACACTTGCTTTTCAGCGGACTTATTCTCACTTTCTACGCTGGGACCAAACATGTCTGCACACATGAAAAACCACATAGTTTATAGCTGAAGCTGAAAGTATGCAAATTTCAGTATAAAGATAGCAAAATGGATTCATCCTATTCCAATAGCAAATCTGTTTACTTGAATGTTTGAGTAATCGAATATGTTCAAGATGCATTGATATAATCCTGCCATTGACAACACTGTAATAATTCTTCTGCAACTGGCATATACTTGCATTGATAAAAAGTTTTTCTAAAAGAAGATAACCCAGTACAAGAGTCTCTTTTGTCTGTTTGCTCTTCCCTGCCAACCCACAGTATTTCTGTAATGGGCTTTATGACCCAGTGCATAAACTCCAGATCCAATGTAAAGGAATTGCTGGAATATTGTATTGGATGCAGTCAATAGAAACCAGACAGGTAGTCATTACTTGTTTAAGTTCTATTAATTTCATTGGATCTACTCTAAGCATGATTCAGTCTGCATTCGACCCATTCAAATTGGTCACCAAATGTACTTTGTCTTAATATGTATGATTATCACTTTGCTTCACAGTTATAAACAGGGAGCCAGATCAAAATGCCTCCAATGTATGACATATGAAACAAAAGCCAATACAATGGACAAAAAATAACTTTTTTTCAGGGTGGGGTGAAAAATCTTCTAAAGCTCATTCCTACATGAGTAATAGAACTGCCAGCCAACACCTGCAGGGGTAGAAATAATTTACGTACCCTGGCTGACTTCTAGGCAGGTTCCTCTGTTGATGAAGAGATCAATTAAACATCTGTTAATCACAACATTATCTCATCTTGAGGTGAAATGTCTGTTCCTGGTATCCTGTCTTTCTGCATGATAAGATCAAACATTCCTCCATTTGCAAGTATTAGGTGCATCTTATGATTTCAATAAACTTGTCAGGGAACTTGTCCCTCCTGCCTGTCCTGAGAAAACAATTGTGAAGCAGGCACTTTCTCCCCCTGCCCCCTCTGCCCTTCCCCCATCTCCACAACCTTCCCATAACCTCAGGCTCCTGAACTTTCTTGTACGTTTTTAGGCCTTGATAATAAAGCAACATCTGCAAACTTACAAGTGCTTTACTTGAGTTAATTGAGTAAATTGAAGCAAGATGCTGGGCAGGGGTGATCTATGATCCCAGGTTGAGGACCCAGAAGGGAGACAACAGATTTACTGCAAAGACAGTGGGCGGCCTTTTGTTCAAGCCCTGGTTCACGGGAAGTTTGAGGTCATGTGGGATTAAAATATCTTCAGAAACAAATGGAATAATTTGACTGAAATATAAGACACCCAGTGCCAGCTTATGCCAGGAAGCCACGTGTGATTTATTTTCCTTCAATCCAACACATTTTTCTGATATCTGCCCCATTAAGCTGAATTTATAGATTATTGGACAAACTGGTATCCTTATCTCTGACAAATTTGTAGTCTGGGGATTGACTCTGTTTATTGCAAAATAAAGAAAGAACCTTGCAGGCATGACATGACTAGGAGAACTGCAGAATTATTCCAAAGGTGGTCGAATTATTTCCAAACCAATTTGATTACAATTATTCAAGGGGCATTTCAAAACAGTAAACAGTAATAGTAAACACATCCCATGATAAATTAAGTCATTCATCTCAGAATCCTGTGCATGGTTGCTTTGGAGGTGTAAGCCACATTGACTAAAGTTATTCCTTTTGCATTAACATGCATAGGTTTTCACAGTATATTGATTCTTTTTATTTTAGGACATTGTAACGTAATATACCAAAATACATAATTAATGCAGATTTTTGTAAGGAGGTTTTTGAAAACAAGACTTATTCAACAAGCATTGAATAATTGTGGAAGAATGTTGGTTTGGATGAATCTCACTGAAGTTCAAATGAATTCCTCAATCTCCTTATCTCATGTTTGCTCTAAAAGTTAACGGTCAGAAAAATTCAGAAGTGCTAGATAATTAATTGCCTAAAATACAATCTCTGGGGTTCTGGGTCAGCTGAACATCTCTCTCTCCTTATAATAGTGAATTCAGGTGGTGAATGCCAATAGGACTGTGGCCAAATTGTGGCCACTGAGATACAAGAAAGATTTATGCTTTAAGGATCCTTGAGACAGGCATAAATGCAAAAGAAAGCAAAAAAAGCAAGAAGCAAAGACATACCCCTTTGCAAGATTCTCAGTGGATTGAGCCTGCCAAATTTCGTATAAATAGATGTGGGGATTTTTATTTCCTCATTGGCAAGTACCTTGTCCACCTTTTTTTCTTTTTCTTTTAATTGGAACTGCCAATAAGTTTTTTAAATTATTATTTCTTGGAAGAAGTATATGCCAGGCATTGTTACTCTTTTGAGGGCCACAGATTTAATACAACGCAAGATGCAACATTACAATTCGGGTGTGTGAGTCTAACTAAATAATTTGCATTCTCCTGCAAGTTTTGCGGGGAGACAAATGCATAGAACTGATTTATGTAATAGAGATTATTTTTGGGAAGAAATTGGTAGAATTCCAGAAAGAAGGTTCAGACACATTTATGCTCAGCACTTTTAAGGTTTATTTTGAAGGTCCAACCAAAAAGGATTTTGCTGTCCCCCACATGGTTTTGTTGTCCATATATTGCATGCATATATTATAGAAGTGTTTTCCAGAAAGTGACATTGCAGAAGGATTCTGTGACATTGCAGAAGGATGAGAGCAATAGCTAGGAAGTACTGGGAAATGAAATGAATGAAGCAGGGAATGAAGCTCCCCCCACCCCCACAAGTTCCCTGCAAGTCTTCTGAAGCTGAGGTGCACTACTATTGGTTAAGGGAATAAAAAGGACTCAGAATGATGCAACTATCCCATTTTGCGTGTTCATCAGATATGGCCATTGTGTTAAAGAAACCCATTTCAGAAAGCATTTTAGACCTCACATTCCTAAAACTGAAGCTTTTCTGAAATGCAATCCCAATTTTATTACTTTATCTCCCCATGGAAAAATTGGAATCCATTAGAAGAAAAAGCTCTCCTCAAAATGAAATTATTCTGTGGAGGATGTCCAGCAGTCACCAAGATCAGTACCAAAGCCAGCAGAATGAGGGCCATAATCTTCTGCAACACCACTTCCAAATTACAGGTTAAGCTCTTTTAAGTTGCTTTGGTCTCAGTGGGAAAGTTACAGATATGCCTACACTACTTCAATTGAAATCAGTGGGATTTACAGCTACTTAATCTGACTGTAGGTGCCTATTAACTTTGAAGTGGCATTCCTGGATTTTCTAGGCTCCAAGGACAATATGGTATATAGTTTTCAGAGTGCCTGATGTCCATACTGAGATGTCTGGTGGCACTGAGAATATCAGGGTGCCAGGAGCCTTGGAATTTGCATGGAATTTGCCACAGCTGGAAGGAAAAGCGGGAGAGTTCTCCCTCCTCTATGCTGCCATTAGAACAACTGTCAGTAAAAGAGGTTTGGAAGCATTTTGTGGGGGTGCCCAACTGGACTTTGAAATAAATGGGCTCTATTAATATCCTTTCTTTTTATTCTTTGAGAGCTGTTGGTACACTTCACGGAAATAAGCCCAGTGAAGAAGTTCTAAACAGGGCACCCAAAGGGGCAATATGAATGCTGGACTCCATGACCCATTCAAAAACATACTTTGCATTTTAAAAGTGGGAAAAATGTTAGGATGCCAGATTCTCCTTTTTGTTCCTGATTGTCACACACAGAGAGACCCTCCCAAGCAGGAGTTCTGACAGCAAAGAAGGAAGTAGGAGTGTCAGATGGGAAACTGAGTGGTGAGCCTTGACTCTCATCTATCTCTTTCCTTTTGGGGCTGAGGGCATCTATTTTTTTCTTGGAGCTAAAGAAAGGGGTGTTTGAGAGTGGCTAGAATGAGAAGACCAATCCTAACATCTACTCAGACGTTATACTCACTGAGTTCCATGCAAAATGCATAGAATTACATTCTTAAAATAGTATTTGGCTGTACTTCAGTGGGGTGCTGTACCCCGGTGGGGTCAAATGGGTGGGTTGGGTTTGAGGTTCCTCTGCTTCTCCTCAGTTATTTGTAGAACTTACTTGTCTTTTGAAAGCCAGGCTCCTGCAGCAGATATTAGGTAGCTACATTCTCTGGGGAGTGTAGCTACATGTATAGGTAGCTGCATTGTCTGGGGAAGCCATCTTGCAGTGGTGCACACAGCAGTTTCTCAAATTCCCAAATGTGCCCATGAGTCCAAAAACCTTGTTCATTGTGGTTTGCCTAGATTGTACTCTCTGAAAATTTGCTACTTAAAGCTAAACCAGTAAATGTGACTGAGTAGAGTTTTTTAAAATCATGTATCCACCATGAAGAGAGCTTCTGCTATGTGGCAGTGTAAAAATGAAATGGAATATGATGATGACAATAATGAGCTTGAACATCTAGAGTGGTAGTAATTCCTCTCTCAATCTGGAAGCCATGCTTCTGGCTATGACTCGGGATCTCCTGTTTCCTTACTTGGAGCTTCCTTTACAAATGGGCACATCTTCCTGCATGGGTTCTCCTGGTCTGCTCCGTGACCTGACGTTGATCAGCCCCTGCCTCAGAGATGGAATTTTCCTCCTCTTCAGGAGTGGAGTCAATGCCACGATTCCGAGAGCCCTGCCTCTCCCTGTTCTTGGCAAAGGGGGCTGCTCCTTGTGGTTGCTTGTCGGTGGGAACTCAGCAGCAGGGCCGGAACACGTCAATTATCACAACAAGATGTGTGTTCACTGAACCCAGGAAAAGCAGCATGGAGGGAAAGTTCCCTGGATTATGCAGTGCCCTATTTAGGCATTCCACCAACAGATTAGCTGACTGGGACCACGCTGAGCATCTCTGCCCCAACATCATACAGGTCAAATAGCTGCTCCCTGTGGCATTTGGCTGCAGAGCTGTGGGAAACCCACAGATGGAATACATAAAAAGCACCGATGAGAGACAAGAGTAGAGGAGAGGCCTGCAGTCAAGTACCAGTGGGAAGGCCTGTGAACCAAAGGGAAAGGCTTGTCACACAGCACGTGCAGCATGGATGTCTGCAGAGAGGTGTGAATTTGAGCTGGAACCCTGCTAACACAGCATTCCACCTTATATGGAGGACTTCATGTCTGCACCCATGCGCACAGAGATCTCCCACAAAGCTGGGAAGCCTTGATGAATGCAGGAGCCTTTCGTTAGAAAGTCATCCTCCTCAAGCAGAGGGCCGAGAATCTGACATTTATTCATTTAGAGAACACCTGAACCGAGGTTAAGTCAAATGTCTAGGACTTAGAATTCTAATACCTGTGTACAAATGAAATATGAGATGTATACATAGATTCTCATATTCAGCCAGCTGAGTGGATATACAAGGGGAATGCACATTCCGTGCAATGTGTGATTGCTCTGTTAACAGACAGCAAAGAACACAGAAAATTGACAACAAAGGGGTAGAAAGAGAATCTATTAAAAGCACACCAAGTTCTTTTTTTAAAAGAATTCTTCAGAATGCACAAACATACATTTTCTCAAAAAGGGGCCATCCATCCACTCAGCCAAGGATGAAATCCTTCAAATGTCTGTGAATTCAGTGCTCTCAACTGAGCAGAACACAAAAACTTAACCTCCTATTTATTTTTCCTTTTGCTGTATGCAAGCTCCCCAAGAGAAACTAATTTATTTTTTTTAGTGTTCCATTTCCCTCCTCCAAAAAAATATAAATTTTAAAGGCACCTAGTACATTTCTATACTGAATATATCCTTTTGGACTCTTCCTGGCTTCTTTCCTAGGGGCACTTGTATTATTGTTGCTCTCAATCTATACAGTGAAGGTAAGAATTTTTAACCTCCCCTCCCTCCAAAGTATAAAGGCTACACTTGCACAAACTCCCTGTGCAGAGCTATCTGTACCTTGGCAAGTGTCATCCCCTCAAAGGAGCAAGTGTCTAATAAATTTGTCCAATTCTGGCAAGTAATGAATGTCATCATCAGTTTCCTTTCTACAAATCAAAAGAAAAGGCTACTTGGACAGAACTCCTCCTCCAAGTTATCTGAAATTTGCTTGCATAATCTACTGAGAAAGTGATACTAGTCAAAGAGAAGCCAGGAGTTTCAGTTGGCCTGAAGTTCTCATTTGGACCAAAACTGAATTGGGTAAACATTCTCTGAAATGGTCTAATTCTGAGTCTCACTGGGATGCATTCCAAATGTCTGAAGAAGAATCTAAACTGAATCATCTGGTTACACAAGAATGCAAGTAGGAAAACAATACAAACATGGACTCTGCCAAAAAATGGATAAAAAGTGCTCTGAACTAGCAATTTAACTTTTTAACAAGTTAAATTTTAGTTATTATCATTATTATTATCGAACAATTATCACATAGCTGATTTGTATTGGTTTGCTTTGAAGATTCTACACAGAGTTTTTACTTTGGATAGACTAATATAGGCTAATGGACAATGATCTTTCATTCTCAGTTAGTTTAATATTCGTTCTTTTTGTTAGCTCCAATGACAGGCATGTAATAGGCAACATTTACAACAAGTGTACTCTATGTTCCAGTTTTCTTGTCCAAATACTCCTGATGAAGCACCACACCATGCTATTTACAAGATATGCCAAGATGTTAGCTTACTCCAAGCACAATATATTTAACACAAAGTCATTAAACCTTGTAAAACTGTCAAAACTGTAAATGATACTTACAATAAAACTTTGTTGAGTATCCAGCTTCCCAAGCCAATCAAGCAGTAATGATATCACTATAATTTATCATTAGAGGTACTCTGAAACCTGGACGGGCTTACAATTGTAGGCATATTCATGCTATTAAAATTGTAATGTTTTGTAGGGAATGTTCGGTTTAGTCAAAGTAAGAAACAGTAGTAAAAAGCAAATCAAGCCAAAAGACCAAACTAAGAAGAATTTCTCCCTCCAGAGCACACATTCCAATCTATCAAGCATTTCCTATGTGTGAGATGCAATGAAATCCATGGGAAATCATTAGTAGTTGGTGAACAGTATTTACATATCCACACAAATTACTTCCCTGTATAGATGGTACAGATATGCAGGATCAAGCACCATATCGGAATGGCAAGATCCAAAAAACTGCTTCACTCAGGGGTCCACAGCAAGGTGACTGCAAAGACCTTTGAGGCACCCATGAAGCATTCCATGCCCCCTTCAAGAAAATATTTTTAATCTGGTCCACATGCACAGGCAGAGTATGGGCTCTGATGATTGAGAAGGAAGTAGAAGTACCGGGTGGTAAGGCTGGGTTTGTGCTAGGGAAAACTTTATTCTTCCTTTATGGATGGGAACATTTTCTTTCCTTTAAACTGGCCTCGAAAAGCAATCTTCTGTAGATCTACCCAGAACTAATTATCATGAATTCCATGTAAGCATGTATGGGACTGCAACCTCAAACGTGTCTTTTGTAGTTCTTCTGTGGGGTCTCTATTGTTCTTCTATTTCTACTAGGCTTTTGGGTGTATTACTGCCCTTTTGACTAGCCAGATGCTCAGGTACTGACCTGATTGCCCACGCCCACTGAAGCCATTTTGCAGTGGTGCTTACAGGAGTTTCCCAGAGTCCATGTGTCCAGTCAATTTTCCTGATAAAGTTTCTCAAAATGCCCAAATGAGGGTTGTCATTCATGGAGTGACATGCTGAGTATGGCACTAGGAGGGCCCAGTTCATCCTGCCTCTGCTGTCAATAAACACTGTATGAATCCCATTTATAAATATTAATTAACAGTGATACATTTTAAAAGGCATCTTGGTTATGCCATAACCAGCTATGCCAGTGAAACCCTTCCATGACTCCTATGACGGACTTGCAAGTGACAGCAAGTCCCCCAGATGGATGACCCTATTCCTCCATGGTTAGTGCACGGCTCTGCATTTGGAATTATGAAACACACACACCCCACAAATGTTATAACAGAATAAAATGCATTGCTCAATTTAATGTAACATGAAAGCCTGAATTGTAATCTAAATACACTAGCCTTTCTCACTTTCTTACCTGCGAATGTCATTTATTCAGTCAGCCATTGGCATCACATGCTAGTCTTCTGCTGAAAAGGCTCTTTGAAAAGCTTGAAGATTGATAAAAATGGTTCAGAGAGGAGGAGTCAAGAATTGCTAGCATCTCAGCTGGGCCAGTCAAGTGCTCCTGCTTCCTATTCCTTACTACAATCTGATAGAATGGCTGGTGTGGAAGAGGCAAAAGCTGATGAAGTTGGTGGTGGTCCTGCTTTTCGTCTGTGCTCCTAACACAGCCTAGTGGAAATAGTTCAGCCAGTGGGACTTGTGGGACCATCACAGATTGCCTTCACCTCCAGGTCCACTATAAAACATTTTTTCCTGATTCTAACTATCAGAATAAAGAGATTACTATTATGACACCATGGCATGAAGTTTTGGAAAGCAGACAGGCAGGTGATAGCACAAACTACTTTGCTTCTTGCTGTATAGGCCTATAGTTTCTGAAGAGGGATGATGCCAGGGTTTGGAGGGCAGTTCTGTAGCCAGTCTTCTTGGTTACGTAGGTCTTCTGCAGGTAGCATACGAGCCTTCCCCTGCCACCACTCCTCCTTCAGGGTTGTCTTCTGCCTGCATAGCTATACACTGAGCTAGCATCTAATCACCTTTGCTAAGATGGAAAGGTATGGTCCTGTAGCTGGATGGGTGACCACACATGGGAGCAGAGCAGGGGATTAGACTTGCAGACCCCTTCCAGCTCTTGAAGGCCCCTGCCCTGCCCTCTTCTTTCCCAGCTGGTAGATTTTTTATCCTGATGAACAGTCCAATTGACCAGATAAACTGTAGTGTGCCAAGCAGTGTTTCTACAAGGATTGTGAACCCCCAAACCCAGAAACTTACAAGCATCCTATACGGAGCAAAAAGGGCAAAGGTGATTCTCGCCTCTTCATCCCACCCTGCATTTTTGTTCAATTGACTTATTTTTTATTTTTTGCTTGTCTAGCAGTAGCATCTTAGAGTAGCAGGAAAGACAGCTGGGGAAGTCTAAGGCTAACTTGTGTCCTGGCCTCCCGAGTTCCCTTTCCTTTCCATCCACGGAAATGCCCCCTTAGGTCACCTTCCCCAGCCTTGGAAAGCAGGCACCATGGTTCCTTTGGTGCTGGCTGTGAGCAGGAGAGGGGATACAGCTCTGATTCCCTCCTCTGAGATTGGAGTGCTGACTCCAACCTTGGTTTTGGGAATATGAATATTCCATTGCCCCTCAGGTGCTAAGGGCCATGGGATTGTTCTCATAAAAGAATGAAGAGTGATTTAGCACAGATCACTTGCAGATCACTTTACGTTATCTCTTTGTTTCACACCTAGCAATAATAATGCTCGACTCATGATAATAAATGTAGAATAAACCAACCCTTCTTACTGAAGGCAAACAAATCTGCTTCTTTATTGCCGGCTGGGTAGAGAAGACATCTGAAACTGAAATGAAAGAGCCCAAGGGGTGGAGCCCAGCTCTAGTCCACACACTGTTCTAAAATCTAACCCTTCAGGGGTCATGTCCCATCCAGGTTGCTTTTCACAGTATCACTCAAGTAATTATAGGGTGGTTGTGATCCTGTAAATCCCACCCTCAGTCAGGAGTAGATGTTGGGCAGCTCTTCCAGATGTACTTGCTCTGCCCTGTCCTGCTCTCACTGAATTTTTCAGAAGGTCCTATTCTTAAATGACTCCTGTACTTAAAACAAGTGAAGAGTCTTTAAACAGAGGTGTCATGGTGGAGCACATCACAAATTAAGAACATAATTTAAAACAAACACATACACACAGAGAAGCACCACAGCTCAGTGTGTGTGCACCCACCCTGTCCACGGGGCTCTTGGAGTGTTCTTGGGCAAGACACCCTCAGTGCTGCAGCCCCTCAGTGAGTGGTCTCCAGCTGCTGCTGATCCACCCTCTTTACTACCATTTGCTTGCAGGTAACCAGTGAACAAGTAGGCAGTGGTACCCACTGCCCCAATCTCTGGGCTACAGAAAAAGGCAGGTAAGCAAGCAAGTTGCGAAGGACGAGCAGAAACAAACCTGGGCGGCTTTGGTCTGTGAGCCCTGATGGGGTGCATCGCATGCCTGCTGTGGACCCCAGCCCTGTGGCCGAGCAGGCACTCGCTGGTGTATTCTCCTGTAGCCTTTTGCCCAGCCAGCCCCTGCTGGCCCCCACATGCTCCCAGGGTAGCCGCCGCCTGCACAGCCGATACCTTTGGCATTTCACTGCCTTCTGCGGATGGGCTGTTGCATATTAAAGATTGGAAATGAAAGCGAGAGCACATGTGAGAGCTGCTAAACAGAAATAGCAGAACTTGAGACTTAGTTATATGCCAGAAGCCACAACCAGATAGAAATCACAGGTTAGCCAGGAAATTACTTGCATTTAATTTGGGGCCATATCTCCTGGGAGGAGGTTAGCCTTTTCCTGTTGTGCAGGGATGTTGCCCCTGGGTATAATTTGCCTTTTTCATAAGAAAGGGTGCTATCTCCTCCTACCTCAAAGAGACCTTTCATAACATATGAGGAGAATCAAATGTGGCACATTTAACAGGACAACTGCAAAGTACCGATGAACTGATTTCCTTACAGCAGACTTCATCCTTGCTTAGCGTTGTGCTCCTGCAAACCTCAGCTGGCTTGTTTCTTTCCTAATATTAAAAACAGTCCCTACATAAACTGAGAGCTACCTGGGCTTTTATGACTGAGGAAGCAAAAGTATAATGTAATGTCTGTGGTATTTTCCATTGCTGCCACAACCCCAGTGTGGAACTATCTTCTGTGGGAGGTTCGTCTCACGCTTTCTTTTGATTCCTGCCGTCTGTTGAAGGAGGTTATGTTTAGGTGAGCTTTCCATTAGCCTTCCCCACCCTTGGGCATGCCACATGTGCTCAGCTGCAAACCCAAAGATCCCCAGTGGGTACAGCATGGGGATGATGGGAGTTGTAGGCAGCACATCTGGAAGTGTTAGGATGGGGAAAGGGTTTTTTGATGATAGGTCTAAACTGTTCCTCCATTTCTTTTTACATTTGATCTTCTTGTTATCTGATGAGTTTTGAGAAAGTGATGTCAGTCACTTAGGATGCTATATCCTTTTCATATAAAAGTAGGATATATATTCTCTTAAATAAAATCAATGATTTCTCAAATACTTGACTGTTGGCAGACTATTAAGCGATTTAAAGAATCTTTCCTCTCTTCATCACACATTGAATATATGAATCAGCCATCCACAAACAGGGAAATATTACTCTCTATGCTAATATGCCAAATGTTTCACTTGCCTTTTAGGTAAAATTTTCTTCATGAATAGACGAATGGACCAGGCAGAAAATCATGTTGATGTCCCATGTTTTACTTCTGTTCAGATAAGCCTTTGGTTCAGCAATCAGAGACAAAAAAAAAAAAAATGTGTGTAGGATGGCAAGGATATATGAAGGAACTTTAGTGGCCATGTGTCTTCTTAGAGGACAGTCTTTGAAGGACTGCTATAGGAATGGCCTTTATTTGAAGGCATTCTCTGTTTGAATGGCTATGCAGTCAATGTTTGGTTTAAAGCTCAAGAACCCTCAGAAGGAGGGCAAGGTCTTGAAATGACTCTTCAACAGCAGACTGAGCAAGCCACACTGATCACTTGGCCAGTCTTCCACACTAAGGTGAGATGCATTGTCACTTATCTGAATTATTTCTAAATACATATAAATTAACAGATGCAAAACACAATGCTATTTAGTTCTCTCTTTTTGTTCATGCATCTCCTCTTTTTTGATCCATATGTTTCTAAGTAGCTACCTTATCTGTGAATGGGTTAATGCTTCAGTTTGGTTCTGAAATATATGAGAGTAGGTTTTTTCTCTCTTTCATTGAAAGCACACTCATACTATTGGATAAGTATCCCATCTGAACCTTTTCAGTCAGTCACCCATGAGGCCAGCATCTTCAGGCACATCCCAGCCCAGGCACATCCCAGGCCCAGGCCCACTGGGAGCTTTACTACTGAACTCAGGAGCCTCCTTGTCCATCCCCGGCTGAAAAGGAATGAGGAGAAGGAGCAAAGCTCCCCACACATCTTCTCCACTCCCTCAGGGAAGTGGTGTGGATACAGTTGGAGGAAGAGGAATGTGAATGGGCAGTGAATGGACAGGAGCGGCAAGGAGGAGATGTGGATGGGCCCATTCAGGGAGGGGACTACTGCCTGAGCTCCTGGTCCCAGATCCGGGACTGACCCCAGTTATGGAGCAGGGCTGCAGAATCTCATGCCCAGAGGCTAAATCTGGCCATCTGGGGCTCCTCAGATGGAGATAACCTCATCCCCTTTCCCCCATCCAATAATTAATAGTTTCCTGGCTGTGGTGCAGTATTTCTCCCATTCTGAAAGGTTGAAATGCCTCTCCTATGACTTAGGTTACTGGCAGGCCATACTTTCTGCTAAGATATGCTGATGTTTTGTCTCTGCCTCTTTTCCCTTTTGTCACACCCACCACTGGAATGAGGCCCCGGAGAGCTCCTGCAAAATGGAATTATAGAGGTTCCACACCCCTGCTATGTAGGTTTCAGAGCTGAAAGACCCTACATATTTATTGAATAGTGGAATAAATAAAGACAGGCTGATTAGGGCCCATATTACGTCATGGATAAGGACTTTGTAGTAAGGGCAACAATTCATCACGTCAACATGTTCTCAGCATGCAAGCTTTTTGGCTGAGCCCCTTCCTTCTGTGCTTCTTAAAGTACTTCTAGCTTCTCAGTGTTCATTTCTTACTCCCACCATCTCCCTACACATTCCTCATTTCCAAAAAATTAGGAGCAACCATTTGAAAAATGACCACTCATAATCTCATGCTATCACTCAGGGGCTATTCTGGCAACAATAGCTTTGAGTATTTGAATGAGTATTTGGAGGAATGTTGGTTTAACTTGATTTGTGTCCTTCAGGCTTCAGAGTAACCCAAAGCAAGAAAATCTTCAGGGAAAACAGTTCCTCCACACACACACCCATCTGTCAGCATTTTTAAAACCAGATCTTCTTTCCCTTATCAAAACGTCTGTTTATATTATTAATCCAGGATGAGCTTTAAAATATTTTGGTGGGCTACCAAAATGTTTGAGCTTAACCAAAGCATCATTGAAAAGAAATATCCTATTAGCTCAGAATATATGGGGAACAAATTAAAACAATTCTTGGGGGTTAATGACCTGAGTTTAGCATTATACGCATTGTAGTTTCTGTTTAAAAAATTGATTTTTCAAATCCCTCCCTTGAGTGCAATCTGCTTCAAGGAAAATTGGCATTGAGGAAAGGTCAAAAATAGTTCCTTTCCCAAATCTATGTTGACTGAATTAAAATATCTCAATTTTATTGAATAGTGAAAAAGAGTTTCTAAAATACCAGGGCCTCTTACATATAAAAAAAGTTGGAGAGGGTTTTTTTTTTTTATAAGAGTTGGTTTAAAATGTATGTTATATTAGCAGTATATCCTGGGCTGCATATTAATAAAACAATGGAATTTTTTATTTCTTTTTTCTCATAAATTACATAATTCAAACCTTAAAACACCTTTAATGAACACTGACTCGGCATGTGGCACTTAATAAAACTGGACTAAACTCGTTTTCTGCTTGACAGGCTACCAGTGGAGAATGTGCCCTACAAGTAAATGATTAAGAGGCAGAAATCTTTTCTGAACTACTATTAAACACTTCAAAGATTTTCAAAGTCAGATAAAATGAAAAGCAAATGTGTTTCACTGCCTCTCAAATACCTCAAATGTTTTAGCAGGTGCAAGCAATGAAACCTTCTGTAGTGACAGCACTTTAGGGTCTGCAAAGTGCACCCAATGGAATTATGGGAAAGCTGGGCATACTTCATAAAAATTCATGATTTTAGATGAGAAAAGATGTGTGTCCTTAATTTCCATCTACATGCGTAGTACCAGCTGGTCGGCTGAGGGCTGGAAAGGGATGTTTTGTCTTCTAGCGCAGCTACCAGGTTCCTTTCTCAAGTTATTCCATTGTTATATGAGGACCTACACAGATCTGTAACCTCGTAATGGCTCTCTTTAGTCATGAATTATAATAGGGATAGACAAGTAACATTAACTCTTCCACATCCTTCTAGCTGTTCTTTGCACACATAGATCATGTGGGAGTTCTTCTTCCAAGAAGGCAATGGAATTTGATTCATTTGCTGAAATGCCTGCAGAGTATGAAGTGGCCAGGCTCAATGATGCATGGGACTGCTTTGATATTTCTCTGTCTCAAACCATGACACAAGCATTATGCTGATAAAAATGGATCACGGGCAACAAGAAATGGCAAAGGAGCTGGTGGCCGAAGGAGCACCTCACTGCAGTTTGTACCAAACCACATCTTCCAGCTCTCAGCTACTACCACGACTAGACTCCAGGGATTTTTAGATTTCACGAGATGAGTTTTCAGCTGACTGTTTCATCACTTGTAGTGGGTCATTATTTAGGGAGTGTGGGGGCAGGGAGGGATAAAGACAGGAGGGCTACACAAGACTGCCAAACTTGACTTCCATTTGTAACCCAAAAATAGGATATGAACATGAGTCTTCAACAACAAGACACACAACCGCTTCAAGGAGAAGGGGTTTAAGGGAAGAGGTCATAGCTAGTTCATTGCTAAATCCACGCTAATTAAATTAGGATGTTTGAACTTTATTGAAAAGTCCGACTGATCTGAAAACACACGCACAGCATCTGTTATTGTGCACAAATAAGTAAGGAGAGAGAGAAAGAAAGGAGGGAGAGAAGGAGGCTTGCCTCATACTTCTACTTGCTGATGGGAAAGTGTGAAAGGGAAGAAAAATACTGTCTATTTCCTGACATTTGCCTGACAAAGGGATGCCTTCAATTGTACAGTGACCTTTGGTTCTTGTAAAGTTCATGGATTCAAAGAACAAACATGGAAGTACTATAAATTGACCTTCTCAATATCTTGCCATCTTCTGCCTGCAGTTCCCCTGGGACTTTTCCAGGCTGGAAAAGCATCCAGAATAAAGTAGCCCAATTGTTCATGTGTTGATGGGAAAATCCACATTACCCGTGGTGGTTTATTTACTGCCCCTTGCCTTTTTTCTTACTTTGTGTCCCAAGTTGTTTGGTTTTCTCAGCAGCTCAAAGAAGCTGTGTAGCATCACAACTAAGGAAGAGGTTTCTAGCAGGACCATCTGGCTGCCTTCATCAGGCCATATAAGGAAAAGGGAAGAGCATTCCTGCCCTTATCTTGCACTCGAGGGACAGCACTGGAGGCAAGGGTGCCTGAATCACTGCCATGAAATCCACAGGCTCCAACTGGCTAGGTTAGTCTGGTACGGCCATGGCCTGTGACGTTCAAAGATTTTCAAAGAAACATATTTCCATTTTCCTTTCCAGGTTCATATTTGTTTTCCCAAATATATACATGACACCCAGTTTCTGCCAAGCATGTATTCCACCAGTGAGTTATGGGCCCTCCAAGCTCCGGGAGAGTGCAATCAGAGAGCTCTGTGTGTGATTTCTCCTTTCCCTAATTCTTTCTGATTTTCCTAGTA
The DNA here is from genome assembly GCF_004798865.1 of Varanus komodoensis. Classification (NCBI taxonomy): domain Eukaryota; kingdom Metazoa; phylum Chordata; class Lepidosauria; order Squamata; family Varanidae; genus Varanus; species Varanus komodoensis. The sequence continues at coordinate 107,047,010 of NW_025335268.1, read as the reverse complement.
ATCTAGTTTTGAAAGCTGTAACCAATCTTTTCCTTCTAGAATTTGAAATCTCATCTGGGTTTGTAACCACACTATATTTAATGTAAATTTTAAATACATCATAAAGTGCATCATAAAGAGCCCAAATGAATGTCCCATGAAAAGGATGGCAATGAAATTCAAATTAAGTTTTCCAGTTTTGAGAAAAGCTGCCTGGTGAAGGTGGGATGAGGGATTCAGAGAGCAGCACTGATGTGAGTGGCTGTACTGCTCCCTGTCTGCCATTTCGAAGCTCCAGATCCCCCCGCCCACTAGTGCACAAGTTTGTTTTGTTGTAGGACACTGTGAGGACCAGAACTGTTAGATGGATTCAGACTTCGTGTTTAATGAGTTTGACCAGCAGATTTTGCAGTGGACTGAGTCGCATAGATTTATGGACCAGTTTTTACCTTTTGTGGGGATTTGCATCATTCTGTTGATTTGCAAAAGTGCAATTTGCACATTAGTACTTCTTCAAACTAACAAATGCACATTAACTAATGTGCACTCATGCTAATGTGCATTTGCCAAACAAACTAAATTCCCATATAAATATTGGATTCTGTCAATGAGCAGATGATGAAACAAAAGACAACCAGCAAGCTGTGAATGGAGATTTAACAGATTTAACAAAATCGGTATGTCCTATCATGGACTTCCTACTCTCCCTGTTGCCCACCTTGTTTCAACAAGTTTTGAAGGAGGTTTCTGCTTGTGTAACTTGAACACAAGTAGAATTGTCCTCATGTTTAGGAACCCTAGAAAGTAGAGTTCCTGAACAGTACTGACTCCTGGTTTTTGAAGGCTCTTAGATTGGATATCTTCAAAGGGAGATCTTCCTCAGGTAGTCCGCCATAACTATCATCAGTTGTTGTTGCTTCTTGTATGCCTGACAGTCAGCGAGCCAGTGGACATCTCCTCCTCCTCCTCCTCCTCACCACCTCCACCACAGTTGCCTGGGCCAGAGCAATAGGCAAAGAAAACATAGCTTGCAATGATAGAGAGGAGCAAGTTGAGAGAGCTTTCATCCATTGCCTCTTTCTGGGGTGTGGACCTTTTCCCTGGCCTTGAAAATGGGCCTGTTCCTGAATGTGAATAGAAACTCAAACGTTGTCCCCTCAACAACTGAATGTTGGAGACTGAGCAGGCAGGCTTAGGGAGACACCCCCTGACCTCTGCCAAATCTCCCTTCTAAATCACCCCCTCCCAAAGGAATTTTCCTTTCTTTTCTATTCTAAAGAGCATGAGAGTTTCATGATATTTGTATACAAGGCTTATTTTATTATTTATTTATTTATTTGGAATATTTATATGCCGTCCTGTCGTGAAGGCCTCAGGACGGCATACAAATGCAATCCCTTGTTCCAACAATTCCTTCTGGGTATTTGTTTTAACAAAGGTATTCCTTGTTAAATAAACATTTTATTTATTTATTTTGGGGTGTGTGGGATTTGTGGGGAGCAGGTTACTGTATTCATCCCTGTATTGTGGAGGAACACTAACTTGTCTTCCATTACAGAGGCTAATATTTTGGAAGTATTTGGTGGAATGAGTCCTACCACAGTGCAACAGTCTGAAACAAGACAGGTTTCCCTGCTTTAAAGTCTTATTATTCAAGCTTCAGTCAGGATAATGTAACAGCTTTTAGTAAGTGAATACCCATGCCTTGACTTTCCTAGACTCTATTTTGCTCCATGTCTACCTCCTGTGTGACTTGATTAGAGATTATGACACTATTAAACAGTCCCATGATTAGCAGCATGCCTGGTCAGCCTTATTACAAGAGTTATTGATAACCTAATGTACATTAGAAGGATGTTCCCATTGTGATTTTGTGCACACAGCTGTTTTGATAATGCATTGTTGGTTTTGGTGGCAATTTCATTCTTTTACAAAGATAGGACCTTTCAGTCTACAGTAATTGAAATCATGGCTTCCACTGTTCTATGCAACTCTAATTTATCTAAGGCTGTTCATAAATAACCCCCCACATCCCCCCCCCCCAAAGTCTGCATCTCTAGCATCCTGCTTTACTGGCACTTTTCCTGGGTAGATCCTTTTGCTGTACATCTTCCAAGCTATATCCAATTGTTTCAAAAGGCAAGGAAAAGTAAATGACCCCAAAATGTTACAGATGTTTTTACATAGACTTCTGGTATTTCATGTTTGAAGAATATGCATTAGAGCTACATTTGTTTCTGTCTGCGGATGTTAAAGTGCAGGATAATCCCATGTATCTGAATTGCAAACATCTGGCTGCTTCTTCATACCAAATGTATTTTTGTATGCTTTCCTTCCACAAATTCATATACTTTGTGCTCCTTCTCCTGTGTCTACCCTTTCTACCTGGTATCTAATTCAACAACCTTCGGGTTGTCTAGTTAAATTGAATTCTAAGTAAGTATCAGTATCACTCAAAAGAGCCGAGTGCCACCTTTGTCCAATCAAAAACAGCACCTTTCTCAAAATGCCCAGGTTAATCTTTTACCATGCATTTGTGGCCAACAGTCTGAGAGAACAGACAAGTCAGTACAGTTTTCAAAATCTTCCCACTGGGTGAGTTTAATAATTATGGGTTTTATTTGCCTGTATTTGTCAGGTCATTTACGATATATATTTATAAACTTAGGAACTTTAAAGGTGAGACTTGGGCAAGATCAAAGCTGGGAACCTGGGGATTAAGTCTAACAGTGGAGGCAAATGTCCTACTTCCCCTCCCTCCCGCATGGTGGGTGACCATGTCCCACATCCATCTTAAAGAACATTAATTTCCGATACAGGTCCCTTGCTAAATAATTCCCTTTGAATTAATTTACCCCAATTAAATAAAGTTCAGATGTCCAAAACAACTTCATTTCATGTGCCCCAAACAATGTTCTGACAGTTTATCTTCATTAAATGTCCCAATCAGCACCCTCACATCAATTCCTTCCCCCACTAAAAAGAGGATCACTTTTTCCTTAGCCAAGTGAGCTTCTAGAGAGGAGTCTTACTGTATCTATCTATTTATTTAAAACATTTCTATGCCGCCTCCATCGCAACAAAGCCTCGGGGCGGCTCACGACATAATTAAAACATATAAATAACAGTTAGTACAATTAATTAAAAAGCTTGGTAACATCTTGGCATAAAATTTAAAATCCTAAAAATACATAATAAATTAACAATTAAAATAAGTTTTAAATAACGATGGCACCAGGCGGACCTCTCTCTAGATGTTGTCTTCTTCCATTTGCAATCCTCCTGTATTTTCTCACTGCTGCTTCTTCCCTTCCCTTCCCTTCCCCATTCCTGACCAGAGAAGGGAAATCTATTAAAGCAGGAAAGACAGACTAGCTACATAATGCATCTTAACTGTAGCATGTAAACCATGCAGTTGGAAGTACCTTGCCAATGATGCAGTCAGCTCACTTTCTCTATTACGAATGCAAGCATACAATTAGGAGTAAGGGCTATTGAATTCAATGGGAGTGTAGGGAATAATCCTACACATGGATGTAGAATTACACCCTATGTCTCCTGTCATTACTTCAGAGTTTGGTATTGAACAGAGGTGGCTGGAGACAGGCTTAAAAAAAGCAATGTAACTGAAAAGACAGCTGGATCAGCCAACCACCTCTTCCTCTCATTTGTCCTCCATGTTCTGGTGGTGTCAAAGTCCAAAACAACTCTTAAAGATGGATAGGGAACTGACCTTCTGCAACAGTGCACTGGCAGCAATTCCAAAGTTTTGTGGCTTTAAAAATTGATACTACCTTGAAAAGCAGGGGAAAAGTCAATATACATTCTTTTTTTTCTTTTTTTTTTTTTCTTTTTTGTGGCCTCTACATAACAGCATAATGAATTGATGCTGTGGTGCACTGAGGAGCTAACACTGGTGAAGAAATGAAGGTGTGTAAAGGACAGAAGTGTCTCTGTTGAAGTCAGTCATCAGTAGTGAACTTTGGCTTTGTTAGCATATGCAACTTAAATCAGGCATCAGATCACCTTCCATTCGGTAACACCATATACATATGAACATATGCACCCCATTTGAAAATATATATATTTTATTCTATTTTAAATTATTTTTAGACTTCCTTAAAGTAAAAACTTTCTCAGGTTGGTATACAAAATAAAAGCCATATGAAACAGAATTTGGATAAAACAATGATTAGCAATTTAAAAATCATTTTATAACACATTTGTTATGGCCCAAGAACAAGGCACAAGCATTTAGTGCTACGCACCAGCACTCTAGTCAGCACCAACACAATCATGTCATGAGAAAGCACACTTTCGGGGAAAGAACCCCCCCCCCCCCACACACAGTCTTCAGCTTAAGTTTTGGTCTAACAAACTTTTGCTTAGAATTCCTCCAGGCTAAGGCTACATTGTGTTACCCAGTTTTAATCCAGGCTCTGACTTTGCCCTTTGGATATTCTTCCCACTGACACACGACACTGTCTCTCTCTAACTTTGAGTCTGTCCTGCTCCCCCTTGCAGGTGACATGAATTTGATTATCTCACTACTCAGCCACCCAATAAGAAACAGCAGCTCCCACTGAGAAAACAAATCAGCATGAAATCACACAATTGATAGGGTTTCCTCCAAGGTGCCCTTAAAATTAATTACATTGGGAGGCCAAGTGACTTTCTCAAACCAAAGAGGCCTGACCTGTCAGCTCAGATTGAGCTGTGTTGCTTTAAGTATTCACACCAACTCGCCCTTTAACTTTTGTGGATTATAAAGAAAAAGATTTGAAGGTGTGCATAAAGAGAAAAAGCGAGAGAGAGAGAGAGAGAAAGAGAGAGAGAATGAATGAATGAATCAATCAATGAATGAAGTGAAGGAGACATCATATACCTTTTTTCTTTATTGTTAACAAACTATACTAGTATGCTAGTGAATCAAGGGCAATTATGGAAACTCTTTCAGTGATATGCTTCTTATTTGTATTTCTTCAAGTTTACAAATGTATTCATTAAGAGGATTTAGAGTCCACCTTTTGAACTGAGATCAGCGTCCAAGGTGTCTTGCAATACTATTTAAGACATCAATATCATGAAACAATCAAAGCCATTCAAACAACATTCAAAGACAGAATAAAACTGCCTGGCTTTGGAAGCTACCATCTTGCAATGGTTCTGGTTCTTTCTCCATTTCAGAAGGTGAAAGTAGAGGACTCCTGTTTGACGCATTGGCCATTGGTGTACAGTAATCTTTCAGGCTCTCATGCTATTATAATGTGCATGGAACTGCTGGGAAAGATAATCTAAGGTGGGCAGCTGTCCTCCTTTACAGAAAACACTATTTGAAAGTGTCGTTGGCCTGTTTAGTCCAAGCTGGGCTGAAAAAAATAGTCCTATGGCTTCCTAGACACTGGATGGGTTCAGACACTACTACAAGCCATGATGTTTTTGTATCATTGTTGGCCTGTTGCATTGTCTGAAAGCAGTCATGGTATTTCACCATGTTAACCTTGGTCTTTAGAAACCATGGATGGGGGTGGGGAGGATAGGCTGGGGCTAGGATCTGTGGTATCCTGTTAGTGCTCCAACCTCCCACCCTTGAGAAACACCTTAGCTGGACAGCTGAAATTTTCAGTCTTGCTATATTTCAGAACAGGGAGGTGGAGATTGCCTCCACCTCTTCTCCAGCTCCGCACTCTGCTTGTAACCATCCAGTGCTGAGGCTTATGAGCATGAAGGGCATGATCAATAGAACTTCACCCTTAAAGTTAAACAATGATAAGGAAGAAGGATGGAAGGAGTTGCCCTTCAGTAGTTAGTACATGGCTAGCAAAGTGGCAGCACACAAATCACCCATCAGCATTGCCCACTGTGGTGAGATATGTTTCTATGTATTTCAGTTCTTACAATAATTACTTTAAAATGCATGTGTATGTGTGTACTTACAAATCAACATATATAAATGTTATGCAAATCCGTGTCTTCTTTTTTCCACCTTTTTTAGTGATGTGTTAGTGGAAAGCCTTGATTATCCAGGAATTTGGAATACCAGGCAGCTCTGTTTCTCTTTTTTGTTCGCTACCATTGTTAGAATCATGGAATCATGCAGCTGGAAGGGGGCCTAGCAGGTGCAACCACTAGTTCAATGCAGGACTCAGGTCTCCCATCCAGATTCAAGTTGTTGTCTACATAGCTTTTCTCTAATGGCTCCATTTTATCAGCTCCAGTTGTCCCTGTTTTCTGCTTATTTTGTTACGCACTAGCACAGCAGGAACCAGAAGTTCACAAAACAGCCCCAGAAATGAGCAGCAATGATAATTTTAGAACAGGACAGCCTCCAAGAGCTCCACTGACTTCCCTCCTTCTACAAATGATCATTGCCACTTCTTTTCTGTTTGTTTCAGGAAATGCTAGTGACAGATCCGTTTTGCTGAATGAGTGCAAGGTAGGACTTAATGGTGATGGTGGTGTCATTTTGGTTTGAAATGGATTCATTTGAGGTTTTGTTCTCAGAAATTTATCACATCTTGTAGGTGGTTTTGTTCTTAGCTTCCCTGAGTGCATAAGCACCACAATAGTGGGATCTATTTGGTGGGGGACTGCAGAATATACAGCAGAAAAAATCATATGTAAATACTATCAAAGGCCTGAGTAAACATGAAAGTGCCTGAATGACTATTTATGTATTTGTTGCATTTCCATACTGCCCAACTGCTGAAGCTTTCTGGGTGGTTCACAACAATTAACACTGTAAAATAAACATAAAATACACTACAAAGGTTTAAATACTTAAAACCAGAGCACAGAATAAAAGTATAGGCACAAGTAAAATCCAGCAGCATTAAAAGGGATATCAAATACAGTCAAGCTTTTAAGACAACAGGGACTGAAAGACTAAACTCCTGGGCAAATAAGAAGGTCTTCAGTTGGTGGGACATACTAAAAGGAAGTGACCGAATGGCCATTGAAATTGGCTATATGTTTTTATTGCTTGGATTGTTTTAATGTATTCGATTTTATTGATTGTTTTAATGTATTGATTGTGAGCTGTCCTGAGATGCCTTGCATGGGGGATGGCATACAAAAGTTTTAAATAAATAAATAAATAAATAAATAAATGCATTGTGTCATTCCAAGAGGCCATGAGAGACTGTGAGAAGCTGTTAGAGATCAGCGTCAAATAAAAATACCAGGAAAAACTGCCTTTCCAACACTCTTACATCAAATCAAAATAGCTAGACACAAATTGTTTTTAGAGAAGACCACCTATGACCCCTAACACGGCAGTTTCTAGGGATCATTTCCAAATAGGATCCAGACAGCATGATGCTACTAGGCAGCTTTTATACAAATTTAATAAATGAACCGCTAAATACCAAAAGAAATCAAAATTCAGTAAGAGAAAAGCATGATGGCAGTCTAACATAATGATATAATAGTAAGAATATCTACTTACCCCACTTGCTGCATCCCCCCCACAATCTGCTTACTAATCTGTCCATCTGAATGACCATATGAAATTTATTAAACACTAGCAGCCTCACAAAAAGGAACAGGAGCTCCCAGACGAGAGCTACAATAGTTAGTGTCCTTCTGAACGGCCAAAGGAATGCATTGGAATGAGGCAAGCAGCTCACCAAATGGAGAAGGAGCCCCCAGCCTGCTTGTTGGCCCTCAGTCTGAATTATTCAAAAGACCCTGTCCGAGTGCAGGTGCAAGGGAATGGCCCACCCAATCCTGGAAGAAGTCTGACATAGGTGCCAGGTGAGCCTCCCGAGAAAGTTAATTCCACAACAAGGCTGCCTTCGGATCCCAAGTCCATTTAGGGCTCTGAATGCGTATACCAGCACATTCAGTCAGTCCTAGGTATGCACTGGCAGTCATCACAGGTAGAAAAACACTGCCCATTTTGTGTCCTGCATAAGAACCAAACCAAGAGGAAGTTCACATGAACCCCCATTGTGTGGGCGCAGCAGCCCAAACAGCATCTGCAGATGGAAGGGAAGACGGATGCTGCTCGAGTAGCGTTAGTGCAGGGCTCCTTTCCTGGCAAGACCCTCATGACCAACCTTCCTTAACATCAGATGCACGTGACACAGGAGAGGGATGCTGCTTGCACAGTGCATGGGGCTCTACTCCCGGAGAGTGTCTCACACTTGCCAGGAACTTGGACTCAAAGTCACTGCAAAGCAGACCAGAGTCTGGGGAGAGTAGCTCAGGGAAGCCAATGGATTCCAGCCCCCAGACAGATTCCTCACCCATCAATAAATCTCACTGCCCTGTATTTAGACTAGTTGAAGTTTTCAACAGTTTTCAGAAGCAGATAAGAGTGATGGAGTGGAGCAAATGTGCATGGTAATAATGTTCCAGAAACTCAGAATCAGCCCTATGAAGCTAGCAGCCTAGAAGCCATCTACTTGGCTTCATTTCAGATGGTGGTGAGATCCAGAGCAAAGTGTCAGCTGATGATTTAAGAAATGGACTGGTTTATGTACTCAGCATAGGTGATCTTTCTGATTTGCTGGTCCCAGGCGATTTAGAGACTAACAGTTCCGTCCTATGTGTGTTGGCTGAGAAGCCAGTCCTAGTGAGTTCACTCCCTAGTAAGTATTTTAAGTTTCGAACCTGAAAGGTTATTTGCCAAAATGTTGAGAGGGCTTTAAGCTGCCCACACCTGACCTAGATGCTATATTCTTAGCCAGTTTCAGTTTGCTGAAACTGAAGTTGTTGTTTTTCATAGGCAAGCCCACAAATACTGTGTTGTCTCACTAGAGGACCTGATCAGCAGATCTAATAAGGTAGTCTTCTTCTCCTGTTGTCCTTCACACAGAGAGCTAAATATTGGGGAGTAAGGCTTCAGCTCCTGGCCCTGCCTCTTCCATCACACTCCCTATCAGTTTGATTGGGGGTATTTACCACTGAGCACATAACTGGCAAGGAGAGCCATTGACTCTGTCATCCTGCCAATAGTTCCTCAGCAGAGACAGCTCATTTGGGCATCAAACCAAGAGCACAATCAAGGCTTTCCAACATTGGCTTGAGAAAGGAATGAGTTCACTTGTGAACTCTCATCTGTCATAGCAACAAATTAACTTATATGTGTGTGGCTGCAGCTAAAATTATGCCCTTAGAAGGAAGGGGAAGGACGACTTCTTCCACTATGTCTTTTTAATTGGAGAGATGAACATCATTATACTATTTTATTATTCTTTTTTCAATTTCTTTCCTTTTAATGAATTTTATGGAAAGCTAGTTCGGAAGATCTTTGTGTTTTGAAAATTAGGATGAAAAACATCCATCATCACAGTAGTTGTATGACATCTCTCTGCAGAAAACTCAACAATTCATTATTTTAGAAAACAGCCTGTACAAAGTGATTTGCAACACACCAACAATTACTGTTCAACATTCATATTTTATACTGAAATATATTTCCTTTTCAGGAAATATGAATATTATATATTTCAGAGGAAGAAAAATACTAAATGAAATAAAACCATTAATTAATTAATTAATTAATTAATTAATCAAAAGCTACAAATTCTTTTTGGTTGATGCTATCACATTGTCAGGTCAAATCCTGTCACACAAAGCAAAATAAATAAAGCTATGGATGAACAAAAAACAAGAGGGATTTTTTTTGACAACATACGAATGCTTATTAAATAGTTTGAAAATACAAATACTAACAGAAGCTAAAGTAGCTCTGGGCATTTAAGCTCTTCGTGAACTCAGATAAATGATCAGCCTTTGTCCTCAATGTTTCTTTCCTGTCTAAGACTTTATCTCTGCCATGGACACATCCGTTTTGCTCTTCAGAGACTGCTACTAGTTTCTGTTTGCTAGTCATGTGGCTTTGATCCATAACAAGTGAAATTGAGTAAATCTCAGATGAGTCTTTTACTTGGGCCATCTGGGTATGCTTTACCTAATATATTTCTTCATTTTCAGACCTCACTGAAGGCTGTTTCTTACATGGTACTGTGTACGCAGTTATGGATCCCTCAGTACAAATGTGTCTTTTAAATTTAAAATACAGATAAGCAGGAGGTGATCCTTTCTCCATCTGTTGCTTTGGTGCATACTAAAGAGAAACATGCACACACTTTACATGATATGGTACATGTGTATGGAGAGGTCCTTAATACTTTATTGTATAAACGTCTTATATGATGGCTTCTCTATCAGAATAGAGCTATCCTGTTGTTCGTGGAGACTATCCATGGTTTCTTGCTGCAACTACACCAGCACAGGAAAGATGGTTAGAAAGTGGAGGTGCTATAGGCTATAGTAGGAGGTGGGAGACTTCGAGCTTGCAGGATCTATTTATTATTTTTACTAAAACTCTGAGAACTACCAGCCAGAACATGGTACAAAAGATGTACACTTTTGCCCCCCTAAATCACAGCTGAGCAGCACAAAAACCTCACACTTTCTTCATTTCAGCAGAATCATTTAGGGTGGTAGGTGTGAATGGGGGAAGAACCATTTTGTTGTTGCTGTTCTTGTACAGTGGGACGTCAGAAAGTCTTGTGGATCCACCGCCAATTACCCATATTTCTTTGGACCTGGTGTTAGACCAGGCATAACAATTGAACTGATCAATTATTGAATTATTGTGATAATTGGAATGGAAGGGTGGTATAGTGAAGTTTAAATAGAGATCATTCATCTGCACAAATTCTACCATTGGGTCACTTCTCTTTTGCAACTGTTCCTGCAGATTCTCTAGTTGGGTGATGGTTGGCCATTCGATTGTGAATGGATATGCTGATCCACCCCTCATTCCTACATAATGTATAATATCAGTGAATCCACTGAGTTCATTCAGTCCACAGAAACAACCATGGGCAACAATTTTCCCTCCCATCCGTTGATGTCAGAAAAATACACAATGAATCTGAATGAGTTTGGACATCTGCTCTGTGCATTTCACAACAAATTGGCCTTTTCTGAGTTACATGAATTCCATGGACTTGTGAACTGCTTTTTTTACTTTCCAGAATTTTGTGCCAGTGTAGTGGTAGGAAAGAAAACAACAGTTTACAAGCAAATCTCCCATAGAATGAAGTATAAAAATGCAAAGTTTGCCAAGATATGCACATTTTGCAGATATTTGTGAATTTTTACAAGTGTAAATTTGTGTAAGTACATATATTCAGTTTAGACAACTGGAAAAAAACTCAGTTCCAGCAATGCTTATATGATGGGTTAAAAATAACTAAAACTTCATGAAACACAGAGTGAACTAAGCAACACCCATATACCTTAACTGGACATCTACCCCCACCTTACATGGTAGGCGCTGAATGCAAAAGGCAAGCTGGGAAGACTTACACATTCAAATACAGATCTAGAGGCCATGTGTTCATAGATTCCTATTCAGTGCTGCCTGAATTTACATCAACCCTCCAGGGACTGTGTTTCCATGGAGCTTTCCTCTTTGCCATGCCATTGGTATAACAGGTTCAGACATGAACACCAAGCCCCTGAACAGCAATAGGGTAGGAATGGCAGAATCAGTGGTTTTTAAGCTTGCCTAAATACTTTTAAAAAGAGAATCCCTTCAAAGCTCATTTTGGCCGACTTCCATTTTCAGGCCGCTTTTCAATTCTCTCAGATAGGGAAAGTGTGCATTCAATTGTGCACTTTTTCCAATGTAAACTCTTTCCCGTCACTGACCAAAGTATTAAAATCCATATTGTAAAAGATATGTGCATTTCAAAGTATGCCCTCAATAGACACGTTCAACAGACACATTTTTCAAGTGTAACTGCATATTTGGGGATGTGCAAACCTTTCACTGAACTGGTTTGCACTAGCACCACGGCTTAAACAAGCCACTGTGTATGCTGAGCACAATTTGCACAATCACTTCCTGGGACCAGCTTCTCATGTTATCTGAACTCAGGCAGTGTGGCTTGCTGGAGGGTTAAACAACCCACAACCAACCAATGCGCTGTACTTGGGATATTTGAAGGTTGTTTCCCCCTCAAATAAGCCATACTGCTCAGATTTAAATAACGTGACACGCTGTGCCCAGGAAATGATCATTCATATCTTATCCAGCACGTCTCTGCATTCCCATGGCTTAAACAAGCTGCCATTGCTCAAGCTATGATGATCATGCAAACTCACCCAGTAATGATGGTGGCCGATGAAACACCATCTTAGTATTAAAAGTCACATACATTTTGAATGAATGGGGCTCATAGCCTTCTCTCCCCATCTCTCTAAGTGTGAATTAAAACATTACTGTAGCACCGATTAGTTTTCAGGAAAAATGTAATTGCTTCTAGATGCTATTCCTTGTTTCCAAGAGCTCTTTAACCTTTAACATTTTCAGTACAAAGCAAGCCTTGCTGTGTGGTGAATCTAACAAGACCATCATTTATAGCTGGCAGAGTTCATTAGTCAAGTCGTAACCGTTTAATTATTAGCATTTTAATGCATGAGTGTTTAACTAGATGGAACAACAGTTCTTTAGGTATGGCATGAAACTTCTCAAAATGAAAGCAAATTAAGAGACATTGTTTTGTATACTGGAAACTAGAATCGGACAATTACAATTCAAGAAATACTTCATTATCAATTTGACTTTTGATAATCTGAAAATTACCACTGGAGCCTTTTGGTATCTTTTGGCACAAATGAAAACGTTTGGTTGGAAACCAAGAAAGAATTCTTCTTTCCACCAGATCTGGTTTCCCTAAAGTTATGATTTTAGTAGATTTTTCTGTACCTGCACAAGGAAAGCTTCACATGGCAGAAGTCATGCCGAGCAAGAATGAGTGTTTCACTACTAGAAATCTGAAAACTCCATCAACTCCACCTTAGAAAGCCTAAGCACATTCATATGACAGCCTTCCTCATTCCACCTGTGTTGGCTATTTTTCAGAATAGTGACAGAGGAACATTGCAAAATCTGATCCATTTACAGGTTGTGGATTGTAAGGCACCTTTTGGTCTTTCATCCATGCAACAACAGAACTGGATTTTGTGGAGATGTGTTTATGCACCTTTGCACAAATTTGTGCTCCTGAAAATGTGTAAACCGCACCCCAAAGAACAGAAAGCCCTGAAAAAATGGCTGCTTCCATTTTTTTAGCTTGTTGAGGGAAATGTGGTCAGTTTTTTATTTTTATATAAATGAAATTGGATAAAATTACAGAAAATAAGAGCTTTAAAATGGTTTGCAAGTCTATGGAATCTGCACAATTCATGAAATGTCAGTTTGCTATAGAATGTATGGGCCAGATTCTTCCGAATTTGAACTTGCTTGAGTCTCTTGCAGAGTTTAACAACATCCCGGATTCAGAGGTTGGATTCCTGATGAATGATGCATAGATTTTCTAATAGGATATTCTCAAATCCAGTGTCAGCACAATGGCTTGTACTTCTTATCCTATGCAATCCATGTTGATCGATAGGCACCGAAGCATCCTGAACTGTTATTAGTGCATAATTCCTGTTTAATGCATGTGAATCGATGCATAGCAAATAAAAGCTGCAGCGAATATCTCTGACTCAGAGTCCAGTGTAGCTCTGTGTAATTGTTCAAAAGTTTAGTCCATCTTCCAGATGTTGAAGAGAAAGGACATGGATATTGTGTGCCCAGTCAGCTTTATCCCTGCAATTTGGGGTCCTGAACAATCTGAGTACTGAATTGTAGAAAGAACTGAAACTGTGGAACAGCAGCTTCATTTGCAAGCTTTCTTCAGAACTTTTCACTAAAGACAGGAAGGAGCTGAAGAGGATTAAGCTCTGGAGCTCCTGTAAACTGAGGCTTTTGAATGCCCGTACAGGGCTGTGGGATTGCAATTTGCTCATGAGTCTCCTGCAGTTTCTGTACCTAGACTGCAAGAACTGGATATGTTAAAACCAAGTGCCCAACCGCTGAAGCTAAATTGTTGTTAGATGTTGCCTTGGTGTCCGTTAGGGACTTCAGCAGTACTTTTCCAGTAATGGTGAAGGGAATATTTGTTGACAACAAAATAAAACTATCTGCATCATAGGAATGGGGCAGAAATTCATTTGTCTTTTAATATGAATTTACTGAATTTCATACTTTCAAATTACTATGTGACCCAAAACTGTTATCCTTTGGAATTTGGATTAATCTGATTAAAATGTTTACAAAATGCAATAATGCATTTTAAATATAAGAAAAATGACATTCAAAATATGTAAAAAGGAATTGAAATTGAAATGCATTATAATAGGCAAATTGCTTGCAAACTGGTGTATTTAAACAAAAAAATGTTCATGTGAACTTTCCAAATGACCCAAACTTAAGTGTAGAAAAAATGAGAATGTGAAATTGTCATGATTTGTGTCTCTGTGCTTAGGAATACATTTCTTAATATATGAAATGTGTACTTCAGTCAAAGTTCTTATGTACAGATTGTTTAAAAGCAGCAAATAAATATCACAGCAACTAATAAAATCTGATCCTGATAGAAGATTGTCACTTTTATATCATAACATTTTCCCCAAAGTTGATTTATCATTTTCTTATTCCCCCACCTCAAATAAATCCCTAAAGTCTTCCACATCCACAGAAAATAATGTTTTAAACTGAGTGGCTTTTTTCCATTTTCATTTTCCCCTCTATGTATTCATTTATTTATTATTTATTATATAAAGGATTGAATTATGATGGGGAGAACCCCTTTGAGGTAAATTTCCTATGAAGACATTACTATTACAGGATTTAAAAATAAACCTATTCTGCTTATTGCAGTGATTATTTTCACAATTCACTCACTCCCCAGTAAGTTCTTCCATTAATTAATTAATTAATTAATTCTCCTATTTTTCTTAGAAAAGAGAGAGAAAAAACACAAATGAAATTAAGCATATAATTTCCAATGGTTTCAACAGGTACATTAAGACAGTACTTCAGATTTTCAGATTTTCATATAAATCCGTGCTTTAAATTCAATTGAATCTTTTCCTGACTTTATAGCCCCCCAAGTTTATATGTACGTAATTGGAAAACCTAGAAACTTGGACAGGATTCATCTCAAATCATGCCTCTGGCTTCATATTAAGAAACAGGAAGACCTAAAGGGCCTGATCCTTGTTAAACATGTGAAACGCTTCGATGACCAAAGGAATCCTACACTCTCTGAATGGATCCAAAGTCTAATCCAGCTGCTGCTAAATATACTTTGAGAACAGTGTTCTTCCATCTTCTCTAGTAGTGAACTCACATTGATGGGAACAGACTGCGTAACAGCTTGCCCTTTCCAGGTAGAAACAATTGCTACTTGGAGTTGCAGCCTAAACTCACTTACCTAGTAGTAAAACTTGTTAGAGGGAATGGGATTTTCTTCTGAGTAGGCATGTATAGGATTGCACTTTTAGTGATACTGAACAGGTTTTGTCCAATACAGCAGCTTTTATTAAAATCCATTGTTGTGCCCTTTGTTTTATGTATGCCAAAAATTCTCTAAAATGGTATACCATTCTTATTTATATATTTATGTGGAAGATTTGCCAGAATGCCCAATGTTTTTATCACCTGTTTATGCTCATTCCTATTAGCTGAAAGGAAAGGCACATAAAGCAAACTTCAATATTCATAGCTAGACTCTTCTCCCACATATTTCTCAGACATGGTGTTCATATTTTCCTGGAATAATATTTTGGAACTGGATATGCCAACTCCCTGGTGTTAAAATGTAGTTTCTGGAAGTATGTTCCAGATGTGAAGCTTTAAGGAATTAATTTTTATTAGGGAAATGGATTATCCCCTAGAGGAGAGCATTTTCTCACCTCTTTGTATTTTTTTAAAGCATGGACGATGCTGTGTGTGAGAGAGTCTGTATAAGGGAGACAAATATACCACTTGACTGCATGTTTAGACACAGAAGCAGATTCTGATACCGTAAGAGCAAATACGCAGGGAAAGATTTTGGTAGTTATGTTCTCTTCATCGATCAAGTGCGTATAGGTGAGCGTGTGCATTTGTATGGATATGCACAAAGCAGTGGACAAGACTATCTCCCCCTAGAACAATAGATTCACTCAATCAGGGAAGTACAAAAAGGTGCACAACGTCCAGAAACTACCTGGACTTCTTCCTACAGTATCATAAACCTGGCCACCATGTGTACATTGATTTTTTCTAGTCCAGAAAAGATTATGGGTCTGGGCCTTAATAGCACATTGACATTTGTTCTTATGAGATGCCTAAAAAAGGGCAGTGGGGGAAGCCTAGGTTTAAAAAGAACATGCTATGTAAAAGCTCCAATACATATATTATCCATAAAACAAGCAAACCTCTCTTTTAAGATGAAAGCTTTTAGGTATGAGATGAAATATAGAATGGCATGCAAATGTACTCCTAAAATTCTGCACCCTATTTTGGGGCAGAGAAATCGGGTGGAAAATTTACTAAATTTCTCTGGAGGGAGGAGACAGTCTTATTATCCCAAACGCATAAGTCCTCACCTTAGCAGGGATTTAACACAACTTCTTTCTTTTTACTTAACAGAATTTTTATCTAGGGAGTTGTTTTGTTTTGTTTTTTTGCACCACAATTGAAAATGGCAACAGCAGTAACTCTGTTGGTAGCTGGTTCCCTTTTTGCATCTTCCATTCCAAATATTTAGTGTCATTCTGGGACACTGTGAAGAAAGGGCATAGGGAATGTGTCCACCACAACAGGGGGAAAAGTGGTAGGGTTGAATCTGTGGAAAAATCTGCAAAGTACAGATTTTACATTCTGCAATTTTTTGGCTGAGCTGTAGTTACCATTCTTCAGGGTTCAGCAGCTTCCCCAGGATCTTGCAAACATTAATATACTGGGGGGGGGGGGGGGGTTGTTTGTGAACACGTTGTAACTCATATGTGGATGTGATGGGCTCAGTGTTCCTTTCACCACCAAGGGAGAAATGGAATGAATCCTATGTCAAAATCTGTTTTCCAGTTTCCTAAGTTTTCTTTCTCCTTGCAAGAGGATTCCATGTTTCTTCTTCATTCTTAAGTCATTTCATAATTTCATAATTTCTTTTGGTGAGTTCTTCTCTGGTATGTACATCTTCTGCTAAGGTACTTTTGCTGCTCTGATTGGCTATCATGTTTTACCATAAGTTCCTGGTCTATTTCCTCCTCATCTCCATTCGAACAACTGGAAAGGTTTTGCTCTTTACCTCTTAGGAATCATTCAGCCTAAATCCAATGTTTTCCAGCTCCTGTCAGCTTTGTCTGAGTTCAGTTTAAATGTTACCTTTTTATGTTTAGCAGCTTATTTCCATTTTTGTTCCGTAGAGCCCAAATCTCTTCTACAGCCCCAGCTTCTCTTTAAAAGTTTCCCAGTACCTATCAAACCTGAAACCCTTCTTTCTATGCAGCCATCTCATTCATGTATTGAGACATCTCAATACATGCCGAGCAATTCAGAGAAAGTCGTCATTGTGTTAAGAGTACCTGTTTGTTTAACTAACAAAGTTGAAGTACTGCTTGTTCAGAACTGTAGTATCATTATACAGGAAGCATGAGTTCTGGTCTGGGCCTAGCTAAGCTACTGAGTGAAACAGCTATATAACTTTGCTTGTAAAATAAAAAATCAATAATAAATGTTGATTATTTAGCAATGTTTCTTCCTGCCTGTTGATATAACAGCCACCTTAGTGAGCCTGGATTTCAACCATGTACCTAGCAACCTAAATTTGGCTCTTGGTCTCCATTGCTACATTAACCCATGTCATTGGTACCAAAATGCACCACAACTTCTGACTCTAGCAGTATCTACTGAACTATTTATATGGTCTATTATATCAGCAACATTTGTACTAGGCAGAAAATTTACCATATGGTCCACATGTACATCAGATTTCCTGTTACCATAAACTCACTCCATAGGGCTACATCCTTGGTGTTAGAGGATCTTTTTTCATCTTCTCAGGAATGGGATTTTTCCAGGGATCAATTGAATTAACTATCAAAAGTTGAACTGTAAACATCCAGTTCTGGTTTCCAGTATACAAAACAATGTGTCTCAATGTGCTTTCATTGTGAGAAGTTTCATGCCATACCTAAAGAACTGTTGTTCCATCTAGTTGAACACTTGTGCATCAAAATACTAATAGGTTTCCCCCATGGGGGATGTAAAAAACAAAAACAAAAAGTCTCGATGGATTCCAAGGCTGTGCATGATTCAAGGAATGTCTGGTTTGTCCCTCAACTCTCATGAGATCATGTGACACTGTATGCACTCATAGTCATTAAGGAACAGCTGGAAAAGCCTCTTAGTAAATCGTCCCATGCTGCTCAGGACATTTTTCAAGTTAAAAAAATAGAGAGAAAAAGCAGACCCTTCAGTCACCTCCTACACTTAAAAAAATGAGTGGTATATCTACACTGTTCCCCCAGAAGAAAATTATCCAAAATACTTACCTCCCCAACCTCTTTCATGAGAGTGTTCATTTTGCCTCCAATAAGCACACATTGACCAAAATGGAATATTTGCCATAGGACTACTAAAACTAATTTTACAGAAGAGATCCTGTATCATTCATAAGTAACCATTGGCATCCATTTGTTTGGATGCAGTTTGCAATGCTCAGGTTTTTAAGGCCACTGAAAAATACTTAAGAAGAAAGTCATGTGTCTGTCCCATGGCTGGGTATTTCATAAAGATGAAGCTACTATGGATGAGGCTGTATGTCTTCTGCCCAAAGAAGCAGATCAGAGCCTCTGTATTCAGTCTTAGGACTCAGGCAATCCATACAAGTTACACAATCAATCCCACACCTGCTGATCAATCTCACACCGACACCCATGTATCCAATTGAGGCTTGTTCTACCCAAAAGCAAAATGCACATATACCCAACTCATGTTTCACCACATTTTTTGGAGGGGCACAGCAAATCTACCCTCCCTCTAACTGCTGTAAACCATCCTGAGACATCTGTGATGGGACGGTATAGAAAAGTATTAAATAAAATAAATACCTATAACGAGTCAGTTGCCTAGTCTTGCGTGCACCAGTAAAGGGTAAATGGATCTGCTGCCCACTGGATAAGCATTCTTGTGGCTTTGCTACCCATTTATGTGCAAGTGCTCTAATCTTCCTGAATGCATTAAAATCCATAAGACCAATATCAAGCTTCATGTGGACTGATTAATCACATACCTAAACACATACATTGAGGTCTTACATTAGCAGCATAATAGTCCTTGCATGCGAGGAATCTGCACAGTGGGAAGGCCGTCCCACAGTCCCCACTCAATCAGCAGATGGAAGTCCTGCTCACTGAACCTGCCATGTTAGTTGATAATAATTGTACTATTAATTGGTGCTGTCCAGACTAAGCAGAATGTAAAAGATCCCACTGTGTCCAGTAATTAATGTCCCCCTCCCTTCACTGCAAGATCATTAATAAGGGATTCATCCCAGAAACAAGTAATTGGATGCTTTAGCTTCATTAGAGTATTTTTAGATAATGCATCCTTGTAGAAATGTACATAGGAGGGTGAGATGCATTGTGTTTATTTAAACAATTATCAGTTGCTAATGTGTTATGCTATTGTAGTTTTCCTATTCATGCCAATCCTGGTGACTATTTTACATGGGCAAAAATATGTTTCAATTGATATATATGCTGGTAGAGAAAGAACGACACTCTCAGTTAGACTAAATATCCCTGAGGCCCATCCATGACCCCTATTTTCTTGCTGGGAAATAGCTAGCTTCTGTAGCAGAGAGCAAAGCAAGGCAGCTTATGTGAATAAGCTTGGACTGGAGCTCTCTCACCGACCAATGATATGGTGGGTTTTTGAAAACTGGAAAGAGGGTGGAAGTCAAGTGCCAACAAATAATTCAGGAAGGTGTCCAATGGAGGCTTTTAGCATTAGATGTCAGTTTTATTGTCATGTATGTTTGCTGTATGCGTACCCTGCTCCTCCTCCAAGGAGCTCCAAATGGCCTTTGACCTGCTAGGTGAGTTAGGATGAGCTTGACTAACTTTCCCAAAGACATCCAGTGAGCTTCACAGTTGAGGAGTGATTTCAATCTGATTTTCCCACCACCAACACCATCACCCTCCACCGCTTCTCACTCTCTCAGATGACTTGCTTATGCTGAAGGAATGTGGGAATCAGAGTCATGGGAAAACCTGAGAAGAAAGCAGTGTATGGGGCAGATTGTGCTATATTTACAGAAAACACATATGGTTAGGATTTCTTTTCAAAGGAAGGAAGGAAGGAAGGAAGGAAGACACTTAGCAGAGGATTTCTAAAGTCTTTATGTAATGGGCTTATTCTCCACCCCAAAATACATCCAGTTCTTCATAGTGGATATTCATTGTTCTTTGATTTGACCAAAGCAGTAGATTCTGCTCTGGTCAAATGACAGAAATGCTTCTTTTTCTTGGATCATACTCACTCTGTAAGCTGTCAGATGGCTCTAAATGCTGCGATATGGAAGGTCAAAGCATATATTAATTTAAAACTGTCTCTAGGAGCTGTGTCCTTTTAATATTTTTATTCTAGAAGAGGATCAAGACCAAGGAACAAGATCAGGGCTCTAGCATGGGCAGCAAAGGTGCTTTTAAGATCCATAGCAGGGCCACTGTACCTCCTCCACAGTGAAAATGAGGGCATACACAAATTTAACGTTATGTCTGTTTTAGAATTAAGATAGTTCCCAGTAGCAGGCAGTCCCCTGAGTGGAATGCAGTGAACACTGTGCTCCACATTACAGAGTTAGGGAAAAATAAGTTCATTGGTATCAGCCTGAACCATTCACATCAATGGGCATAGTCTATTTGAGTTGCATAAACCAGTCAATCTTAAAGTAAATCTACCCAGACTGCTCTTTAGAAGGCCAGATCCTGAAGATGAAACTCAAATACTTTGGCCACCTAATGAGGAGGAAGGACTCCCTGGAGAAGAGCCTAATGCTGGGAACAGTTGACAGCAAAAGAAGGAGACAGCAGAGAATGAGGTGGCTGGATGGAGTCACTGAAGCAGTTGGTGTGAGCTTAAATGGACTCTGGGGGATGGTGGAGGATAGGAGAGCCTAGAGGAATGTTGTCCATGGTGTCGTGATGGGTTGGGCACAACTTTACAACTAAACTAACAAAAAACCAAAAAACTGGGATCCACAAAATAGTGTGAGAATAGGAACAAAGGGCAATTTGAGCACGATGTTTTTCTTCTCAGTTCTGAAAGCTACAGAAGAACAGATGCTTCAAATATTACATCAGAATGTAAATTCTGCAAGCAGGAAACAACTACAAGTTTTCCCACTATTGCCAATACATCTCTCCTGCAAAGCTTCAAAAGCACAACACCGTTACTGTGTATTCTTGCACTGTCATACTGAAAGTAATCCAAAGGGCATAAACTGGATGGGATGAGTTCCTCTAATCTAATCAAGCAGTTTCTTCCACAGGCTGTAGGAGAGAGAGAGATTGGAAATTTTTAATACTGATGGGAACCACACATCAATAGGTAAGAACAATTACAGCTTGCCATCTGCTTAAACTGTTTAGAAGATAATCCACAGTGTAAGCAAGTTCAGCCTCCCCCCCTCCACCTTATACAGATGTTTTCACCTCTGGCTCCTGTGATGCCATCAGAAAAAATTATTGTTATGAAAATTAGCCCTGTTTAGAAGGAAAGAAGTATTCCTGCAACTATATGAAACAGAAACCCAAATAGTGTGCTTGGAATATTTTTAAAGCCAAGAGCACACAATATTTTAAAGAGCAGAAGGCAATGTGGTGGGTGGAGAATGAAAGACACCTTGTACTTTTCCAGTTCATTCACAACCTCACTCAAACTTTTCATTAACCATCACAAATCCTATGAATTCCCAACTTACTGTGTTTTGGTCTCTCTCACTGGCTCTATATTTTAAGATCCTTCTAGATCAATTTTGGCAACAATGTTTACTAACAGTCTGTAAATCAAAAAAAATTAAACCTGAGGTGATATTACTGTCTGTGCCAACAAAAAGGGCCAGTATCTGGCAAGGGTCAGATCAGGAAATTTGAAGATGCCTGTAGCAGAACGAGATCATGAAAAGAACTCTAGATTCCCAATTGTCCACTGATGATTTGAAAAAAGCCATGATCACTGTATTTTAAGCAATGTGTTTCTCTGCAGGTTAATAGTTGCTTTTAAGGTGTATCCTCTTCTCACTTCACAAGTCTCAAGCTCCTCTAAGGTGCTGTGCTGTGTGCTTAACTAGGTGTTAATTACGACTACAGTAATTAGCTTGTTAGACTGTCAGCTTGTTGGAGAGTATGCTGATTTCATTTAGGCTTTGTTAACTCTACTCCCCTCTGGCATTTTTCACTGTACCTTCCCTCCTTCCCAATGTTCTTCCAATAGTTCTGGGAGTGGCATTTGTATGTGGGGTGGGGTAGGTTGATTTCTCAGTAGGCTGCCTCTCCTGGTGAAAAGAAGGTATTTGTCAGAGCCATTCTTAAAGGGCCTTTCTTTTTCTTGAAGGATTGCTATTGCAATGCCAAAAATAATGGAATCATCTTTTTTAAAATAGTAAATAGATTGCAGGGAGGATGCCAGTTTCATTCCCTGGGAAATGGGAATATTAAAAGAAGGAACATGGGTAAGAAGTGCACTGATTACAAATACAGTGATTGATTAAAAACAAAAGGAAATTGAAAAGTGGAAGCTGACCCTCCTTGAAATGTAAACTGTGTACAGACTTACTGTTAAAAGTGAACAGATGTTTTTGAGATTAGAAAGCAACTGTATAAGACTGCTGGTTGCCTAATGCTTTTGATGCCATGGCTCGTTTTTTCTGTAAGGCATCAGGCTTTTTCCCCCTGTGCTCTATACTATCACATCATTCAAGAGTTCCAGAAATTTCATAAACAGCCTATTCTCTCTCCCTTCCTTCCTATTGCATTTCCACGATGCACAGTTTCATCTCAGGCTGTTAAAATGGAAGATCGGCCTAATTCGGCAAGAGACATCAGTTAGTGAAGGGCAGCTACGATGACAGCCCATTGAAAACAACGTCACCAGCTAGCACTGCTACTACCAGGAGTCAGGAGGCTGGTCTGCTTAGCATCCCAGGCTAGGTAACGCTGGAATTCCCCAGGAAAAACATAATGATCAACAATATCAGGTGGCTTTAGTAGCAGTATCCTTAGCTTAGGAGGTGATCTGTCCAGCTGAGTGGTGTTCAACCTGTTCCAGAAGGGGTTTCAGCATTTAGAGGAGCTCTTAAATCCATTACTGAACCAACAGGTACCCATAGGGGTTGGTGGTGTGGAGCACCTGCTTGAATTTTGAGGTCATCTTTAGAGGCTCTGTCAGGGTGCCACCACCAATTGAAGTGAGGTGAGGGACTACAAAGTGAAAATCTTTTCAGTGGTGCCGGCCTGGTTATGGAGTGCTCTTCTTCTTCGTTGTTGTTGTTGTTCAGCTACAAATTCGTGCTCAAATCTTGGCAATCCCATGGACAACATTCCTCCAGGTTCTTCTGTCCTCCACCATCCCCCGGAGTCCACCCAATCCCCACCCACCTCCCCAGAGACCCAGCCTCTGCTGTCTCCTTCTCCTTTTGCTTTCAATCATTCCCAGTATCAGGGTCTTTTCCAGTGAGTCCTTCCTTCTCATTAAGTGGCCAAAGTATTTGAGCTTCAACTTCAGTATCTGTCCTTCTAAAAAATAGTTGATTTCCTTTATGATTGACTGATCTGATCTCTTTGCAGTCCAAGGGACTCTCAGGAGTCTTCTCCAACACCACAATTCAAAAGCTTCAATTCTTTGGTGCTCAGTCTTCCCTATGGTCCAACTCTCACTGCCTTACATTACAACTGGGAAAACCATACCTTTGACTATGTGAACTTTTGTCAGCAGGGTGATGTCTCTGCTTTTTAGTATGCTGTTTAGATTTGTCATAGCCTTCCTCCCAAGGAGCAAGAGTCTTTTAATTTCTTGGCTGTAGTTACCATATGTGGTGATCTTGGAGCCCAAGAAAATAAAATCTTTCACTACTTCCATTTCTTTCCCATCTATTTGCCAGGAAGTAATAGGACTGGATGTCATGATCTTAGTTTTCTTGATGTTGAGTTTCAAGCCAACTTTTGTGCTCTCCTCCTTCACCCGCATCAAGAGGCTCTTTAGTTCCTCTTCACTTTCTGCCATTAGAGTGGTATCATCTGCAATTATTATTATTATTATTATTATTATTATTATTATTATTATAACATTTCTATGCCGCCCCTTGCTGAAGCCTCGGGGTGGCTTACAGCACAATGAGATACATTGAAATACAATAGAACATAATAAATTACCAATAAATACAAAAATGCAAAAAATACATTGAGATACAATAATACAAAATTAAAATTAACAGTATAAAATAAGTAAATAAAGAATATAGGAGGAGGAAAGAGAAGGAAGAAGAAGTTGCCCTGGCCAGATCATATATTTTAACAATTAAAATGATGTTTAAATAAAAAGGTCTTTACCTGGCACCGAAAAACCAGTAACGACGGTGCCAGGCGGACCTCTTTGGGGAGTGAATTCCATAGGTTGGGTGCCACCGCAGAGAAAGCCCTCCTCCGAGTACTTACTCTCCTAATTTCTTTCATGGACGGTTCCCGGAGAAGGGACTCTCCCGCAGATCTCAAGGGGTGGTCGGGCATATACGGACATAAGCGCTCATTCAGGTAGCCAGGACCCAAGCCGTTTAGGGCTTTATAGGTCATAACCAACACCTTGAATTGGGCCTGGGCTTCAATGGGAAGCCAGTGAAGCTGACGGAGGACTGGAGTCATGTGAGCATAACGCCCCGTCCCTGTCAGCAACCTGGCAGCTCTATTTTGCACCAATTGAAGTGTTCGGACCGTCTTCAGGGGAAGCCCCACGTAAAGCGCGTTACAGAAGTCTAGGCAGGAAGTCACCAGCGCGTGTGTCACCGTCGCCAGGCAGTCGTACTCCAGGTAGGGGTGCAGCTGATTAATCAGCCGAAGCTGAAGGAAGGCGCTCCTCGCCACCGCTGTCACCTGAGCTTCCAAAGAAAGCTCCGGGTCGAGGAGTACTCCCAAGCTGCGGACCTTGTCCCTAAGAGGGAGTGTTGCACCATTCAGGACCAGGTCAAATCCACCCTCTCCGAAGCCCGATCCACCAACCGACAGGACCTCTGTCTTCTCTGGATTGAGTTTCAGTTTGTTGGCCCTCATCCATTCCATTACCTCGGCCAAGCACCAGTTCAGCACAGCCACTGCCTCACCTGGATTAGTGGAAAACGAGAGGTAGAGCTGGGTATCATCAATGTATTGATGATTCCGCAGCCCACACCTCCTGATGACCTGTCCCAGCGGTTTCATATAGATGTTAAATAGCAGAGGGGATAGAATGGAGCCCTGTGGTACTCCATGGCATAGCTGCCATGGTGTACAGACATAGTCCCCCAGCACTACCTTCTGGAATCGACCATTGAGATAGGAGTGGAACCACTGCAAAGCAGTGCCTCCAACCCCCAATCCCGCTAGCCTATCCAGAAGGATACCATGGTCGATGGTATAGAAAGCCACCGAGAGGTCCAGAAGAACCAACAGGGATGCACTCCCCCTGTCCTTCTCCCTGCACAGGTCATCGTACATATATGAGATTGTTGATATTTCTCCCAGCAATCTTAGACTCCTCTTCTTAGGGCCTGCCTATATTGTTGAGAGCTTTGGGTATTGGACAGAATAGAAATGTAATAAATTTAAAATCTGTCTGTCTGTAGACAGGACCTTTGCAGCAGTGGCTTTATTCTGGAATACTTTTCCAATGGGAATTTCTTAGACTTCTGTTTTGTGCATTCTTTTGCCAGAAATTAAATATATACTTTTGTTTTAATGGGCTGTCAATTTTTTTTTACTTGATGTCATTTTAGAGAGCAATCCTATATCAGGAAGCAGAGGATTGTTTAGATAAAACCTTCCAATGTTGAAAACAGCATTCTGATCTTGGCTGGGGGCAGGGAGCTGGAAACCTTTCCCCCACTCCTTCACCCCACACAGCGCAGAAAGAACCGCACTGCCCTCTGAGGCTGTAAATGTGACATTCAAGAAGGAAGGAAGGAGGTGAGGTGGGGCAGGGCAAGAAACTAGGGAAGCCAAGAAATAAGATATCCTGAGCTTCCTTCAAAGTTCCCTGGGTAGATGGACTGGTAGGCCCATTAGGGAAACTCACTAAGACTGAAGATAGGAAGATGAAAATCATACTGCTGTTCCTACTGCCCTGTCAGCTTCTGCCAAGCAGGGCACAGGAATGTCAGAGGCTTCCAAGCAGTGGGGATGCAATCAATAGGATGATGCCCTTAATGTGTAACATCTTTTACTATGAGTGTTCCTGGAATTTTTGTTTTGTGTCCAGGATTGTAAATAAAAGGAGGGGGGAGTTTCTTCATCCTCCCCATCCCCATGGGGGAATTTAGCATGAAAAAATAAGGGGAAAACTTAAATTCCCATTCCTAAATTATCATGGTCCCAAATCGGGGCCACAGAGATCAGTAAGCAGCACAGGCATATATAGTTGGGTCAACTTTGGCTCACAAGAGAGTAAAGCCAGCCTGTGTCAAATAAAGCTCTCTGCTGGGGATAGAAGAGCAGAGGTCACTACAAGGAGTGGTCAGCTTTTTGCTGCCCTTACAGGTTTCACTTTCATGCAGAAAACTTGATTCTGGGTATACACATCATGGCAAGCTACCCTAAACAATCCAACAACAAGCCATGGGTTATTAAGATAGCTAAGGCCATGCTTAACATCCAAGCTTTAGCTATCATGCCAGGTTCAGACAACACAACAACACACCCCGAAGCAAACAAAGGTAGCAACCCAAGTGCTGAAGTAAGGTTCAATTGCCCGTCCTTTTGGTTTCTGAGTGCAGGCAGAGGGTGCCACCTTAGGCAGAAAAGTGTCTTGGTCCAATCCTGAGTTAGTTGGACCCGACAGTGTTCTCCTTGGTCCCATTACATGCCTAGCTTTAATCTGACCCCTCAATCTGACTTGCCTCTTAGAAAGGGGTGTTGAACCTCATGCCTACAGATCAAATCTAGCCTTCCCGGAATCACAAGCTCACCCTTGGAGGTTCCCCAGGTGGCCATCTTCCCTCTCCACTTTGGCTGCCCATGGTTTCTCGACTTTTGCTAAGGACACCCCCACACGCACCCTCACACACCCTTCTAGAAGTCTTTCTTTGAGGGCAAAGATTATTGGCATTCATACTTTGCATTCAAATATGCTGCTATTTCTGGTATATTGCCCCCCTTCCTTTTGCCTTTTCCCCAGTCCACCCACCCATCCACCCAGAGAATTTGGCCTCATTCTGGGCTTGATTGGACTGAAGGCTGGTCAAGAGCAGGGACCAGCGTAGCTTCTAGAGGTCTCACACAAAGATCTTTAACTGGTTTTGGTTTTTAGAACGCAGCGCAACATAAGTGCTATGGAAACTGAATTTATTCGATCAGTGGCCACCACCCATCAGCAGCAGCATCACAACCCAGTCTAAAAAGCCATGCTTTCCACAAGACCTCCAACATAGTTCAAGCCTACTTGCAGAAACTCATTTGCATGGTTTGGTCTGCTGTGATAAAGGAACTCCAGGAGAAGGGAACAGGCACTTACTTCTGTTTTGCCACCTTCTTAATGACTGCCTTACATGAGCTGCTGCCTCAAAGCCCACAGGGATTCGCTACTAATGAGTGCTTATGATGCATTTTATAGCTACTTCCTGCATGAACTGCGGCACTTCAGTTGAAGTCTTACATTTGTTGTTATGTTCTCAAGCACAACTTGAGTTTCATCATTCAAGAGCTGCTTTCCAGTAAAGCACGAACACCTTTTGAACCTTAGGTAAACCACAGAGACTCCTCTCTTGAAGCATTTTTGTGTGAGGAGAAATGATCAAGGATACGACTTTTAGGGCATTTGAATAAAATTCTGGACATTTATTGAATGCCAAGAGAGGTAAGTGCAAGAAGCACAGCCTCACGGGCATGATTTCTTCTTCTGTTTGCAACAGAAACGAATGTGAGAGGAAGATTTACATGCCAAGAATTTGATGGTATAGCTCCATCCTATAGCTCCCAACATCCTCCAGCCAGCCATGCACAGGATTGTGCCTTGAAGAGCCAAAGCAGGGATTACTTTAATTCCATACTTTTTGGCTATGTCTTTTCTAGAACAGGCACAGGGGCCCAATCCACAGCAAAACTTGGGATTATGGGGAACTCTTTAAAAAGCAGTACAAAGTACACAGTACAAAGAATCACTTGGCCTTCATGTTGTGATGTTCTGAGAGTCTTCTTTGCCCAGTCTGACAAATGCCCATTTAGTGGCTTTTGAAGGTGCAAAATTCTCCCAAAATATTTCAATAGCCATTCATGTGCTTTGTCAGTAGATCATCAAGCGAATGTGCATTTGCCGAGGTTGGAAGATGTCTGTAGCTGGGAAGAAAAGGCTGAGCCTGTTAACCCTAAGGAGAAGACATGGAAATAAAAGACCTTCCATTGCTACTATCTGGTACCCAGTCTGGAAAGGTACACACCAGGCCAGCCTTAGCACAGGCAGAGTGAAGCAGCCAAGTTGGCTTCCATAGGTGCAGTAGAGGAGATACCAGCTCATCCCTTGCCTTGGGCAACCAAACATCTTGGGAAAACCCTGGTTATGTAGGCACGGAGACGAGAGCCCTGGCTGTGTATGCTTGAGAAACCTGCTTGAATTTTTGAGCCTGCTCTCTCCTGAACTATGCGAACCGGAGGTGAAAAAGGTGTGTGCGCGCGCGCGTGTGTGTTTATGACATTTTTGTCATTAATGCCTCAAAGCACCTAGTTAATGAAAAGGGTAATGTGTGGCTAATGTACTCAGAGGCTGCTTTTCTATTAATAGCTACCCACAAAGCTTCATTAGGAAGATGTGAGGCAGCACATTTTGATTGCATGTTTTATGTGAATTACATATGCAGTGAAAAATGATGCAAACTGCTTGATTACTTTTGGGTGTTTTTTCCTTCTCCTTCTTTCTTGCAATGCACATAGGAAATTATTATAAAAACCAAATAGGCAAATGTTTGGCACTGGAACCTCTTTAGAATGTCAAAGGAACCTAGCATAAAGGTGATGCCAAGAGCGTTGATTGTCTTGTAATTTGATTTAGTTCCTCTATGCAGCTCCTCGTATATGCAAGTAGGGGCAAAATGGCTGATGTCTGCAAATGCCCGAAAGGCTAATAAAGCTTGATGTGTTCCCAGCATGCTCTCTGCTGTCAGAAACCAGCAATTAACTTAATAGGGTTCTCGAAAAGCAGTAGATCCATGAAATGTGGCATGTGTTGACATTCTCCTGCTGATCTAAACAACCTCCCATCATTGAGTAGAAGAATATGTTTGCTGTTTGAATTATGTAGGAGCTTGTTATGTGAATTATATTGCAGCACTTTGCAGTATTAAGTCTAATATTTTATGATCTTCAATTGATTAGGTGGGCTTTTAGGATTACTTATAAAGGTTAGGATATAGCAGTCCAGATTTTGACAGCTTGTCCACAAAGCTTTTCAAATGTAAATGAACAAAAAGAAAGAGCACCTTTTCCTACATTTTTCCGTATGGCCCACAATTGTATGAATGCTATCATTGCACGCACCCCCACCTCACACACATGCAATTGCACACACAGCTTAGTCTGAAAATGCTCCCCCCCCTTTTTTTTTTTTTTTTTTTGCAGGCATACAAGCACAGTTTAAATTAGCAGTCCTGTTTTTACTTGGCTTTAGATTAATAATGTAATTAGCATGTTTTCTTGGTGACAAACAAGAAGCCCCTTGGTAGGCCTAGATCCACACAGATTAGCATTATTTCTCCAGGTTTCAGAAAGGACTTTCTCCAGCCTCCCTGGAGGTGACAGGGATTTGAAACTGTGGTCTTCGGCGTGCAAAGCATGTGGTTTGCCACAGTCAACTCCTTTTCCCTAAATGGTGGATAGCTTTCTTTTTCTTCAGTATCTATACATCACAAGAACCATAGGGAAGACAGGTGAAATAGTCTGCTTCTGAGGATAATTCCACATCGAAACCAGAATGTAAAGCTACCCTCTGTGTAGCGCTGATGGAAATTTCTTCATTGAGCAACTGCCAGATAAAGTCTGATTTCACCTCAGCCTGAAGGTTATTTTGACCAGTCCACCTTGGCTGATCCATTCTTGGAAGGAAGTCTTCTCACATACAAACTTCACTGCATGGTAGATTGCAAGACCAAAAGGATCCTGTATGCACAATTCCTCATGCTGATCCTGTTGGCAGGGCACTGCTGATGTTGATTTACAGAAGGAATTGCGATCACACCAATCAGGTGCAGCATGGGGAGCGGGAACCTGGATCCCTGATCCCTTCTCAACACCAAATAACTGATTCGAGCAATTCAAGCAATTCTGAGTTACTGTACAGAAAATTCTTCAAGGAGTGGAGATGGGTGCGAATTACATTCAGGTTTTGGTAAGAACTGAACTAGAACTGCAAATTTCCTAAAAAAAAATGGCAGAGAAAGAACTTGTGTTGTAAACCTTTGGAATATGGGTGAAAGTAAAAGTGATGGATTTATCCATCAAACTTTTTTGAGTGCTTAGCTCAGGGTAGACCCCAATGCCCTCCAGGTGTTTTGGACTACAATACCCATAATGTCTGAAAATTAGCCTTGATGGCTGGAGCTGATCAGAACTGCAGTCCAAAGCATCTGGACTACTCATTTTCCGACTCCTTACTTAGCTCTTAAAAGTTTGGATTTGAATCCCTGTGCGCTTGTGGTACTGAATTAGAGTTGACAACCCTTCTCTGACAAGCTTCTCATCTTTAACAATGGTCTGACAGACAAGTACGTGCTCTACTCCATGCTGGAATAGCAGTACCCGTTTAATGTGATAGGTGAGAAATTTGTTTTGGTGAATTTCTAAATCAAAACATAGCAAGATGGGCAAATTCCCTCATGAACAGGATGGGAAGAACTCAGTATTTGAATAGGGAGAATGTGGGAGAAAGTGGAGGTGAGGGCAATATCCAAGCTGACATAGGCACTGAGATATGAGGTATTTATGTTTGTGAGTCGCCCCGAGGCTTTGGCGAATGGGGCGGCATAGAAGCTCCCTAAATAAATAATAACTAAATATGTTGTGCTAACACAATGTACCTATAACACAACTCTGATAGCATTAACTGGTATGACAGGAAAGTGATGTAAGCACTGATGTCCCTTCTACTCACACAGCATAGATTATGCCAGTGCTCATATCGACTTGGATACTTCCTGGACATGCACATGGTAGGCATGTCATGAGTGGAGCTGGCTGGAGCTGGAGGTCAGACTAGATGACCCAGAAAGGCCCTTCTGACTCACTCTGTTTCTATGTTTCTAACAAATTTGTTTATTCCCAACATGGATCTCCAGCTTTTAAATCCATGGACTATTGGACGGGATTGCACAGCTTAACTGAGGAATGGAATGGAATGGAGTGTATGCATTTCAGTTTGGTAAGTAAGGTGACACCCATTTCTTCCTTGATGTTTGGCAAGAAAACAAATGTAGAATCTTAAAAATGTGAGCTGTTAGTGTAGCAGAAGCAAGTCAACAGAGGGACAAGACTATGTCTGGCTCTAGATGTTATGAGGGAGGAAGGTTCTGTGCCACCTGGGTAGCTCTACCATCTCTAAGGGCATGGCTCATTAAGAGCAATCATACAGTGCGTCTCATCTTTAGAATCTACATGACGGCACTCACCCATCCACGCAGCTGATTAAAAGGGTCGGTACAGGCTTCTGCATCTTGGATGAGCAGCTTCCTGTTGGCGGGGGGGGGGGTGGCAGGGGAGGGGTGCCACGGGAAAACATGCCTACTCTTTCAAGGGCCATTGTCTCACTTCTGGAAGGATGCTATAAAATGATGTAAGGAACATGCATTTCGGTTCTGCAAGTCCCATCTTACAAGTGGACAGAGCAGCTAAAGAGGGGTATAAAAATAGGGGTGCACCCTTTGCTATAGTAATTAGTATATTTCGTTTGGTTCTTCGGCAGCTTAAGACACGATCAATACAGATTTCAAATCTTTTATAGTCGGACTCTTTATTGGAGCATGTAAGCTTAGCAATCTTTTTGAGAATCACATCACTATCATTAGAAAGGCAATTAAGTATTAAAAGCTATACACGCACTTTTTATAAGATGTAAAGCACAAGCCAGTGACCTTTGCTTAGACCCATTTTTAGCCAAGTGTATCATCATATAATGACAGGCTTTGCAGAGAAATTTTCTAAAGAGTCAAGATGGGTCCTTTACACACCCACCTGCATACACCAATGTTCAGTTCTAAGAAACATATGCCAAAATGCATGTTCGGGAGTTACAAAGATGCTGTATTGAAGAGAAAATAGACATTTTCCTAACAATTATATTATTAATACTGCAGATTCTATTAATTCTGAATAATCAGTATGCTAATAAAACTAAGATGGGACACTACATTAATCAGGACTATGAAGAAAACTGGTAGGAGGAAGCACAGATTTGAGGTTCTTCAGCCTAGCGAAACGAGCAGCAGTGATGAATAGGAAAGCAATTGATACCACAACTAGAAGATGAACCCAGTATGACATAAGGAAGTATTTGTACGGAAAACTATGAAATTCTTACTATAGGGTCAAATAATCTATGCCTAGGAGAAAGTATGATAGAATTCCGTGGAATTATCAATGTAAAGAC
This sequence comes from Varanus komodoensis, assembly GCF_004798865.1. Classification (NCBI taxonomy): domain Eukaryota; kingdom Metazoa; phylum Chordata; class Lepidosauria; order Squamata; family Varanidae; genus Varanus; species Varanus komodoensis. The sequence goes on along the minus strand of NW_025335268.1, from coordinate 107,014,312 downwards.
TTCCTACAACTATTTCTGTAATGTGCCTTAGTTACTCTGGCATGCTAGCTCGCACTTGGCCAACAACCATCCATTAGCACTTAGGGGTTTGGTAGACCCTCTATGTGCTATGAGCACTAGCCACAGATCTAATCAGGACAATCACATAGCCTACCATAGGTTATTTAAGCCTTCTTGAGCCACAGCGCATGCCTCACATAACCCTACAACCCTCGCACAATCCTACAGCAGACCATATTTTCTGGCATCCCTTTTAAGACTCTTCCTCCACCAATTCCCCTGTGTATATGTATATTCCATGTTTAGTTCAGTCACTAGCAAAGAAATAAACTAGCACTTAAGATCCATAATATAAATTTCTCTAACCGGTTATCCAGTGCACTGAATTAAGCTATAAGCCTTTCTGTAAAATGAAGCTGAAGTAGAATTCATCACGAGGTTGTAAAATGAACAACAATACCACTGTTCTTCCCATTTGGAAAATAATGCTATATTTCAACTTAAATATTATAATTAGCAGATTTGTTTATCTTGCTTAGAAGTAAGATATGTAAGATTGACATTTCACTTTTGACTCCAGACATTAGATTTAATAAGCATAATTTTCATTCATTTCAGTCTAGACTGATTTTTTTATCAGTATATTTATTGTAAGAAGAAAATGTACATAAAGAAAGTTGGCATATTTATGAAGGAAAGCTGAATCGGCTTTTATGTTCCACATTGTCCAACTGATAAAATACCAACTGGTGTGAAAATATACCAATCGTGAGAGCTGAAATCATACCAAACTGCTACTTGTGTGTGGTTTTAAAACGCTCAAAGTAATAATAAACTATCTACCCAATAAAGATTCTTCTGTTCACACTTTATCCATTTTGAAGAATCTTTTTGTCATGTAAATGAGAGATGAGTTTTAATTTGAATTTGAAAAAAAAAATGTGCTCTGAATGTAAAATCAAAGTGAAAGTAAAATGTCTTTTTCTCCCCTTTTGCCATTGTTGGCAACCAAAGATAATTATGATCTGCAGATGCGTATCTTCTCCTTCTCCTCCTTCTTCTCCTTCTTTTCCTTCTCCTTCACCCGCTCTCTGCAAAGCTGCAATAAGGGCATCCTTGCTCTGGTATATCTCTCAAGTTACCTTAACTATGGATACATTTAAACACACATGCCTTCCCCACAAAGTAACAGATTAGAAAACAACTTTTTGCAACAAAGTAGCCAAATAAAAACAGATATCTAGGATCTCCGAAGCACACACTTTTTGTTCTGGTTTTTTGGGTGGTGCTCTTTTGGTTGGCCTAATAAAGCAATTACAGCAACATGATTTTTGGCATTTTCCTTGCTTTGTTTTCTTGTTTACTTTTAGGTGTGAACTGCCCCAAAAGCTTTAGCCATTGGGCAGCATAGAACTGAAATCAGTAATAATTATCATGGCATTTTCTCTCTATTTTTAAGTACATGTTTCTAATAACCTTTCTCCAACAATCCTTTAACTATTTTGCACTATATGCACTTAAACGGTTTAAGGCTGCAGTCCAATGTCTACTTATATTGGGATCCACATCCATTGCGCCCATGACACTGGGACTTCTGGACAGGTATGGATGGTATTGCACTGGGGCAATCCTATATCATGCTGGGAAGACTGCAGTGGAAGAACCACTTGACCTTCTTGACCTAGAAACAAAGAAACAGAGTGAGTCAGAAGGGGTCTCTCAGGCCATCTAGTCTGACCCCTGGCTCCAGCCGGCTCTGCTCCTGACATGCCTACTATGCCTGAGCTTCTGGTTCAAGCCAACCAGAACAGAAAGGAGTACTATTTTTTTTCTTCCCCTGACTATCATCTTCAGTGGGAAGGAATTTACCTTAGGATTGGTGTAATATCTGGTCATGATAAAGCATTTGTATTGAAGGAATGAGGGCACCGTGGATCTGGCAAATCCTTAACCATAGCACCAAGTGACCTCACTTTTATCCATACCGACAGCAAAGTCCTGTCAGTGGGGCAACCATGGCAGTGGAAAGCCGTCCAAGGAAGATCGCCATGGGTGGAGCTTCACTCTCACCAGTGGAAGAAGTCCAGAAGTCCTCTCACAGCCTTAGAAACATAGAAGCTGAGTCAATCAGAGGTGGCCTCCTGGGCCATCTGGTCTACCCCCAGCTCCAGCCAGCTCCACTCATGACACGCCTACCATGTGCATGGCCAGCCTATCCTTCAACACCCTCACCAATAGGGCTTCAGTCACCTCCCAACTTAATCCTGAGGTATAGAAAATTAATGCTTTTGTTTCTTACTTCTTGTATTTACTGATTTGCCACAGATGTTTGGGAATGGTGTTTAATGTCAAAGCTACATAGCTTTGTTCTATATTTGTATATTCCCTTTTTTAATCATTGAAAAAAGGAAAGGAAGCAGCACAATAGACAAAATGCTTCATCCTGAACTCTAGTTATTAAGGTGCTATATGGAGGAATTCTTTTTTATATGGAGGAGCTGTTAGTCATGTGAAGCAGGAATCTGAAGTCATACAACTGGAGTTCAGACACGGTGTGGCTTGAGAAAACATGCAGTTCCTCCGTGTGCAGCTTGCCTCACTGGCTTTGATGGAATGAGCTCAACACACATGTATCTGCCCCCTGACAGCCAAAGTGAGCTCTTCCTCTGTATGGAGTGAGGGTGTGCAAGTATTCCCAAATCTCTGACATAGGGAAGAGGTATGCTATGGGGAACCTACTATGGGAGGTTGGGTTGGGTGCTTCAATTCTTTGCTCCAGGCTGTAGTCGCCATCCCCAGCAGCAGCCTGCAACTGAAAATGGCTTTGCACAGGGGGATGCAGCAGGATGGGCACCAGAGGAAAGATTGTAATCTTTCTCCCTTTCCCATCATGCATATAAACTAGGAGGATGTCGGGCGAAAGCTCAACGCACAGGTGTAGGACGTAGGATGGCCACTTGTGAACTGTCAACAATGATGCCAAAAAAGGCACCGATCTGAATAAAGTGTTCACACGTTGCTTTAGATGTATAGGTTTAAGTTTAGAAATAATTAGTGTAATTGAAATTAAAATACATTCTGGTATATTTCTAATTTGGAAAACTAGAATTGCTCAGTTTGCTGACCAGGTGCTCCTTATAAAAGACCCCTTCAAACAGAGGACACTTTCCAAAGAGCAGACTCTTTTCTGACAGCCATTCAAATAGACCGTCCTCACAAAAAAGACGGCTGGTGGGGCTCCACACCTGAAATTCGTACGCCAGATTGAACTGCAGCAGGGAAAGGTTGGATGCACCTTACCTGCTGCCCTAGCACTCCAGCTTGCAAAAACAACAAAAACCTGCCTGTCATCACAGGTAATTTGACCCTTTAATCCGTTCAAAAGAAAGTGGAATACTTACTGTGCACATAGCTCTCAAAAGACCCAGAGAGAGCTAGTCGCAACCTCTCGGACAAACCCACCTCATGGGGTTCTTGCGATGATAAAACAGAGGTATGCAAACTGCTGTGGGTTCCTCACAAGAGGAAAAGAAGTGGGATACAAAGCAATATGACAATAAAACTCTCAAGGGATTCATTAAGTCCTCGGGTTTCTATGTCTGCCTCTGAATAGAAAGGAAAAAAAGCATATTTCCTATTAAACCTTGTCACTTGAATTCAAGCTCCACAAATTTAACTTGACTTATATATTTTTAGGTTAATATAGAAATATGGACATAGGTACTCAGACTAGTAATTGGGTATTTCCTAGAATAAGGGAAGAGAGACAGAGCAAGGAATCCAGAGGCTGGGTTATTCATAACAGCAAAGAGTTAGGCAATTAATTCCCTGTGTTTCAAAATTGGCAGAGCCAAAACCTAGGCAGGCCACAGTGGTTCCTGAGCTGCATTATCTTGCGGAATTGTATCGAGCAATTGTGTTGGGTTTTTTTTATAAAGACTTTACACATGTTTTCCTCCTGTTTCCTGGATCTTCCAGAACCACCTCTTAAAATGCCTTGATGATTTATGCCAAATCTTTAATACATTAATAACATCAACTATTATTTTAAATGAACCTTTTTGCTGTCAAAATGTATCATCTAATAACAGTTTTAAGTGTGAATGCAAATATTGTCTGAATAATCTTAAAATTAAACAGGGTGTGTGTCTGTGTGTGTTACCTGATTACATTATTTGAACAATAATTATTTCAAGGGACATTTTTTTCATCTGACTGATGAAAGAAAGTACCTGATACATATTTTCATTCAAATATTATTCCTATGGAATATTGGCAACATTTAATGTTTCAAACTAAGCTATAAATTCCTTCAGAACAAATCAAATGTCTTTAAAGAATATTTCTGTTTGAAAAGGAATTAAGCCTTCCTGAAAGAATTTTAAAGGTTGTGATATTCACAGTCTGATAAAGCAGCACCTTTAATGAAATTCTAATTAGCAATTTCATGCACTTTGCTATTAGTCATATCAGATTAATGCACATTTTCACAGCCTCCCTTTAATTAAGTGCACTTATTTCAAGTTTCAAACAATTTCCTTATAAGATTAAAACTGCGCTGAAATGTTATTTAGTAAACAGCGGATGTGTGAAAATTTAGATATCCTTGAATTTACTGATGGACAGTTTAATGTTTTAACTGTCCACAGATGAACATATTGCTATTTCTCAGATGAGGGATCTTTACGTCACTTCTATGCATCTGTATTCAAATTGAAAAAAGGAAAAAGGGGGCATGGTTCTAAATGCTGAACAGTTAAAATACTCAAAGGGGCCTTCATGTTCAAGAAACCAGTACTTGTTTACCAGGAAGAGAACTGGTCAGGGATCCAGCTATCCAAGATTTCCTTTTATTTCCTAAAAATTCCAGCTTGGAAGTTCTCTGGACCTCGGTGGCTATCAGCACCTGTCTACACACAGCACAACACTGATTAGTTGAAGATCAACACTGAAAATGAACCATTTGGTTCTTGTCTTAAAATACTGAAATATAAAGCTTAGTTACTGACAGTAAGAGCTTTATACTAAAATTTATGCACATGGTAGTCCTGCCCCCTTTTCCCCCTGGCCCCATGCAGCCCCCAAGAGCTTCTCCAGAGAGGATATCTCCCCATGGGCAAAAACGGCTCAACACCCCTGAAAGAGCAAAAGGAGGAGGATAAGCAACAAAGCCAGTCTGATACTCAGGATCACCCAAGGAGAGGAAAGGGGGTAAGCAAATGCAGCATGATTCTATGTGGCAGACTCAAGAGTAAGCTCCACGCAGTAGATCTGGGACAACTGCTGCAGGTAGAACCTGTCCTTAGTCTAACCACATGGCTGTGTAAAATTACTGTGTTTCATTATAGGAAGAAAGCTCAAATAGGATCAAGTCCTTGGCATGGGTAGCCAGATCAGTCCCACAGACAGAAAATGGGAGGAGAACCTTCAGTCACTCTCTTTCTCCCGCCTCTCCCTCTCTCTCACACACACCAATTCTGATCTCATGCTATGACCCTACGACAGCAACCAGGCAGCCACAGGGCTTTTTGCAATCCCAGCTCCAATGTCAGAAAGCAGCTGCAGTGCTAGAGCTGGGACTATTGCTCAACACACCCTCCCCACTTGTGACCAGCATGGGTTGAACGACTCTGGGTGCTTCTCCAAGACTGCCAAAGCAACCTTGAAGGAGGAGGTTAGAGGGTGGGGAGGGTAGGAGACCAGTGCTGCCAAGAAACGGTGGTGCCTCAACCTTCTTTCCTTCTCCAGAGCACTTCAGTTTTACAGACAAATGCAGTTCGTAGTTGTTTTGCAGGACAAGAGGAGACAGAAGTGGCCTTCACCCTCGTGCTCCTCCCACCCTACATAGGATAGCCCTAATCCTCCATGTATGAAGGATTACAGGCATCCCCATAAAATTATGCCCTCACTCTTTTAAATACTCCTCCTTGGAGTACAGCTGCAGCCTCTCCTGCTTTTGGACACATGGCTGTGCACCTACGTTTTGGTTACTATTTTGCACAATCTTCTCTGAAACTGTGTACAAATGTTATGTGAGAAAGGTAACTAAGCAAAGATGAACCTTCTTCGGACTTACGGATATGCACTGGGCCAAGGAAAAGGACAGCCCTGTGAGATGCACAAAACATCTGAAGCAGCGGTGCTCATCTGACTCTTCACAAAGTACTTTGAGAAATTTCTCTCACTCAGGACCTTCTCATAGAACTAACTTTTCAACCTGATGAATCACCTCAGATGAGATTTGTGCCCTAGTAAAAGCATTCTTCAAACACAAGATCACAGACTACTGCATCCCAGAAAATCCTTAAAAAGAGAGTCATATGGGGATCTCAGCCATATGTACCACCTCATCTATAACGCTGCTTCATCTTCCCCATGCACCCTTCCAAAAGTTGACTCTGGGTAACTTTGGTTTCATGAATTGGGCCTTGTTCAGTGTCTGATATCCCAGTGAAAGCAAAAGTGTACCCAGGGATAGCCCAGGACAGTTTGCTACTTGGGACAAAGGACAGGGTGTTGCCTCCCTTGTTTCCTCTGCAGAAGGCAGCCAGACGGATACTCGACTCTTACTTCAACACTGGTGATGAGACACCATCCTCTTCCTCCCCGGAGGGCAGCAGACTAGCTTAGTGATGCAGGAGTGAGTTGTCTGGAAGGAATACAGACTCAGCCCTCCTACAGAGGGAAACAGCCAGGGGTTATGCCCTCTATAGCATTCAGCATCTGCCACCTACCATCTGCCAATGATAAGCCATCCCTGAATGCATTTGAGGGAGAAGAATGAGGTGAGAGCCTCATATTCGATGCATCCTGGATTCTGTGATTGCATGCTGTGACTGTGTTGCAGGTAGCAACAGATCATGCCCAGCTCTGTGCCTGCTGAATTCAATGAATGGTGAAACTTGTCCCTTCAGACTCTTGCAGACTTGAATTCCTGGGAGAAAAGGGGAAGTAAGCAGTGCCACTCCTAGAAGGCATGGCAGATAAGCTGTATCCATGTGCAAGCAGATTGGGCTAGTTGCTTGAGGCATTAATTCACATTATTTCAGTGTAACACAAGCAATCTGGAGATTGGTTCAGTATGCAGGAAGATGGATTGCCCTATTGTGTAAATAAATGCAGTGGGAGGAGAATCACTTGTTTCTCACTGGCTCCTTAATAATGTAATGAAACCATTATATAACCATGAACTAATCTACTTTTTCCATTTTACCAGCATGCGCTGAAATGCAAACATATATCTCAAAATTGGAAAATATGTCGTGTGATATGGCTTCATCCTTGTTTTCTTTCCATCCTTGTCGTCTGGTTCTTTTCAGAGCTTCACCTTCAAATGTATTAACTAATTGTGCCCGTTTCTAACATATGTTCTCTTGTTGATGTCATTCATTCAGAATGTAATATTTCTGACATTTCTAGAGTCTCCAGGGCATCGTACACTTCTTAGCAGTTGCCTTTCAGTAAGGAATATTTGCATTACGATTACAGATTGACATCTCAATAACCTGGAACATATTCACTGCTGCATCTCTATGGTGCAGGATTTGGGTAGGGTGGGTCACCATCTATGGTCCACTTTGTCAAGTCATGTGTGAACCATAATTTAGATTAATAATTACCAGACATGAATGCTATGAAACATTAGCATCTACAGCTCTCCCTCCCCCCCCCCCCCCCCTTTCTTTTAAAGTCCTGAATTTTAATGCATTCGGAAAACATTTGCCTAAGGCCAAACCTGGCCCTTTAGAATACCTCATATGGAAGTATTTTAAAAGTGATAAATGATTTGGAATCTATACTGTCTACTGCTGTATGTCTCAGGAAAGAAAATTAGAGCTAACAGGTGTTAGATAGGGAATGGTGAGGCATTTTAATAGAATTGTCAAATGTTGATACCAGATGTTGTCATTCGTGCATACAATAAAGAATGCAATGCTGCACTGTCATTTAAAGGATTATTTATTAAAACACCATAATATGTGAGGAAGTCCTTTTTTATCCAACATGTGTGAGTGTGTGTGATGCACAGACTATTCCTCCTTCACCTTTCTGTACGATTCGCATCAAAGTGTATGGCTATATGGCTCACATCTGCATGCTTTAAATAATCCATGCTTGTCAGTGCCATTTTTTCTTTCTTCAGATCATAACCATCACAACCCTTTCTCCACAAGCCTCAAAGTTTCTGGAAACCTATTTCTGTATTTAGGATCAAGGGATTATTTAAATGTGGAAAGTTACAAAATAATCCAGTGATTAAAATATAGGGCATGTAATCTGCATGCATGTATAAGGCATATTTATGATTATCATGAAATCTAGGGGTGTAGCAAAAGGCAAGAAATATTAGGCCAAATCTCTACTCAGTGTACTGGAAGGATTAGACTGAATCTATAGTCCCAATTCCGCCAAACAGAAGCAAATGCATGTGCAGTTAATCAGGCTTGGATTTGCCTATCACTCGTTGGACTGGAGATGCTGAACATGCATCAGACAAATTTAGATGCATATTGGAATGTGCATCAGGTGAACAAGCAATCTATACTGCATTGCTTTCTACAGTTTCGTCCAGCTACTTGGATTTTGATAGCTGTTTTACCCAAACAGGAACTAACTCATGGGTAATGGAATTTTCTCAGCAAATAGGATAAAGTTATTTATGATAGGATGTCTATCATACTTGATGCTGTTTTTCCCACCCCTTCACCACCAGAATAGATGGAATCCAGGCAAAAAGAGAGACAGAAATCACCCTGTCTTTGGATGACTCAACCCGCAGGCTATTATGTGCGCCACTCCACCTTTTATCCCTGATAAAATTAAAGCTGAACTTCTCATTCTGAAATGACACATGATATACTCCCAGGAACATTGCAGATCTCAGAATATCACTGGAAGAAATCACATTGATTTTCAAGCATTAAAAAAACAGGCAAACAAACAGACAAACACACAAATCCCACTCTGCATATAGAAAATAATCTGAATAGAAAAGGTATTTAGCCCTTCTCTTGATCTGCCAGCTCTCTAAATATACAGGGTCATTTAAATATGCAATGTCCCACTTGCATTATATTTCAAACCATTTTGATACCAATTTTAATTAAAAAACTGAAAGCAATTCACAAGATAGAAATGTATTAGAATCAATGAAATAGTGCTAGAACAATAGCATCTTCATAACCATCTTGAAAGCCTACTGATTAGGAAATGTCTGGGTGAGCAAATATGTCTTAAGTTGTTGACAAAAAACAATCCATGCAAGGATTCCGCCTGATCTCAGTAAGGAGAGAGGGTCATTTTATTAAATGAAATAGCCCAGGAATTGCTAATTCAGCTGCAAGAGGTTAGCACCTATGGAAACCCACCTCAACCTGCAGCCCTTCCATGTGCCTGACACTTAAACAAGCACCACAAGGCTGAAAACCTCCCATTAAGCTTTCCATGTGCAAGCATCTTTTGTCATGGCAGATATTTTTAATAAAATCATTTTCCATAAATTTTAAGACATCAAACTATTTGAGAACTACAACGGCCTCTAAAACTTTAGCAATTGATATTCAGGTTCCCTTTCTTATAAATATATCACATGAATGAATGAATGAATAGTTTTAACTTTTTCTTTAACTTTCTTTTATTGTATATGTATCTAAAGGTAGCCTAATCTCATAAAGTGAGTGGTAACAAATGTCCATTAGAACCTTTGCTTCAATTTAGTCATCAAAAGCTCTTTTAGTCATTTGGGCTCTTTTTTCCATGTGCAATAAATATGCAAACGGCAGGCTTTAACTTCTACTATCTGCATACCTAAATGCATCCTGCAATGTGCATCGGTAGGATCCCAGACTGTTGAGAGCACTGCTTTTTCAGCATTCCTGGTCATGTGGAATCCCACCACCCCACATGCCTTAGAGGTACATTGCAAACTTTTCTTTCAGTGTGAGAACACAAAGAAGAGGCTGAACAACTCAACAGGAGTTACACCCCAAAGCTCTCGTTGAGATTGTTAGCTGTCACTAGCCCTGGATAAACTGGGAGCAGCTTGATTTCTGTAGATTAACATTATATGCTGCTTTGCCTTCCACCTGCCATGTGCACAATAAAATAAGGTGTTTTCCAGAGACCGTATCTCTTTTTAAAGGGTTTTCCCTCATAGCTTTACCACATACCAGTGAGCAAATGCTTTTCATTAAATGCAAATAACATATTTTTCAGTGATTGGAGCTTTACGTTCTTTGTACCATTCATCATTATGCATACCTAATATATTTTGCAAACTGCCAATGCCCTAGCCTTCAGAGGCATATTTCTGAAATCAAATCAAAATATAAGACCCCCCCTCCCTTGTTTACTTTTTAGACGTGACTTTTTTTCCTCTCTCTCTCAAAGCAAATGCATTCCGTGTTTTAAGCAAGATACCGCCATGTATTTATGGGAGTTTAATAAGTTCTTCCATTAATAACATAGACAAACTAATTTACCAGAACGTGTCTGTTTTAAACTTTGGGAACAAAGAGTGGGAGTATGAAAATCAATCTTTCCTTTGTACTGGAGCCACTGACCCATTGAAGCTTTGAAGATCATTTCTTTAAGAAATTGTGAGGAGTTATTTAACTACAAACAGCAGCTACCTTTCCATTCCAGCTGCGTAATCAAGCGTAATAAATTAGAAGAAGAAAATAAAGGTCCAGTCCATTAAAAAAAATCTGAAAATTCTGAGGGGCACTCTGAAAAAGGCTTGCAGTTGAAAGAAACTAACATGGAGCACAATTTAAAAATACAGTTTTTAAAAATACGTTCCAGCTTTAACAAATATTTACTGATTTCCCCTACTTCTCATGGGTTTTCTATTTTGACAGAAGTTAATTGGTCACATCTATTATTATGGACCACCAATGGAAATGGCTGTTAACGTTTTGTTTTTGTCTCCATTTCAGACTTCGTGTTCTGCTAATTGTGATCATTTAGCACCAGCCTCATGCGCAGCACTGCAGAGGTGCACTCAAAATAGCTATTCTTATCTCATTGTGCTTCCAGTCACATTCCTGGTTGAGTAGCCAGTGCAAATAAAAGAACAGGTGGAAGGGATGAGATATTGTTCAACATCTTTTTAAAGGATGCATCAAGCAAAGGTATTGTATGCAAATTAACAAATATGGAGTCTTTTAGTTGTTTAACTTGAAAGTATTTGTTCTTTAAAATATGCCTCTGATTATTTTTAAGATCTCTGCCTCACAGGATACTTTCTTGGATTTCATGTACAGTTGAACCAGGTAGCAGGAATTCAGGTGAAATTATAAGCACCTGTATCATAGAGTCTGCATTGTTCTAAAATGCAGGTGGTGGGGCTGAATTCACCATTTTGCTCACCCTTCCTAGCCACCAAAGTGATAATCAGCTATATCACCAATGGACTGAGTACAGCTACATGCTCCCGGGGGCTCACTGTTGTACAAGAAATACCTTTGCTAAAGGAATATTAGTAGAGGCTGAAGCCATCTAGCAAGATTGCTCCAGTTGTATTCTGCACTGGGCAGGTAGTTGGGCTCCATGATCTCCAAGGTCCCTGCCAACTCTGCAGTCCTGGGATTCTAAGGTTGTAAATGCACAGCTGCTTCGGCACGCGTTTTCCCTAGCTGGATTAGGGCAATATTGCTGGATGGTTACCTGTCAGAGCAGGAAGTCATGTGGGCCAAATTCCAATTTAGAAAAGTTCTAGGCAGTTGCTTGCCAGTGGCAAGAGGGGAAGAAGTCAGTAAGGAGCAGAACCATCAGCATAAATCTTTCTGCCAGTAACAAAGCCCTGGGAGAGGCAGCTCTACCTTTTAGAATGGGTAGAAGGGGGGGTATAAAAGCTGGGAAACCACCAAGCAATTGGTGGATGAGAAAAGGGGTGAGGCCAGTGGAAGGGGGCATAGTCGCTACGGATAAGCTCTGGAAATTCTGATATGCTTATTCTAACCCTCTCTTCCTGCAAAAGACTTGATCAGGACTGCTAGCTTAGTAAAAAAAATATTTGTCTTGGCTGTAGGGTGGCAGTAGGGATATACCACTGGTGATTCTAACTATAATTTATTTGCTTCATTTCTATTTTGCTTTGCTAAAGTATTTGTACTAAAAGGGGCATACACAGTACATAAAGATTAGTGTATGAAAACCCCAGTGTGTTGCTTTTCAGTCTTAAATAGAACCTCCTAGGCACCCGCTCACAATAGGCTGAGGTGGGGGAGTGGTGAAATCCCATTGCAAATGCCCAGGATCCTACAAAAGTTCTGGTTGCTGCATGTTGGACCAATCACAGTATCTGCATGGTATTTTAAAGACAGCTTTGTGCAGAAAGAACATTGCAATAGGTCTCCCTGAGTGTAACAGAGCATGTGTAAGCAAGATCAGGTAATCAGCACCAACAAAGGTGACTGTTGTGACAGAGCAACTCTCCCCAACCATTCAGACCAGCAAGGGTGGCCAGTGCTGAACACTGTAACACATCTGGCTATCTGTTTTTATTTGAAATAGGCAGTGTAATTGGCCCAGAGGTAATGTTTCTAGGGAAGCTAGTGGCTGAGTTCTCAAGCTCAGGTCACCCAAGGGGAAAGAGGGCCATGCTGCAAAGCTGGGGATACACAGTCCATGACCTGCACGCGCGCTCTGCCCTGCAGCAGCCCCATTCAGTGGCATGGCAGCAGCAAAGATAAAAACAAACAAGTCCGTAGGTTTTTCTGCAGCCGCACTGCCAAATTGCAGCAGGATGCAACACATGGGGTGGGCAATCAAAACAATGGCGCACCCCCTTCCCAGAATGTTCTCCCAACACCATCTCAAGCTGATCTTCTTCTTCACAAACAGCTGCTTGTATCCTGTTGAGTAGCTGCCTGGTCTAAGGCAATGATGTTGCCACTAAGGCATGCTCCCGAGGAGATGGATAGACAAAGGCAGGTTTAGACTCTGATCCTATCTGTGTGCACAATTCTAAAGTATTCCACAGCACACTAAATAAAAGGCAGTACCCATATTTCCCCTTCCCCCAGGGACAGCTGTAGACATTAAGCAATTAATGCATTGGCTAAATTTAAAAATAATCCCCTCAAGGCATTTTGCATTAATTATAGTGATTATGGGAGGGAAGCTGGATTTAGCTCATCAATAATATTTTGTTGACTGACTCAATGATGAGCAGAGCTAATACTGTACCTAAAGTGAAGATGGTTTTTAAGTAGAGACAAATCATTCTTAGCATTCTGCATTTTCTCTGATACTGTGATGCACCTCTGCCGCCTGAGTGCAAGAACACTGCCAGCAGGCAGCAGCCGCTGTGAATGCTGTTGCAGCTCCGTATTTGTCAGTGCCTGCACACTTGTGTGGGGGAGGATGAACCTGACTGTCCACAGAGATCCCATCCTCAAACAGGACAAAGCGTGTGATTTTTGGCATGTCACTATTTTTCTATGAGCCTCTTCCAAGGTTACTTTACCTGCAACAGAGTAATCCTCCGCAGTGTAGATTGTTCCCATACAACTTACAAATGTCAGGAGCCTGAGGTTACATCGAGAGAGTCTGTGCCTTTGCCCCTTTCTATATCAGCCCTCTGAAAAGGATGGGATGGTATAACTATGTTCCGCGCTGGAGACATTCTGCAGTAGCTCCTACAACACTAACGTTAATACTGAAGGGGGTCTTCAACTTCAGTTCCCAGTGCATAAATGGGTCATAACATCAGCCTACTTCTCAAAGCAGTTGTGGGGGAGAGCCCCAGAAGCTGGCATGACTGCGCATAAGAAAACAAGAACATGAGAAGACCTGTGTGAATCAGATCAAGGGTTTACCTAGTCCACCACTGCAGTCACACACATCCAGTATTCTGAGTGTGGTCCCCTGATAAATTTGTAGAAAGGGACTGATATTAGCAGCTTTATTTTTCTTTCCTAAATATGCATAGCATGGAGTTTGTCTTTTCCATAGCACCTGTGCACAGGGTTGTTTGGAAGTCCAGGTAAACAATGGATCACCCCTGTCCATAGTTTACTGACACATTATAATGTTTAATGATCAGTGAGACAGGACTTACTGTTCTGATAGCCCTATTGATCTTTCTGAGCAGGATTTGTCCTTCTATGTGCTTTCTAGAAAAGCCCGTGTGCAGTAGCGATGAGAGTGGTGGACTGGGCCTTGGGAGACTCAGGTTCTCGTCCCCATTCAGCCATGAAGTTCACTGGGGAATTTGGGCCGGTCAAAGATTTTCAACCTAACCAGCTTCACAGGGCCACACTCGCAAAGAAGAGGACCTTGTAAGCCTCCTTGAGTTCCTGGCAAGAAGAAAAAAGGTGGGATCAAAATGTTCTCTAATAATAAGAATAAATGTGGTGAAATGTAATCATACTAATGTATTCCCCAGTTTCCTCTGGATCTGTTGTTCAAATACCATCTGAGCCTAGTGATTTGTATTAAATTTGTCAATAAGGGGGAGAATATAGCTACAATTTGCCTGATTTCCTCAAACTCTCTTCCTGAAAACATCATTTCAGGTACCGGGAGGTGTCCTATATCTTCTACAGAGAAGACAGATGAGAACAGTTCATTTCGTTTTTTCTTCAATTTCCTTATAGTCCTTTCCTACTACCTTAACTCTATTATCATCCAGTGGTCCATCTGCCTTCCTTGCTGGTTTCCTGCTTCTGCTATTGGGCACCTGCCAGGACCCACACTCCGGTGCAGGGCACACTGCCAACGCCTAAAGCCCTCTGATGCTGTGCTTTTCTTTCTTGTCTACACTTCCTGTTCGTGAGTCCCCTTTCATCAAGGTGACTGGAGCTTGGAGAAGGAACAGCAGCCTCTCTTTGCCTTGTCATCTTCCACTGGATGGCTCTGTCCACTGGGACTATAGAAAGATTGCAGTACAGAGGAGGGGGCCTTCTATGGTGGTGGGGCCAGTGAGGATATCTTGCTTGAGAATCCTCATAATCGGACATTGGCACTGGATATCTTGAAAACCCTAACTGTGCACAAAATTTTGTTTAATTGCTTGTGATAATACCAATCATTCTAATTGAATACTTATGTTGCTCTATTGATACCTTACCTCCCTTATTAAAAAGAACCCTCAAAGCAATGCATTGCAACAGTTTTTATTCAATCATTATTTTAAAAATGAGTATCTTAATGTTTTAACTCTCGCTTTTGCTTTAATTTATTTTACTGGTTATATGTTGTTTAGTATACTGGATTGTTTTATCATTTTGATTTTAATGACTGTAAGCCATCCTGAAATGTGATGCATAAGGGAGGGTATATAAAAGTTTTAAATAAATAAACAAACAGGAAGGAAGGAAGGACAGAAGGAAAGAACCCTGAAAGTATCAGACAAAATGACTAAACTTAGAATTACATTTCTAAATCATGTTTAGCCTGATCATAGACTGCAAACTAATGTTCAGCTCTTCCTTTTTAGTATACAAATAAAGGATATTTCTGTTCTGTTATGCTTGTATTTACCTAGTATGTAGCTAATAACATCATTAGAATGATACATTTTTGGGTCAGTGCATTAGTACAGTATGAGCTTTGCCCTGGAAAGTCAGCATTTTCCCTCAGCAATGGAGATCATGGAGTTCCGACAGCCCTAGTGTTAAAAACAAGCTTTAAGATCCATTTTACTTTGCTTCAACGCTGCTTTGCAGATACTGAATTAGAGCCTATTTAAACCATTCAAGCATATAATCAAATTTCAGTAATGAGTTATTAATTAAGCAGGGGCATCCATTTCTGTGCTAACTGCCTCATAAACAATCGACAGGAGATTTGTGAATTTTGACTTTCTGACACTATTAAACAAATCAATATTAGGTTTCAGACACAGCAATTCCGACAGTTTTCCCTGTTATTTGGCAATCGTCTGCCTAGAATACTAATGAAAGAATTAAGAGCTGTAGATTTTGCATGTGCTCCATCAAAAAGATCCTTATCTGCGGGGAATTGGGGCCTCATTTGCATGGCAGAAGACTTTGCTTTTGTAGGTACAATTTTTCTCAATATGTCACTCATTAGTATTTATAAAACTGCCGAGTGGTGATGCCTTCAGCTGCTATTCATAATGAACATTCATATCCCTGCTGGAGATTCCACTGAACAAAGCAAAGGATTCATATATATATTTATTTTGGATTCATTTATAGCTAACCTGGAGTGGGCTTGAAACCAAGGATATTTCTCTCGAGCTTCTATTTTCCATTGGCTTTAGGGGAGGTTTTAATTTGCTCCAAATATACAGCGATTAATTTGCTGGCAATCATTTTACCTTTGACACATGCTTTTCCAGATTGTCTATTTTTGTTTGCCTCTGTCCTCTGCTCTCCCCAAATCTGTTCCATTCAGTGAGTCATTCAAACATATGCTTACCGCTGAGAAAGCACTTATATGCTAAGTAGGAATTATGGCTGGGTTCAAATGGTGACACATGCTTTGTGAAGTGGAGGTTGAAGCATGGGTGCAATGATGCACACTGTGGAGTGAAGCAGAGCTGGCCGTGATTTTGCATCTATAGATATCACACAGGCCTTGGCGTGAAAAGCAACAGCAGGGCCAGCCCAAGACCTTTTGCTGCCTGAGGCTTTCTCCCAGTGAATGACAACAGGGTTGGCAGGTGAACTTTATTTCCCCCACTATACTTGAAGAGAGTAGGCTAGCCTAGGTGGTCAGGGGTCCAGCCAGGTAAGTTTAATGGTCCTCTGCCACTAATAGTCCACTTTAGACAACTAACCACCAATAATTTCCTCTTCTTGCCTCACCCCAGTGCCAAAGCCCCGCTCCATGCTTTATAGTGACTCCTCCTGGGGAGCTGAGTGGGATCCATTTTGGAGGTATGAATCCATCAAATTCCCTGGACTCATCCCAGACTCCTGCCTGCTTTCTCACTACTTTGAGTCCAACTTCCTTAGAAGCATGTTGGGCATTTACAGGGGTGCCCACCAGGGAGTAAGCCTGCACAAACACTGCACACGCGGCATCCCTTTCCCATGAATGTGACTTACGGTCTTTGTGATGCTCATGCAGTGGAAGAAGGTTTCCAATTGAACAACTGGAATTCCACAACTTCTAATCTTAGCTCAATTCCTAAGTGAGGACAGAACACAATAAGAAGTCCAATGGACAGAAGAGGATGGATTCCAAGGAGTGCTGTTGCAACCCTAGCTTCTGTACGACTGCTATATTTGTTGTTGTCTTTACACTGTGTTGCATTTATGTGTAATGAAGTCATCTCCAATTTATGGTAAGCCTATGAATGAAGGTCCTCTGGAATGTCCTGTCCTTGTCCGCCCCGCTCACCTCTTGTAAACTCAAAGCTATGGTTTCCTTTATGGAATCAATCCAGCTCATGTTTGGTCTTCCCCTTCTTCCTCCCACCTCTGACCTTCCCAAGCATTATTGTCTTCTCCAGTGAGTCTTGATTTTTTTATGATATTTTAAAGAAAAAAGGGGAGAACAAATAAACACTGTTTTTCCTCCCTCAAAGAGGGAGAAGAAATAGTCTGGGCTGGTGCAGCCCACTTTAACTCACTTAAATCACAGCACCATCATGAGTTTTGCTTTTGTTGCCCTGATTGTTGTTGTTATGTGCCATCATCTCTGAGTTATGATTGCCCAGTGAATGAGTAAAGCCCCCCAAAACATCCTGTCCATGACAGCCTGATCAACTCTTGTGAATTCAAAGCTATGGCTTCCTTTGCGGAATCAATCCGTCTTGTTCTTGGTCTTGCTTTCTTCTTCTGCCTTCAACTTTCCCTAGCATTATGATCTTCTCCAGTGAGTTGCCCTGATACTGAATACATATACTTGGGGATAAGTAAATAACAAAAGGGCACAATCATCTGGGTTGTACCATTGATGCTGATAAACCTCTAAGGCTAGAGAATTTTGAGGATCTTCTGCAGAGAGCAAGAAGTGGTGGAAATCACCATCCCAGTTGCTGATTTCAGTCCTGTAACTGCAACATTATGGGGCAGAGAGGCTGGGAAGCTACCAGGATACCTCATATCTTTCTGTCCCCAGTGTCCTCCCCTCTTCACTTCCAGAATGCCTCCTTTGCCCTTGTCCCTAGGTTGCTTTCCCAGCCTCAGAGATCCAGCTGGCAGAGTTCCGTCCACACTGGCTGCATAGGTAGGGAAGGGTTCCAAGCACAGATCCACAGCTCCAAGGTCAACGAATCCTATCTGCTTGCTCGATAAGTCAATAGCATTTATGCTTGAGAATAAGTAAATAATATAAGTAAATAGCATTCACTTTCAAAGAAATAACTGTTTTGTTGTTTTATAATTTATTTTTATAATTAATATCAACACATATAACAAATAATAAGATGGGTATGTGTAACTATGTATATGTCTAGCTATCTAGCTGGCTGCCCTGGACTATAAATGAATGTTTTAAAATAATAAGAAAGATGTTATGGTGAGCAACATCAGCCCCAGTGGGCTCCAGCAGGCCCTCGTGAGCTTAGGTGCAGAAGACGGGCTGGTTCTCAGCCATCCTGTGAGTTGCTCCTCTCTGGGTGGTTATTTGGGATCCCCAGAGCTGCGTGGCCATGTGGATTGCTGCAGCCGAGGCTCAGCCACATAACAGGGCAGATTACCTGCACTGTCTGTAATTGCCTCACCACAGCTCCCTGGCCATTCTACCTGCCTCGCTCTGCCTAGCAGAAGGGCCAGTCCTGAGCAGCTGTATGTAGATTTCATGCTGGACTAATTTTGCACCATCTAGACTTCAATGTGGTTTCTGAGTCAAACTGTAACACTCATGTGATATGATGAGCTTCTTTACAAGGCAGAAACATTGAAAAATCAATTCTGACAGCTGCAGAATACCAAGCAAAATGCTATGTGGATCTGCTCAAAATCCTCATGCTCCTACTTGTGTTTGAATCTCTAGTGGGTTTCGCTGTTCATGTCACTTGACAAAGTTCCCAGTGGTGAAAAGTTAGGAGCTTGATATAATGAACATGCATATTCTCAGCTTGTTCCCATGGCATAGTTTAAAGCAAATGATACCTTGCTGAGACTAAGTCATCTCAGTATGGTCGGGTTAGGAATATACATGTTCATTATGCTCAGCACCTCAAGTGTAGATACATGTTTAATGCTCATGGTAATGGGTTGGATCCATGCTTAGCTACACTTAGAGTAGACCAATTGAAATCAATGGCATGCACGACTCATTCCAAGTCAACGGTCTTGGTATCCCTAATATATTTCTTCTTTTTCTTTTTTGCATGATTTACAGATTCCCCTTTAATAGGTCAGAACTGCTTCACATGTTGAGGACTGATTGATTGATCGGTTGATTGGATTTAAATGCTACCCAGATGACAAATGCTCTCGGAATGGTTAACAGGCAAACATTGCAAGGGATACACATGCTACAGATATCTCTTGTGTACCGTGCAACTGACCAGCGCATTTCCCCCACTTTTGTTCAGGGCTGACTTGTTGATGCATTTCAGGCAGCATATTGTGGTTGCCATAAAGACTGGCAAGCTGTCAATCATTTCAGTTTATTATGATTTTCTTCACCAGGGGTGTGAAATCAATGGGTCTACTCTATGCATGACTAAACCCCATTTGGATTTTATTATGCAGGCTCCAAAGGGTCTTGGGCAAGTACTGCTTTTGTATATCACAGACACCTATTTTATGGGTGAAGGGAACTGGAACAATATATGTAAAAGGTGAATAAATAGGTATGCACCTCAAATGCAGCTCTTTTACTGAGTTCCCAAAGTGTGTCTGAAATATATCTATATGTGTGTGTGTCCGTGTGTGTGAGAACTTATTACAATTATAAGGCAGTACCGTCAGAGGAAAAAAAAATGCCCGTGTATGTTATACAAGCAAAAACAGTTTTGGCTATCCAGTTTTCCAAAGACCTGGAACACTTATTTGTGTCATGTGCATCTTTTGAAAAGCAAAAAGATGACTTCAGAAGCTTTTCAACTCCTGTGTAGGATTACTAGACACCTCCATCCATTTCAGCTTGTCTGACAGGTTAATTTTAAACCTGCAAATATTTAAATGAATCAACATATGCAAATAACGACTGTGGATGCACTCTTTTGGGGACAGGTGGCAAAACTGCTAAGAAAGTGACATGATTTTTTACATGCCCCTGCCTTCTTTCAGTCTCTCACTGTGTAGATGTATTCAATTATTTGGGATATTTTTATCCCACTTTTCCTCAGGGTAGCATACATGTTACCTTCCTTCATCCATTTTATTCTCACAACAACCAAGTGAGGTAGGCTAGGTGGAGAAATGGTGACTGGCCCGAGATCTGAACCTGTGTTTCTCCACTCCTAATCTGATACTCTACATCAACCTTTCCCAGGTGTATTAGGAAGGATGGAAATTGTAGTCTAACACATCTGGAAAGCAACAGGTTAAAGAATGGTGCTCTAAGCCAGTGGTTTTCAATCAGTGGTCCACACACTGGCACTGGTCCCCAGGAGTTTTTCTGCCGGTCCACGGGGGGGGGGGGGCTGCATCCCACTCAGCACAGGGGCTAGCTGTGTTCCACAACCTCTTCCTCAGTTGGTATAGTGTTTGTGAGGGGTGCACCGGTACCACCAGTGGGGCCAGAGATAGGAGAGATGGCTTGGTGGGAGCCACACTGCACCAATTTCAGCATTTTGTTCTTTTGTTGGCATTTTTGTTGCTTGGTCTCTGGTTGTTTCGGAGAACTTTCTTTCTCTCTTTCAGTCTGTATTGTGTTTGGAAACTAATACACAGAATACTGTATTATGTGTATGGCGCTTTTTGTTTCTGCCTCATCAGTCTCTGAGGCAGTTTTTCTGTTTTCGCTGGTCCCCAGCTTTGGAAAGGTTGAAAACCTCTGGTTTAAACCATATAATTATCCTTCTTAACATTTGTTTTAAATTTAGTCACAGAAGTCTAGCGAACCCTTAGCTAGTGCATTTCTTCTCCCTGTATTACCAATATCTCTCATACATTTCTTGGGTTAATGCAGATTTGCATGTGCTTTGATTGAAATAACATACAATTGCATCCAAAAGTTATATTTCTTTTTTGGAAGAAGCTTCTTTCTACACAAGGAGTCTTCCTGAAGCAGAAGGAATCCTTCCATTGATGAAGGAAAGCCTTCAAAAGGAATACTTTTTCCATCAAAAGAAGGGAACCTTTGAAACTAGCCCCTAGTGATATTTATTCCTGTTCTGGTTACTATAATAATGATAATAATGTTATCATATCACATACCGTAATAACCCTCATCCTTGCTAAATAGTACCTTGCCCGTATGACCATCATTATGATGTCCTTAAAATTAAAAAGCAAAATGAATGCAGTGAGGACTGTTGGCTGTGATATTTTTTAATTACAAGCTGTAGGATGCAATAGTAGATGTGTGTTTTTTAAAGAATTATGGAGAAGTGTGATTTTTAAGTTGACAGTAACCTTTTTTTTCCTGTGCAAAATATAAAGACTTGCATAAATTGAAAATGAGAGCCAAATTGCACATTATTCTCGTTAATTAACACCACCATTTCAGAAATGTTCACTTAGGAAATGAGGCCATATTGAAACAAAATGTTCACATTGTCCAAGGCACTTAGTACATATTACTTTATTTTCTTCCGCATAAGTACAACTAGGGCCTGCTTGAGCTTCTGCAGTGTTGATCCTACAGAGTTGTGTGTGCACAGCCCCGGACACTTGGTTTTAATGCAAACTTCTGGGATCTAACATGAATCAGCTCACCTGCTGTCAACTTCTGCCTGCACTAAGCAGAGCACAGCTCACCACTGGTCAGAGAAGAGCCTGGACCAGGATGAGAGCTGTCCAGCAGAAGCTAGAGCTCAAGACAATGGGAGCCTCTTCTTCACTGAGTTATTGCGGCAGTAACTAAGAGGAAATGCCTTAGCAGCCTCAGCACTAGGCAGCAGTGCATCCTACTTTACACAAGGCAGTCCTCCATTTTGAGGTTGGACCTTCACAGAGGCCAGCTTCTGTTGGGTGGAGTCCTGTACTTGAAGGGCTGTCCAGTCGAAATCTGGTTTTAAGTGGAAGAAGGGAGAGCAGAAGCCTTGAAGTCACTCATAGATTGCTACCTGCTGGACAGCAGGCACGGGCTAGATTCAAAGATGTATGCTGGACTCTGTAAAAGACATGGAGAAAGGTGCATCAAGAAACCAGTCAATTTTGGAAAAGAAAATGACATGATCATAATTTTTATTTCCAAACATCGACTTGGTATTGATAATTTGCAGAACTGAGCCTGAATTGCCAGGCCAATTGTTGACATAGTCATGGATGCCATAAGCTGTACCCTCTCCTAAAGGGGAAAAGTTATCCTTTTCCAAAGGACACCTTTTGAATGTTTATAGTTGCTGAGATGCCATTTTTCCTTCCAGGGTTCTTGGCCATTCAGAGACTTGAGACTTGTAATGTGCTGGCACTTGCCAAGTTGGATCCACCAATCAGGGAGTGAGCTTTGTAGTGGGCCCAGCCAAATCAGATCCTTAATATTCAAGGACCAATGGAATAGAAAATGTATAATTATCAGCAAACCAGACATTAGTTTTCATTACTTAAATGGGCTTTTATCTGGTGAATAGGGTATGCCATATGTTTGAAGAAGATACAGGACTTAACTAGCCCCCTCGCTCATCCTTGCTAGTCCTCGGACTGCAACTGGTCCAGGATATCTTGGGGACAGTTCCAAATGTATAGCTTGGGTAGCAAAATGCCCCTTGAGTTTATCAATCACATCAAAGGATGATCATTACTGCTGTTCTGATATTTATTTACATTGAAGGAAATTAGTGTCGAATGCAATGGTTTACTCTGAGCTGAGGCTCACAGGATAAGGTCTACAAACTTGTTTGGAAGAAATGTGAAGTAACCATAGCTGAGACAGTACCCATGGACATATGCAGAGCGTCCGTGTGTGGGGATTTGAGTGATGCCCCTCGCATATCTGGGGTGGGATCAGGTGCAGAACTTAAAAGTGAGTCCCGGGAATGGGGCCTGGACCTAACAACCCTTGCCACAAAGTGCTGCCTCCTCAGCTCTCGGAATCATCAGCTAAATATTGCTTGCAGACTTCGAATTAACAGTGAGTTGCAATGAAAGAACCAGCAGTTGGGAGAGTAAAAAGGTTCCTTGCTGACTGATGTCTTCCATTACTCCTCTCTCTTCCTCATGCTTTCTGGCTCTCCCTTTTGCCAGCCTCCTCAGTAATGTTCGCCGAAGAAGCAACACTGAGCACCAGGTCATCCCCTCCGATCCCGCTGCAGCGAATGCAGATGTCTGCCCATTCTGGAGCTCTTGGTGCATCTGGGGCCCTGCTGCACTGCATGTTTTATATATTCTCCAGGCTATTGGAAATAACGAGGGTGTACTTCAGATCTTTCTGCCAGCAGTTATTGTTTTGATGCACTTTCAGACTGAACGATTGCTGTCTGGTGAGAGGGGGTTGTTGCAGTCTCCTTTCCTAAGCAAGAGCTGGAAGTATTTTAAGCACAACCCTGGTCAGATCTGGGCTGTCATTATCAATGCTTTGTCAGAAGAGCGATTACATGATCTTTCCCTGCATGCCACCACAGCTGCAGAATATAAAATGTCTGTGATCTTCACTGCTTAGTGCTTTCAATGGCACTTTTTCACCCTATGGCAACAATGGCAAAATTGCTGCTTCACCTGGATAGTAACCTGAGTAGTTTCTATTACCCCTTTCATCAAAGAGGAAAAGGCCTACTTGGCCTGAATCATATTCCAAAAATCCTAAGAGATGGTACTTGATCATTTTCTAAAAGCTTAATTAAGTCATACTAATCTGAGTTTGTATGGACTTGTGATTGACCTCATTAAATGATTAAGGGCATGAAACTCCCTTCAGAATCTTGCTCCTTACCTGGCCAGACACTAGGTACAATATGAAATTACCTTTCTAACAGGCAAGCACTGAAAGTATCAATTACTCTGATTCTAGCAGAGAATAGGAGCAATAATGAGAGAAATCAATGACTGACCTGTTGTATAAGAAAACACCTTTTGACTGCTTGAATAAGCAAATTGCTCCTGTGAGAAAGAGAGCAGAATGCAAGTTTTCACTGCAATATCACACATGTAAAATATGATGGGAAGCACCCCTTCCTTGGGACATGGAGCAAAAGAACAGCCTCACCTGCCCTTGATGAAATTGCTGTTTTTGTGTTTGGAAGAATAAGTATTCTAGAGAGGGCTGAGTATTATTCACAGGTGTGTTCGGTTTGAAAGAGCAAGGTATGTTCACAAACCAGGAAACCTGAATTCTATGTGGCAAATACCAAAATATGCAACAAAGAAACCAAACTTTGTGAGCTCAATCTATTGTATGTGTTATGTGAGAAATTTTGCCTAGCTTATGAGATTTTGTCTGATGGAGTTACAGCACATGGTTTAGAACCCACCAGCCCAGTTTGAGTCTCTACAAGCCCATTGGCCATGTATGGAACAGAGCACAAAGCACTGAGTATCTGAATACAGTTTATTACGTTCCATTGATCAAACACAAAAACTCCTGTTCGTTAAGGTAAAGAAGGGTTCCTTACTTTTGCCACGTAGTGCTTTAAAGCACTGATGGGGAATAAAACTAATAGAAATTATCTAGGTAGCTAATTATATAAGTGTTGCTTTGAAGCTCCTATCCATATTGCAAAGAATTATTGCAATGGAAGACCATAGCAAAGGGTATGCAAAGTTCTTTTCAATTCAGTTTTTTGAAATCAAGATTTACCTAGTTTGCAATGAAAATGTACTCAGATGCAATCTTCAGTGGAAAACCATACATTACTGAATTTGCAATGTGATTTCTGCATCTAAAAATTGCATTCAATCATACTTCTAATGCAATTCAATTCATACATCTGAAAAATCAATGCAGTTATGTCTTAATCAGTACATTCCAAAGATTTGTGTGTACATTTGAAAAAGTTGAGTGAAAATATGCATGCTTAATGAAAAGAAGAAGAAAAAAGCTTGCAAAGTGATTCAAACTCAAGTTGGAATGAACTTTAAAATGGAATTTGCAAACTTCAGTGGACTCAGCTTTTGCTGGATCACATATCCAAAAAGGTGATGCATATCAGATTATTCAGGAATCTTTTTCTGAAAATATAATGGCCGTGGTTGAATTGCAGCCACTCAGAACTAGCTGCTATACAAATACTCTTGGGACATAAATAGAGATGGGCATTAGGTGGTTCAGTAAGCATTACACATGCTGCAAAGAATTGAAGATGTAGCCAAATGTTAATTTGCTATATAGCCTTATTGTCTATATGAATAATAGCCTGCCTAATTCATGCTAGATTTTGGATGTAGGAAACAGTATTGATCCCTTTTTCATTCTTCCAGCAACAAGATATTGCAATATGTGTTGGGGAAATGTGAAAGCCTTGAAAGAAAGGATCAAGATGCTGTGCAACAAATGAGAAACAACTGTACATTTGTTATGCTGTAATAAACTAATAATTTGGAATGGCCTTAATATCTTCCTGTCCAATGTTTACTTAGAAATAAATCCCAGATACTTCCATGAACTTTGCTTCCAAATAAATATGTTTGGATTGTAGCCCAAGATTGCCAAATGGTGGAGCCAGCCTTGTTCAGGGACTACAAACAACATTAAAGAACACGTTATATATTTAGAGAGGACATTATGAGTTTGACAGCAAAAGGACTTGAGGCACCTTGGCAAAAGCAAATAAAGAGCAATATTATTTCTGGGTCAGGAAGAAAAACTGGCAAATGAGCCTGATGAATTCCATAACTGCCTACTGGTTCCCTTTCCAAAGAGTTTGAAATTCTTTGCTTAAAGCTGGGATGCAGAACATTAGTCCTGGTGGGGAAAGGGGGTAATTGTTGTCTTCCTCTGGCATCCCTTTCTTTCCTACAACTACCCCTCATTTCTGTAGGTTTGTGCAGTTTTCTCTTTCTTCTAAAACTCTTCAGCTCTATTCAGCTCTAGAGCGGAAGGAGAGTCTCTAACATTGGCCTAAAGTAAAATGGAACACTTGTCACTATATTTACTTTATTTGGGGAAAGAATAACACTGTAGAACATTTTTAGATCTTTGCCAATCAAGGACAACTAGCCAAATAATCACTGTGGCGTGTCAGTAAAATCTTCATTGTTTCTCTATGTACTGCATCTCTTGCTGTTTTGCTGAGAACATTACAGAGGAAAAGAAGGTGGGGAAAATTGAATAGAACTACATTTGCTGGGGACTGTTAAAAATTTCCAGATAATGCTAATCATTATGCACTTGCACATGTAAAGAAATCCTATTTGATTTCTTTGCTTTTATTTAGTTTAAAAGGCAACCTTTTATAGTACATCAATCATTATCATTATCATCATTACTTACCACTCAATAGCCAAAGTTCTTTGGGCTGTTTACAAACCATGTTACTCAGCAAAACCATGATCTTCTCAAGTTGACATATATGTATCTTCTATTAAATTAAATATCAAAAAAATTAAATAGCACAAAACATCCAGTTGTGTGTACTTTCATACCAATAATTTAAGAAGAAATGAAACAAGATTATATGCATTGATTTCTGGAGTGTAATTATTTTTTTCAGTAATAAAAGGTTTCTGTTCCTTCAGAAATGTGGGATTCTTTAGTCTATCATGTCTCTCTCTCTCTCTCTCTCTCTCTCTCGCTATTCCTCTGATTTTCAGTAACTGTGCAATTTGTCAGAATTTCATAAACCATTTTAAATATGTGATTGGTCTCGGAACTTTCCAGTTTTGAGCTATCATTTATTATTTACATATCTATTTTGCACTGCAATGAACAAAACACGGCAATAACTTTATTTCTCAACTAAAAGATGAGTTGTAGCCAGTTAACTTGGAAACATACCTCTTAACTTGTGTCCAGAAATGTTGAACATTGATACATTCTCCACATATGTATATAATCAGCGGATTGCATCCCATATATTCAGCATGCCCAATTATCCTTTGTATTTTGCTTAATCACACCTTAATCAGTGAGGTGTTAAGATACCAACAGTAAGTCAATTAATAATGAAATAATTTTAAATAAGTGCTGAGTGAATTGGTCATAGCTAGGTAAACATCATGAGCCAAGTTTTCCTCCCATTGCACATTCAGGGCAAGAGTCCACTTCTTTGCAAAAGCTCTTTGTTCACCAAAGGACACCCAGTGAGTGTAACCCTCACAGAATGTATCCTGCGAACACACACAGCAGTTTGTTGAGCCGAATCTCCAGAAACCCTCCTTCTGAGTACATCTGAGCCCAATTCCTTCTGAAGGGCCCATCTGGAAGTGAGTCCACCTCCTTTCTTTATGCGCTCCTCTAACTGGCATTCCTTCCTTTCCTGATGCCATGTCATGGGGTCAAAAGTCATCCCAGACTTGTCTGGCTCTGAGAACTCCTCTCCCATGCCCCCACCCAACACCTCTTCAAGTTGGCTGTGCTCAGAGCTGTGTTGGCTTTCCTGAGTACTTGGGGAGAATGGCCTTGAGGTAAGCAGTGCTTCTGTCATCTCAGTCTTGAACTCCACATTCTCAAGCTACTTCTGTCCTTCATCCTCTGTCTAGGAATCCGGATTGGCATGACCCGTGAGTGTGTGCCAAGAAATGCCACCCTCATTTCCATCCTCAAATACAATTTTCCATTGTTCCAAACTGATGCATAATACTATTATCACAGTGTCCTGTCAAGTTTTTTTAATCCCTTGTGTTAGTCCTGATCTAGCAATAAATAATACGTTCTTGTCAACAAGTCTTCAAAATGTTTACTTTCACAGTTAATTTTTCAAACTTCAATTACAGCAAATTCAGAATGACTGTCCTAGACTGTTTATATAATTCTAAATTTGCCATATAAAAGCCATTAGTACATTCTTGTTCTTAACTCATCCCAACATTGTCTTCATCTTAGCATATTCCAGTAAGTTATAATATATATTTTACCTATAACAAATCTTTTCCAGCAACAGAGAATATTTTGTTATAAATGACATAAGTTAACAGGGATCTAACTAGACACAAATAATGTTATTTAACTGTATTCCATACTTTAATTATGGTCAGAATAAAAGACTTTTTAATTAAAAATTATGTTACTGTTTTTATTAAAGTTTCCTTCATAGACTGGTGGCAAATAGGAAACAGATAAACAGATTGCAGATACTCTGTTCTATCACACACCAGTGACAGATTGTATTCTATCTCATTAATCTTATTGCTTCATAAAATTTTGCAATATTTGAATGCAAAACTCCACTTTGAAATTTAAGTCTTTGTGATATTATTAACGTTGTTTTGGGTTTCTTATTATGCCATAAAAATCCTAATTTTTTGCCACAAGATAAGAACTCTAGAATATTTTCTAGAGTAAATAACAACATGGATAATGGTATCATTTAGATCAGTGCAGTTTGACCAAACCAAGAAAGTGTTAAGTTATTCCTTCTTTGAATACCCCCCTTTTTATTCTTCCGTAGCGCAAACTAAAATTTGTCTCCTTCGTTTTCATCAGATCAACTGATTCCTTTCCTAATTATGCCTAGTATGGAGCTGGCCTTCTTCGCAGTTGCTGAGCACTGGGCTACCTTTTCACTGAGCTGTGCACCACTACCCCAAAAGCCCTTTCTTGCTCAGTCACCATATACTTTTCGTTGAGATTTTTTGCCCAACGTGCATTACTCTGCACTTGCTTACATTGAACTGCATCTGCCATCTTGATGCCCATTCTCTCATCTTGCAGAGATCCCTTTAGGGTGCCTCACAATCCCTCTTGGTTTTAACCACGCTAAATAGTTTAGTGCCATCAGTAAACTAGGATCAAGGATCCATTTGTTTGTTTGTTGTTGTTAGTTGTGAAGTCACATCTGACCCATCGCGACCCCCATGGACAACATTCCCCCAGGCCTTCCTGTCCTCCACCATCCCCCGGGGTCCACCTAAGCTCATACCGACCACTTCAGTGACTTCATCTAGCCACCTCATTCTCTGCCGTCCCCTTCTTCTTTTGCTGTCATCCATTTTTTATCTTTCTCTTTTTTCCAAGGCATATACAAAGCTCTCCTCTAGCGCCATATTTTGAATGCACCACTGGTCTTGCTTCAGCATTCTTCACTGTCCAGCCTTAACACCAATGCAGAGTGATCAGGAAAAATCAAGGAGCCTGTTGGGTGCCAAGAAAAGAATCCACAGGCTCAGGGTAGCCCGCAGGCACCATGGTGGCAACCCTTGGTTGAAACCCACTGATCACTGTGCAAAGTGTGCTCACTCAGGTTTCAGATAAGCTCATGAAACCACGTTGAGAAAATATACCAACTACCACAGATCATCAGACTGGTCCGGTTCATCTGCTGTTGCCTGCTCACGTCTCAGCCTCACAGGTATTATTCTGATTGAGGGCAGGATCAAGCCCACATAGTGGAAGGATGTTACTAACTACCTCTGCTTGTGGCTCCAATCCTATCCACTGTGTGGGTACTGCAGCTGGTTTCTAGAAGAAAACAAGCCATGAAAAAGGGAGGACACATTTACCTGTTATATTTGGCCTTCGCCATTACACATTCGCGCTGCAAAAAGTAATTTGTATTGCTGGATGGAGGCTACTGTCTATGTTTGCATGTCTCCATTCTTCCAGGACCATGGCATGAGTTTTCAGATATAATAGCCAGTTTATTTGATTAGCACTTAATTCTGAATTTAGTTATTTTCAGCACAGTGGTAAATCATGCATTAATTGAGATAATGAGTATGAGCTGTAATTTAGCTCAGTAATCAAACTCATAAACCAAGCATTATCAAATTTATAAACTCAGTGTGTGCAAGTATTCTCAGTGATAATGAATTCACAGTCAGATTATTCCATTGCAATTGTTGATAATCCTTGATATATATTGCACTGGCTTCTATCTAATGTTTCTGTGCTTATTTTGTGCAAAGGCTATCCCACTCTTTCTTTCTCTCCCTCTTTTTCTGTGGAATACAACAGAGACAAGTACAAGTATGGGTAGCGTGGCTATAAAGCATGGGTGTAATATTAGAATTAAACCTTTGTCTGGAGTTCAGGGTACCCTCAGATGGAGCTTATGCAAGGGCAAATATTCACACAATATGGCAGGTAATCTTGCACAGTTAGTATGATTTATTTTGTTTTATACAACAGAAAATCAAGTGAGTTCTACTTTATCATGATTTCCATCATTCTCAGTCCTCTTATTATTCACATGTATTCCATCAACCCCAAAGTGCATCAGTTCCTTCCTATGTTGCTTGCCACTTCCTCATCAGCCCATTCATAGAGGTTGGATGGTTGGAATGACTCCTGCTGAGTCACCACTGGTCACTCTTTCCATTCTTTCAAGAAGACCCCATGGTAGTTTCATCCCAACACTGTGGAAGCCATGATCCAAGCTTCAGACAATGTGGTAAAGAGAAACCATAGAACAAGCCATTGTTTCTTATCATGGGTTTTAAAGACCAAACTTACCATGGTGAAATACCATGACTGGGTTCAAGCAACACAGCGGACTTACAGTGGTAAGAAACCACCATGACTTGTCATGTTGTCGAAACTCAGTCAGTGTATATGCAGGCCAATGCTACACACAGCACTGAAAGGAAAAACAGAATGAGAGTTATTTCCTTCATGCTGTGCTCGAGGACTTTCCATACATAACTGGTTGGTTATTGTGAGAAGATGGGTGATGGACCAGAGAAGATGTCTTTGAAGCTATCTAGCAAGATGATCCTTCCATTATTTTATCACTGCTTTAGGGATGAGGCCTAGATGGATTTGTCAATTTAGGTTTACTCAGTTTCTCATTGGAATTGTTCTAGTTTTATACTGCATTTGTCTCAATATCACTTTTAAAGGCTGCATTAAATCTTTTTTTATTGTTGTTTGTAGTGTTCTGAATATGTGCATTTGTACATAGTTGTGTCTAATGTATACATTTTGAATTTGCAAGCACTTTTCCTAATGCAATGCCAATTAAAATATATTTAATGTGTCCTATTTAATGTGCACCTTCTCTCAGTATATGGATTTTATACTCTGTTTTAATTAAAGAATTCCATTTCAAAGTTCAGGAAGGTACAAATTCCTGTTATAGTTTGTGTATTAGTTTGAATGTCCAGAATTAGGTGATTAGATGAGTTCACATTAATTTCACATGAGTTTGTCCCCATCCTTATTTTAAATCATAGAACATGTTCAATTTCCAACATACTGAGAATGTTGTGGTTAGGAGTACAAGACTGGGACTCAGATGATTTGGATTCTAGTGTCCAGCTCAGCCATGGAGCCAGCTGAGTGACTTTGGGTCAGTCACAGAATCTCAAGTCAACCTACCTCACAAGGTTGTTGTTGTGGGAATAGGATTGAGAGCAGGAGAAGGCAAATGATGTAGCCACTTTGAGTTCTGAAAAAGAAAAAGAAAAATTAAAAGACAGGATATAAATCTAATGAATGAATAAATAAAATACTACAGCTATAAGGTCTTAGCTAAGTGATTAGCTAAGTGATTCAGATCCTTTAGGGGAGAGGCCAATGACTCCATCTGTTCAGGTATTATTGGATGAATTTCAGTTATTCTGGCCTGATGTTGTGACAAGGTGCTTGGACAAGTATGTCCCACCACCTGCTTACTTGACCTTTGCCCGTCGTGGCTGTTGACCAAAGCCAAACACAGGATTGGTGCCTGGGTCCTGGAGGTTATTAACACCTCTCTGAGGGACGGCAGGGTGCCTGCTCCTTTAAAGGAGGCGGTAGTCAGGCCGGTCCTAAAGAAGGCGTCCCTGGATCCAGAGATGGCTGCCAGTTATAGACCGGTGGCCAACATCCCGTTTCTAGGCAAGGTGTTGGAACAGGTGTTGATGGGACAACTCCAAGCACTCTTGGATGAAACTGATTATTTCAGTCCGGCTTCAGACCCGGGTACGGTACTGAAACTGCCTTGGTCGCCCTGTACGATGACCTGTGCAGGGAGAGAGACAGGGGGAGTGCGTCCCTGTTGGTTCTCCTGGACCTCTCAGCGGCTTTCGATACCATCGACCATGGTATCCTTCTGGATAGGCTTGCGGGATTGGGGATCGGAGGCACTGCTTTGCAGTGGTTCCGCTCCTATCTCAACGGCCGGTTCCAGAAGGTGGTGCTGGGGGACTATGGCTCTGCGCCATGGCAGCTATGCCATGGAGTACCACAGGGGTCCATTTTGGCCCCTTTGCTATTCAATATCTACATGAAACCGCTGGGAGAGGTCATCAGGAGGTCTGGGCTGCAGAATCATCAGTACGCTGATGACACCCAGCTCTACCTCTCTTTTTCAACTGATTCAGGTGAGGCAGTGGCTGTACTGAACCAGTGCCTGGCCAAGGTAATGGGCTGGATGAGGGCCAATAAACTGAAACTTAATCCAGACAAGACGGAAGTCCTGTTGGTGGGTGGATCGAGCTCCTGGATAGGTGGCCTGGACCTTGCCCTGGATGGGGTTGCACTCCCTCTAAAGGACATGGTCCACAGCTTGGGAGTGCTCCTCGACCCGGAACTGTCCTTGGAAGCTCAAGTGACTGCAGTAGCGAGGAGCGCTTTCCTTCAGCTTCAGCTAATCTATCAGCAGTGCCCCTACCTGGAGGAAGACTGCCTAACAACAGTGACACATGCATTGGTTACTTCCCGGTTGGATTTCTGTAACGCAAGCTACGTGGGGCTGCCCCTGAAGACAGTCTAGATACTTCAGATGGTGCAAAACAGAGCAGCCAGGTTGCTGACGGGGACTGGGCATTATTCTCACATAACCCCAGTCCTCTACCAGCTTCACTGGCTTCCCATCAAAGTCCAGGCTCAATTCAAGGTATTGGTTATTATCTATAAAGCCCTTAAGGGCTTGGGACCTGGAAACCTGAAGGAACACATTCTTCCATATTTGCCGTCCCACACCTTGAGATCGGCAGCAGATGCTCTCCTCCGGGAACCCTCCATGAAAGATATTAGGAGGCAAAGTACCCGGAGGAGGGCTCTCTCTGCAGTGGCGCCCCATCTATGGAATGCACTCCTCAGAGAGGTCTGCCTGGTGCCATTGTTATTTATTTTTCGGCAGCAGGGTAAGACCTTTTTATTCCAGCAGTATTTTAATAAGTTTTAATATTGTCTTTTCTATGTTTTTAACTGCAGCCAGTGTGGGTCAGGAATTTATTTATGTTATATTTTATATTGTAAGCCATCCTGAGGCTTTTTTGCGAATAGGATGGCATATAAAAATTTTAAATAAATAAATAATAGTATTTATTTCCTGTTTCAGAAATCAGGTTTTGTACCTGGTTTCATGCATACCGTATTGTGGAATGATGATCTGCCATAGATATTCAGAGAATTATGGACAGGTGAATCCTTAATTTGAAACTATTAAATTAAACGTCTCTGGCATACTTAATGAATAAGAACAATAAAAACAATGTTTTAATGTAAGCTTGCATTCCAAGAAATTGCACCCTTTTCCATCAGTGTTCTCATTTTAGTTTTGATTTGTGTGCTTTGCACCCAAATAGCAAGTTCAGTTCCATTTGAACTTTGAAGATGACTTTCCCCACTAGCTTTGCTTTTTTTAGATCTCTCCAAAATAGAACAGTGTCATCAATTACATGTATAACATCTCCTTCCTCATTCAAGAAAAGTTCGTTTTGACTATTTCAGTGCATTTGGCATCTCTACACAGGTTAAATGTTATGCCAACAGAAGGAAGCCTGATTTCCTAACATTGTTGTATTAACATACCTCAAATGTAGCCTAGAGCAAAGGGAAATGATGTTGTTTGGAATGAAATGGTAATTTACTTTCCATGCCTTGGAGTCCTAAGGCATCTTCTTTGGGACATGACAGCCAGCTGTGTAAATTGAAAGGGGTGAACAATTGTCCACTGGGGGCTCCAACATTGAAAAAGTCATTTCGTGTGCTTTTCTCTGCTCACATAGGCAATCATGTTGTTTTACTTTCACAAGGGTGATGGGGTTTAACTATCAAATAAATGGACAATTCAGTGTACATCACCTGCTTGCCTGCCTGCATTAAGGGGAAATAACCTGTATCTGCATGAGTTATAGCTAGGAGCTTCTGGCTCCTGTATGGAAAGATCAAAAGAAAATGGCAGTGAGGTGGGGAAGGCAGAGTTGCAGACTCTCTGGGCAGCCTGCAAGTGGATATCTCATGTACAAGTTAGGACAGGCATTAAATTGGTCATGCTTCAACTTCTGATTTTGTTTGCATTTAACATCTGCACTTCAATTTTGGCCTCCAGCCTTTTGTCCCCTTTTTAGACCTTCTCAACAAAGCCACGGAAAGCTGATCCCCTATTTACAATAACATCCCCAGACTGAGAGGTCATTCCTTACAGCAAAATCCAGTGCTGACAATGTTTCATATAATATCAATTCCAATCTCTCAGCTGATATTTTTTAGCTGTCTTTTGCCTAGGTTTGCTCTGATGATTGCATTATGGACTTGATGAAGTCATGAGAGAGAGAAAACAGTCAGAAGAGTTTGGACTATAATAAGCCTTGTTTCATGACGGCAACAAAGCCTCAAACTGGGGGCCAAGCAAGGCTTTTTAGAACAACTTCCTTTCCATCACAAAAGTGTCAGATTTAGTTCTATGGGTTGCTCTGTTTCAGTGCTTTGTGGGCTAATAGAAACATTTAGACCTTGAGAGCAAGTGATGTGGATGTATTAATTTCGCACAAAGGGAGTGGAAGCAGTTTTGGATGTGCTGCAGAAAATGTCCCTTCTCTAGGCTTGTTTCTTTCTCCCAGTCTTTTTTTCTGTCTGAAGAGGCATAGGCTTGTGCCATTCTTTAGTGAAAACAGCATAGAATTTATGAATGATAATGCACTTCAGAAGTCTTACAATTCTACAGAGGCTTTTCTCACAGGAGAGCCTGTCCCTGCTACATCGGGTATTGTTGTGAAGGGAAGCGTGTCCACCTAGACCCATTCCCAGAAAGAATCAGATCATCTCTTCACCACTGCACAGGCACGGATTGTCTGCCCTGCTCTCACCGGCTGCTGAAGGTGGTGCAACACCCCGCCCTTTCCTGGCCCTAGTGCTAGCACCAGACTTATTCGAGGCCTTGAGCAAGACACCTTAAACAGGATCCTCAACTTGGTGACTGCACCTTCGCAGAAACACTGTTTCCAGTTCACTCCATATACTTTTTCTCATCTTTGCTACCACTTCCTGCTTCTCACCAACACCAGCATTGTGTGAGCAGAATGAGTGGCAGGTGAACAACTTGACTGGAGTGGTGAAAAGGAGAAGCAAGTCCAGAGGTCTCTTGCCAAGAGGTTCATGCTGAGGTGTAGGCCGTTGGCAGGTGACTGACTAAACCTACCCTTGACACCAGCCCTACCTCATCCACTTTGCCAATTAGGAAGACGTGTGTGTCAATATATTTTCTATATGAGGTGCATGCCAATGGATGCGGGGGGAAGGAAAATGGGCTGGAATGTGAGCATGTGTGGGGTCACTTTCAATATTTTCTGTGGCTGCTATTGTATCTCCATCGCAAAGTATTTCCAGAGAAGCAGGTCTGTCAGTCAGTTGTCACAAATAATGAAGTACCTTGTGACAACAAATAAATGTCTGGACCAAGATTTCAACTGGATCACCTGTGGTGGTGGAAATGGAATAGTCACCCCTTTCTTCTCATGTCATCCTTTTCAAAAGGCTGCACGGTGGGTCAGGAACCCTCCTGAACAGGGCAGGCTGTGAAGCATGTGGCAAAAGGAACAATCTCCCATGATCAGGCAGAGGGACCTTCCTCAAGTGGAGTCTTTCTTCTTGTGTGAGGGAGAACCTGGATCTAAATCAATGGTAGTGACAATTTATAGCCTCCATCCACCACTCCTGAGCACTGTTTATATAAACCTGTAACTCAGGTTATATTTTGTGCATTTGATGCACTAGATCAGGAGTGATGCACTAGATCAGGAGTGAGTAAATTTAGTCCTCCTCTGGTCTTGCCTTCTGTCGTTGCCCAGAAGCCCATGCTGCTTTTCCCTGAATCACTTACAACTTAGTGGAGGGGGTGGTCTTTTGTGCTGCTCACACCCCATTCTAAGAGGTTGAAATGACTTCCCTAAAGCTTACTTAGTGCCAGTAACAGCTTTAGGCTAAAACATGCTGCTATTTTGGCTCCATCCCACTTGCCTTTGGTTCTGCCTTTTGCCTTCAGGACTTCCCACTATTGGAATACAGCCCCAAAGAGCTTCACTGAAATAGATGTCAGCCCTTGAGCTGAATGAGGCTTTACATACATGGAGTAGATAGTAGTGCAGTTTTTCTAAACAGACATAACAATTCATTATTCTTTAGAGTTCCACAAGACTCTGTGTTGTTTTTTTCATCATAAAGAAGCTAAACGAGAACATTTACTGTGTCTTGCTCATGGATGGATGCCATTCGAACAATATTCTATTCCATTCATATTTAGATGAATATTCTAATGTTCATCAACAATAGTTCCACTGAAACACTTTTTTTAACCCCCTGTTTGTCCTCCTCCTCCTCTTAAATGCAGACAATGAACTATATGCCAAAATTCTGTCAATCCGTGAAATGTGTGACAAAGGCATAAGTTTAGCGGGCCAGTTCCACAGATCATGGACAATACAGTTCAGATTTAGAAATCATTAAATGAAATCAATGTTAATGTAATGCTAACAAAAACTGACAGAGGATAATTATATCAACCTTTCCTTGCCTAGTGTCCCCCAGATGTCTTGAAGTATAACTCTGAATAGATTGGGAATTGTAGGTTGATGTTCAGTGTTTGGGTCCTCAGTGGCAGTGAGGTGCTCTAGCATTATTTATTTATTTATTTATTAAAATTATGGTGAAGAACCTGTGCCCTGAAGACAGCATGTGAGCTTCAACATCATCTCTCCCTCCAGAGATTGCAGGGTCCTCTTGCATTCTGGACCAGTCCTCTGGGAGTTGCTTTCTCTCCCACTTTCCAAGTCTGTGTGTATGAGAGTGAGTATGTGAAGGGACAGAGTTGCCCAGAAGGAAAATTCACCATGATGCTACTGTGGGAGGGCAGGTTGAAAAAACAAGCCAGGAGGTCATGGGCTCCATCGCCTCCTGCCCTGATGTCACACCTTCTACCTAGTCCTTAGGTTCAGCAGGCATACAAAGGAGTTCTGTGCGTACACAGAGCTATGTATAAAGGATTCTATCATGTGAAGGGATCCTAAGTTTCTCAGGATTTACTCCTCATGTAGAGGAGCTCTACATGCACATATGCACAATGCATGGTTGGTGCTTCTGTGCATGCCTGCCAAACATACAGTCAGCAGTGAAGATGGACAATGCATGTATCAGTGGAAGAGGTGGACTCAGGAAGCATGATCCCACTATGCTCTCACCTCTTCTGTTAAGTGAAGCCCCCTAGTTATAAACTTGTTCTGAATCCAGAGCAATGATAGGCTACTGGTCCCACTCCAGTGGGAAGCCATGGCCCTGGGACCATTCACATACATGCAGGAACAGAGGAAGCCACCTTATATTGAGTCAAAGCATCGGCTCTTCTATTATTGAGACTGGCGGTTAGCAATATGTAAGCTTTACAGGAAGGGATCTTTCCTAGTCCTCCCTGGCGAAAACTCTGTCACTGAGTAATGGCCTTCACCTGAGCTCACCTCAGCTGTCCTGAGCATGCTCCTTCATGCTTGAGATACTCTGTTTTATTTGCTAAGGACAGCAAATGGCCTAGGCATTAGGAAGTAAATTCAGATTAGGAGAACAGTTTCATACACGAACTGTAGACGATCTGAATAAAAAGTACACACTTGTTCTTTGAAAGTGCCTATTTAAGCTGCATTTAATGAAGCTTATATTTATCATACATGTTTTCCATGAAGGCATTTAAAGCATAGGAAGCCACACTGTTACTTTAAGGTTTAGAAATAATATATTTCTTCTGTCAGTGATTCTTTGGGGAAAACATCATGGGAATTGTATAAACAGAATGCTGTGTACTAGTTCTGCTTACATATAACCAAATGCATACATGTTGCTTCCTTTGTATTCTTAACAGATGGTTTGTTTCTCTTGAGGTTTATAAAGGAATTTATAACCAGGCATCACTGGCATGTAAAGATGGTTGTGTGACTTTCTGGGCTCCAGGGCCCAATTTCGAGTCACTCCCCAAATTCCCCTTCGAGACACACATCCAGTGTACACCTCCGAATTTTGGCTGTAGCAGCAGCAAAACAACTGGCTGTTTATTGACAAATTTTGGTGGCAAGCCGCAATGGAGGCCTAAAAGGGCAAAATTATCCTTAAACCAAGTGTTGGTTACCTCTGCTGCCGCCACCACAGTGGCAAATTTGGCAGTGGCAGGAAGGTAAACCTAAGGATAGAGGTCTTGCATGTGGTTCAGGTGACATTTGTTGAGCATACTAGTTTAAGTGAGCACACCTTTTGCTTTTTCCTCTTCAGATTTTATTTTACTTGTCTTCACACTAACTTTAATGTATTTCTAACACATACTATATATGCATATATACATGCACTTATCTCAGAACTGGCTGTTCAGAATTGGGAGGAGAGGTATTAAAGAATAGGTGCAAATAGGTTATTTGTTTTTCGGCGCCAGGCAAAGACCTTTTTATTCAAACGTCATTTTAATTGCTAATATTATTTGCTTAATTCTTCGGCCAGGGCGACTTATTTTATAATGTTAATGTGTTTTATACTTTTAGTGTTTTATATTTTAACTGATGTTTTGTAAGCCACCCCGAGGCTTCGGCGAATGGGGCGGCATAGAAATTTTTAAATAAATAAATAAAATTGCAAAACTATACACACCAAGGCACCACATTGATTTGATTTTTCAACACTTTGTGCCCTAAATAATGTTGATACAACATGAAAATGGTAGAAGATGAACCTTCACATATTTGTGAATCTGTGGAGCTTTTTGTCATCAAAGATAACCCACAACTGGACACCACTTAAAAGGAAAAAGGAAAAAGTATAGTGGGTGAAATTAATTGGTGAGATTCATGGTGGCTAGGTATCCAGCCACCTGACTTAAATCCTGACTTAAAATTGTTAAAGAAGGAGAAGGCTTCAATAATGCTGAAAAGAAGGACAGGCGATTGGACAGGTATATGTACATTTCTCTTTGAACATAAATTAAGGGGGCAGCAACAATGGCTCGGATGAAGGAAATAACAGGTAAATTGGCAAAGTATAAGTAAGCAACATCATGGATGGCTTAGCAACACTTATGAATGGTGCACTTCAGGGAAGTCCACCTAATCTAAAAGCAGCTGTGGAATACAAGAAAGGATTGGAGGAATTGCTATAAGAACCCTAGATGAAGGATGATCCATCAAAAAAATGTCGGGTGAATGAAGACAAGCCTTTTAAGAAAAGTATGCGTTCCAAAACTTCAGTAGGCTTAAAAATATGATCCAAAGAGCCCATTTAGCTGTGCATTTGGGGCTTGTCTTGCAGCTCTTTTTCATTAAACAATGAGAAGGTTGTGCCCCAAGTTCATCTGAAGCTTGAAAGCAGCTTGTTGGGCAGAAAGGGGGCCTACTTTGGGAAGCTGGAGACTAGCTGTTGAGTACATGGTGGAGTTTTTATGTGCCCTTCTTTATGAGAACAATCTGAAAATAATCACACTTCAGGAAGGCTCTAACAGGGGGAGAAAGACCATGAAACTTTTGTCTGTTTAGGTATTTCACTCTGAAAGAATATGATTCCAGTGAAGAATTCCATTAGAAAATGACCGTGGATACCTTTAACTAAATTACTTGCTTCTTTCCAGGAAAATAAAATAAAATCTTTATGATTCCATTACATATTTGTTCATTTCAAAGCATTTGGATAGTTCTGTTATTGGCTCCCATGTTATAAAATGTTGCCTGCTTATTAAAGTTTTGTCACTGGCTCAGCTTCAGTTCTTTCTGTGACACGGGCTGTTTTTGAAAGATTCTAGCCTACTTAGTTGGTTTAAACTTCAACCATTCATGTGTTATTTCAAAAGAAATTTTTTCCAGAAGTATATAAAATAAAGTTTCCTTAAAATTTAATAGGCACTGTTTGCTCCATATCATTTTTGCAAAATCCAGCCTATAACTCACCTTCCAAATGAATTCTACCCTTTTTGTATGGACAGAATGTAAAAAATAAACACTGATTAATTTAGCAAGTCCTTTTATGCAGAATTCCTTTTGCTGCAAGTTTCTTTTCTGGTAAACTGCAAAGTGTTAATATTTGTTACTAAGTTTTAAAATATTTAAACAATTCAATACTATGTTTTCTTATGTTGCTGCTCTGTGATACGTTTTATTGTTTCACACTGTTCTAATTTTAATTTCTTATGAATATATAAGAACTTCTGAAATAGATCACAGGAATTAGTAGAAGAGAAAGCTGCCTCTAATTTTCTGCTTCACATATTGTAAGAAGGCACATTTTATACGAGGTTAGTCCATCTGTCCATCTAATAGACAATATTGTCTACTCTGACAGGCAGTGCCTCTCTGAGGCTAGAAGGCTTGGCACATTGTCTTCTCCTTCATCCTGCCACCTGAACTCCAGCCCTACCATTGGACAGAGAGAGGAAGCCACCTCAGGATGATGATGTTATGTTCTGTGAAAAGGTAGACTTTATGTTTTGTGAAAGGGCAGCCTTTGTTGTTGTTGTTGTTTGGTGGAAGGGTAGTCTTTTTGGGCAGGGGGAATTGCCAGATTTATTATTGTTGCCTTTTTACTGCCAATGAGGTGGTTAATGACTTGTAATTATATTTTTCAGATGCCATTTTAATTTCTATTACAACATTTGTATCTTGCCTTTTTTACTTCTGGCAAAGAATACAAGGCAGCTTGCATAATCCTCTTCCCCTCCATTTTATTATCTTAATTTTTACATTTATAAAATTTTATAAATGTATAAAACCACTAATTATAGCCCAAATTAGGTACTGTGTACATTTTTAATAGAATGTACACTCTGGGCATTGTACATTCTATTAAAAATGAACAATTAAAAAAAAGTTTTTATATTTATTTATTTAGGATTTTTTAGGTCATCCAATCACTTTCGTCTCTTGATAGCTCACAACAATCTATAAATACAGCAATAAATAATAACATCCATATCCTAAACAATAATAAATTAAATATCCCACAACTGAAATATATACAATTAATTGATAAAATAAGTTAGATTGAAGTAATTCTAATTTTGAAAAATTATCATTAAAACATTGGTTAAAGCCAGTGTGGTGTAGTGGTTAAGAGCATGGGACTCGGACTCAGATGCTCTGGGTTCTAGTCCCTGCTCTGCCATGGAGCCAACTGGGTGACTTTGGGCCAGTCACAGACTCTCAGTCCAGCCTACCTCACAGGGTTGCTGTTGTGGGGATAAGATGGAGGAGGAGATGTAAGCTGCCTTGAGCCCTTTGTAGGAAAAAGGCAGGATATAAATTGATAAATAAATAAATAAATAAATAGGTCTTGACCTGGCGCTGAAAAACATAAAGACAACACCAGGCGGACCCCTCTGGGGCGCACAATCCATAGTAAAGAAGGCCCTCCTCCCAGTATGTTCTCTCCTAACTTTCTTCAAGGAGGGTTTCCAGAGCAGGGCCTCTGCTGCCTATCTTAGGGCATGGGAGGGCATCTAGGGAAGAAGACATTCCTTTAGGTATCCTGGTCCCAAACCATTTTATCCTCACAAGAACTCTGTGAGGTAGGTTAGGCTAGGCTGAGAGACAGTGACTGTCAGTCAAGTGAGCTATGTGGCCATGTAGAGACTAGAACCTGGATCTCCAGAGTCTCCGTCCAATACTTCAACCATGACACCACGCTGGCCTTCACTGGCCTTGACTACTATGCATCTTGACTTGTGTATGCTTATGGAGGGTGGGTGCCTTCTACTGCTCTGCAAAATGTCATGGACTTGTTCCATTGTTCTGCAAGCTAAAACTAGGAAGATACATGTTAGTACTGTGGAGAGCTGGGTGAGGGTAGGCCTCCACAGACAATCAGTTTTCATGGTGCCCAGATACATAGATATTATTGCATAGTGGCAAATGCTCTGCATTTATGGGTGTCGTGCATATTGCTCTTGCACGTGGGATGCCAGCCAGTGGAGACAGGGCCACTTTTACCATGGATGAAAGGCCAATGTCCTCCCCCTGCATTCCCATGACAACTAGAAATGGAAAGAAACCACCCCAGCAATGGTCAGACTAAATCTGGAACATATTATTTTATATCTAGCGGGGTAAGAAAAAATATCATCTGGGAGGGTGTTCAGTCATTTATTTATATTTTATTTTGGTGGTGTTCTTGAGCTTGCCAAATCACTGCACAGCAACAGAAGGTGTTCCGTCTTGTTCAGTCTCTATCTGTGTCTTTCTTTTGCCCATTTTCTACTCCTCTTCAACCTCCCAGACTGCCTATTCTTTCTAATCTGGAAGAGGGGTGGGAAACATTAGGGGAGAAATTATCTCATGACAGCTTCCCCTGGGCTTTAACTGAAGGACAGAAAACTGAGGAAGCTAAACATTGCCCAGGAGATAGAGTGTGAAGGTAGGGCAACAGTACATTCCTCTCAGCCATCCTATAGCTAAAGTAAAGACAAAAGCATAGGAATGAACCCAAGAGACTTTCTCCAATTTTTTCTTCTCCTTTGAAATGTTTAAAAGCAATATCCTTTTTATCAAATTCAGCATGGATTACTGAAAAAAAAAAAAACTGTGGAAGAAATTTTCAACATGGCAGTAGTGTTGATCCTTAGCAACAAACCAGTTTAGGAATTTGCATCTTCCCTAGAACAGCTTTTGTAAAGCTAGTGGGTTATATTTATTATTGATTCATTTAATAGATTTATATATCACTGTACATATTTACAAATATCTCACATTTTAATTCCCCACCCCAAATTAGCATCACAGTAGGGAATATTCATTCCCCCGCCCCCACCATCAGCTTCTGTGAGGGTTGTACCTATACTCAGATGGAATAGGGACCTTTTTGTGGGGGAAAGGGGGCATCAGCATTACTTCTAAAATCAAGAAGTGCCAAAACTGCTTCCTTCAAAGTCCTGGCTCTGTTGCACCCCTGAATGGATTCTTCTGATAGAGGGGGAATCCCCAAGCTTGCATCAACAGAAGAGCAATTTAAGATCCAAGCCAGTATAAGTGCTCCAATTTCAGACAGAACAATTGAACTTAAGTGGAGATTTCAGTAATGTTAAGTATTCTACATTTTATTACGTTCCTCAGAAACTATCATCACAGCCAATATCAATTGCCCCAACAAATAACAATAAAAAGAAGGCTATGTTGGTTCAATAGCTTGTTAATTTTTAAAGAACTAATAATATAACATGCAAATGAAGCACGTTTTCAGAATTTTGGAAAATATATTTAAAGAGTCTGTTAAAACATTATTAATTATTTATTGTATCAAATTATTCTCCCCCATCTGGTGAGCGCAGTTTCTGCTACTTTTTTTCTAGCTCACTTCTGTCTTAAAATGATGATTACATCCCAGACTATCAAATTTAGATTTAATAAGTGCATAATGTTATAGTTAATGTTTTATTTCATCAAGATTTTGCATCTGTGCATGTGTGAATCTGAAATGACTTACTCCCCGTTCAAAAAGGGACTGTAGAAGAAT
The DNA here is from genome assembly GCF_004798865.1 of Varanus komodoensis. Taxonomy (NCBI): domain Eukaryota; kingdom Metazoa; phylum Chordata; class Lepidosauria; order Squamata; family Varanidae; genus Varanus; species Varanus komodoensis. The sequence continues at coordinate 106,970,572 of NW_025335268.1, read as the reverse complement.
CATTTCTAAGGTCTAACTGGAAGGGAATTGTTGTGAGTTACAGGAAATTAAAAAATTCCTGCAATACCAACCCACTACTCAAAGTCAATCTGTGGTGTCCCACAATACACTGTGCTCTGAAGTCAAGCCAGAATGATTTCTGAAGAGTAATTTCAAGCCTTATAAAGGGTCACATCATGTATTAAAGCCATATTTGCTTCTGTGTTTTGTAAATTTCAAGCTCATTACTAAACCTTTGTCTCTTTTGCTGTATGTCTGGCTTTGAACTCTGTTTCATCAATCTGATCCTGAAAAGTCCAAGGGAAAACACTGCCACACATTCTGCATGTGAAAATGTGATAAAACATAAATAATTGTGATCCCAAGGAACAAGTCTGCAAAGGTGAGAGTAAGGGGGAGGGGAATCAAATTTATTTTAACAATTGATAGCTATGAACGTTCAAGTCAGAGTTGGGAGGAGGGGAAGGGTTGGAAAGAGTTACAGGCTTTTTTCCTAAATACAGTGAGTGCTGAATTAGCAGGAGATCAGGGGAACTCAGCACCTTGCAAGATTAGACCCTTGAGGACCAGAACACTGGCTTTGCATTATTGTGTGTGACTTCTGGGTTCTGTACTCAGGTCAGTATCTTTTTGAAGCAAGTATCAGACTGGGCTTCTTCTTCAAGATAAAACCACAGGCACTTTGGCATTAGCAAAACGTGTCCATATGCAAAATTAAATTGCAAATCTGGGAATAATTTCCATAGGAAGTGTTGGGAGAAAAAAGCAAGCTATATAATGCAATCCCAAGCACCCTGCTGGATTTCTGCTGATTGGTTAACTTTTGCTCCTCTTAAACTATTATCCTGCAGTATTTTTAGGTTCCAAATCTACATAAGATAATAACCCAGGGAAATGTGTGTACAGTAAATCCAAGTCAGAGTAGGTGTATATTTACAGAAAGCCTAGAGATATGAACCCGCTCCTACCAAAAAAAAGACATTTCTTCATATTCCTTCATACCAGCCATATATAAATTTCTACCTGTACTTCCTTTCCTGTATTTCCAATATTATATACACTTTAAATTGCAAGTACCAGGTATATATGTAAGTAAATATGTTAGTTGTAGAGTACAGGAAAGTGACAATAAATCACAGATGGTTTTAAAAAATACATTTCTGCTCTTAACACTCTTTTCCTTTCTTCATGCAAGTAATCTCTCTCTCTGTCTGTCTGTCTGTCTCTCTCTCTCTCATACACATGCAACTAAACATAGATGGATCAGTCTGTTACCAGTTCATGCCATTTTCACGTTTTCATTCATAAACCTGTTCAATCTCATTTTGGCACTGACACATGGTTGTAAGAATTCCCTATGAAATATATTTCAATCTGCACTTAAATACGTGTAATTTTAAGCTAAGATACACACTTTTTGAGACCTTTGAGTTGCATTGTAAAATTCAGAGAAATGTGCATTTCAAAGGATAACTCTGTCCCAGTCTGCATATTAACCGTGGAGGTGTGGATTGGATTGTCTCAAAATGCCAAGGTAACATCCCTACCTAAAATATACCAGCTATTTAGACATTTTGCACACTTGCAACAGCAAAAAATGAAGCACCTTTGGAATTGCAAGTCCATGAAGAAGAGCATTCAGATTTTCTTTTATCTTTCCACCATTTAAGAGAGAAATAATTACACCACTTCTAAGAAAGAGAGTACATTGTGTCTTTTATCCCATAGAAACTTCCACCAGTTAACTGAAATCCTATAACAAATCCTATATTTCTCCATCACCTCCTCCTTGTTGAAGGAAATACAATAAACCTTTAACGCTCTTGGAAGAATATTTCTCCTCTTCCTTCATCTAGGGAAGGTGGGATTTTACTACTCCTTCTCTTTTCTTGGAAGAAGCAGCTAATCCCTTGGCTGCCCAGTTGTCTATAAACCAGTAACTCTAACTGGTTAATACTGCAATATAAGATAATATCCTACAATCTGTCCATTCCTAAGACAGATCAACTTTGGTTTGTCTCACTTTTCCAGTCTTTGTCTCAATTCCTTTTGAACTTTAAGAATGTATCCAGTCTTCAATTAATCACAAACTCTTAAAAATATATTTTTAACACATGTGCCTATTATACACATTTTTTATACAATTCAAAAAGTAATGGCATTGGAGATTGCAAAATGAAGACGAGGATGAATTTTGAAAGAAAGATGACTATTTGCATAGTTGTTTGAAGTGTGAAATTAGGTGAATTTGCAGTAAAGTGCAAGCTGAACAGAGTTTCCCCCTTATCCTATCAATAGCATGTGCCTGCTCTGAAATGCTTTCCCAAACAAAACTCGGTTGATTTCTCTACAGTGATGCAAGCATTCACCAGATTTGCTCCAGCTTGCTGAACACTTTGTGGCATTCATGTTACTCCTAAAAAATGGTGCTATAGTACTGTTGCTCCTACTGTTGTTTCTATGCCTGTGGAAGCATCTTTAGTGGTTACACTGCCACATGGGTGGATCTGTGAAGGGCCCGGTTTTACAGCCTGCTTCTCCAGGATCAATTGGGAGGAGGCTACTTGCTGGTATACTTGTTTTGGCACTTCTGAGTGAACACTCAAACCATAGAAAACATTTAACTTAACTAATCTGCTTGTTTGCTCCAAGACAATACTTTACTGCTCTATATGGTTTCCAAGGCTGGGCCATAGGCAGCAGGAACTGAGACAGAGCCAGAAAAGGAGACCAAACAGCAAATCTCACTTCAAGGATGAAGCAGGAAGCAGGTATAACAGGCCAGCACTGCATTAAGGCCTGGGCTCCTAAGGAGGTAGCTCCTTGCTAGGCCTGGGTGAAGTCTAGATGCCTCATCTGTCTTAATTACGATGTTGTGCCTTGGCCATCTCTTCCTGGCCCCACCAGAGTGCCTTCACAATGGAGGAAGGATAGCTCTTGGCCTGATAAGATAGTCAAAGGACAGCCACCCCTCTGTGTTTGCTTCTCTGGACCAACACCTTATCAATCCTGCAAATGCCCCTCTGACCTCAGGTAGGCTGCAGTTGCTGACTTGCCAAGAGGCACCTCATTGCCTTGGTCCCTGGAGAAGGGGAGACCTCACCTAGGGACCTTGTCCAGCCAGGCTAGGCCCCTTCTACGCTCCCTGCCTGTCATTGTTCCCCAGCACCTGTGTAAACAATCCACTTCCTTGCTACCTCATTAGACTCTTATCTCTCCCTTACACTTTGCTGTCTGCTTGGTGTATACTATGCTGTTATAAACATGTACTCTGTATAAGCAAGCCGCTGCTCTTGCACTCTTGTTTAGACTATTCAAGGAGGCTCTGCGGACTCCATTTGTTCCAGCTAACCGGGGCCCACCATGCAGGGTTTACTGTGTAAATGACTTGCTGCTAGACACTTTGTGTACTAATAAATTCTCCTTGGAGAAGCTTGCATATTCCAGCTTGCATATTCCTTCCTTGGAATCCCCAAAACCTTTCACTTCTGGTCAGGACAACTCAGCAGGAGGCACATATGAGAAGTGAGTCACAAGCCAGAGTCAAGGACTAAGTCAGTCTGAAGGGTAACTAAAGGATAATAGAATCCCAGAGCTCAGAATGATTTGCTGCTCAAGGAAGGCTTAGCTGGAATAGGAAGTTCTCTTACAGGCCTTCTCCTTCACAACAATCCAAAAATGGTCAGCCTGGGTACGCAGTGTTAGTCAAGGACCTGAGGATGCCAGACCTTCCCAGGTACAGTAATACCTCAGTTCATAAATGCTTCTGTTTGCAAACAATTTTGTTCGCGAACAGACAGTTCAGCGAAATTTTGCTTCCGCAAACTCCACATCGGGTGACAAAAATGATCACCACCATCTTCCCCACATGAACATGATCGTGACCATCTTCCCCACACCGTGGCCATGTGTCAGAGTGTGTTTGAGCGGAGAAGATGTCCGCGTTCGTGTTCACACTAACATGAAGGCGGCCATCTTCCCCACTCTGACATGTGGTCACAGCTTCCTCTAGTCGATATTGAGGTCACAGACTCTCCCTCCGAACAATAACCTCCTCCACACCCACCTTCCTGTCCTCCATGCCAGATTTCACCTCAAGCAAGGTTAGTGTTCTCTCTCTTCATACTGTACTGCACTGTACTTTGTTTCATATTTTTGTGGTTAAAAAAATACATATGGTTCAGAACAGAGTAACCTTATTTACACTGAACCTTATGGGGAAATTTGACTTGGTTCGCAACCAAAATCGTGGAACAAATTAAGTTCGTGAACCGAGGTACCACTGTATATACTGCAACATGCAATTCGGTGACTAGCCACATGGGGCAGCCACACACAGTCCCAGAGGTCCCTAATTCAAGCACCTGCACCAGCTGCCATTGGTATACACAGGAGCAATTCAGTTCCCAATGTGTGCATCTTGTATTATACGTTTAAAAGAAATTTAGCTGTTTGCTCGCCTTGCGAATGCTGCACTGCATCTGCAGTGGTCCAGCTGAAGCTACCTGTAGGCTTAGCTCTAGCCTTATGGAGGATAGGACTATCAAAGGCTGCTGGTATCAGGGGTGGATGCTCTGATGCCTCTTGCTAGGCACATGAGCAGGTGTTGTCCCCATGTCCTGCTTAGGGGCTTCCCATGGGCATCCAGTTGGCCACATTACAAACACAATATTGGGCTAAGGAAGCCATTGCTTTGGCACAGCTTGCTCTCCTTATGCTCTTGGCAAAAGCCTGCTCCTTGCCACCTATTTTCTTGCAGCATGTGAACGAAAAGCAAATCTACCATTTTTCGACAGACTAGCAGCAAGTAGGAAATGCAAAGATTTGGGGAATGAGAACTATCTATTGCTACAGATTTGTTTTACTGCAGAAACCGACAGTGTTGAACTACTGAAATGTTGCCCATTGTAGTGCACACTGCGCAGGTGTCCCTGAGTGCTTTCTGCCATCTCGGCTCACTGAACTAAAAAGTTAACAGGAACTTTGCCGATGCGAAAGTCTTCCATGTGGTTATTATAAACTAATGCTGGAAAATATCAGTTAAACTGGAAAACACATGTATGAGGCTTGGTTTGAGGTAATGCGCACCAGAGCCAAAAAGCGGGGTTGGGGGGGAAGCAATAACAAGGCTCAAAGTTCCATGTGGCTGATTTTGGGATGTATTCATCTTTAAAGTACAAAACCGGGTTGTTGTTTTTAAAAACAGTGCTACAACTTATCAGGCACAGACACTTCAGCACAATCCAAATACCCACCTCTAAAACAAGGAGTTTGGAGCCACTGCAAAACTAACCTTGCAACAAAAGTATCTTTGTGAAATCAAAAAAACTGAACAATGACAACTCATCTAGCATAGTTTTCTCTCACTTGCCACCGTCCGGACATGTTGGACTACAGATCCCAATATTGCTGTGGATTATGAGGCTTGTAGTCCAATGCATCTAAAGGACACTAGTTTGGGGGAAGCTGCACTAGTGTATTAAGGGAAGTTGATTAGCAATAAGGTTATAGAAAAAATGTTTCAAAGATTTGTGAAATGGTATTGTTATGCATTTCATGGATATGTTATCTGCTGTAAAAGGGCTAGGAAGTCTCAGGCCAAGGGACTGATCCAGTTTCTCTGTCACCACTATTTGATCCTTTGCAAGTCCTCCTGTACTCCATACTAATTATGTTGTGTTCTTGTTTTGGTTTCTAAAGGTGTACTTGTACAGTAGGTGTAGCACAAAACAGGAAACATGGAAATACGATGAAACTCCTGGTGTAACATTTTGTGGTTAGCTGCCCAGAGATGTTTGGCTATTCAGCTGCATAGAAATGAAATGAAATTTCCAAAGTTCAGGTTGTGAGCGCCATTGCTCATATGAAGCCAAAATTGACACCATCTATGTGGGGCTAGGCTTGGATAGGGCTAGGCTTGGAAACCCCAAGGTTTGTAAAAATGCAAACATAATCATTAGAAAATAAACACATACACATGAGGAAACCTGGAGAACGACCCAGTGAGAACTGAGCATGTGCAGTGACCATGGAAAGCTGATGGGGGATTGAATGGAAAACTACCAGGGTGGGGGAAGAAGGGTGGAATGGAGTGGCTGGAATCCTGAAGAGGAGCCCTTCATGCCGAAAAGCAGCACACCACCTGAAAACGTGATGTGGCAGGTCCTATTTGCCCTTTTCTCTCGAATGTGTACAGAGTACACAGCTACCTTAATATGGGACCTGTCAAGAACAGGGAAAGAACCACTGTATCCGTACTATAGATTTCAGAAGCACAGATATACTTTTATAGGCCTGGAATCAGGGCAGCATCAGCACTGGGCAGCTGCCATGGCAGGCATCCTGGCTGAGTCCACCACAGATGTATGCCCTGGTCCTTCCTCCCTCAGTCCCAAGTAAGCCCTCTGAGCTTCAGCAAAGAGTTTGCTCTGTCCATCCTACCAGTTTTCCATCATGCTCCCTACATAGCAGTGCTCTAGGGCAGAGTGAAAAATGAAAGGGCTGCTCAGATCATTCTGCCATCCCAGCTAGATAAGCCAACCAGAGCCCACAGAGGGGGGCCTAGATTATTCTTTGCCTTCTTTCTTTCTTTCTTTCTTTCTTTCTTTCTTTCTTTCTTTCTTTCTTTCTTTGTTTGCCAAGGTGTCCTTCAAATGGGAGCTGGCACTGCCTACAGTAGTGAAGAACAGGTTGGAAAGGACATGGACATAGTCTATGGAAGCAGAGCTGGAACTTGATGCTTGGAAGCCAGAGCAAGGATTTCCCAGCATGTTCATTCAAAGCAGGAAGCCAGTGTGTTGACATAGAATGGGATAGTGTAAATTGGTGACTGTTTTGCCAAAGGCGAGGGTTCCTTTTGGATCCAGAAGCAATAAGCACCTCAGTGGGTTGAAGTCTAAAGATTTTATTCTAAAGCAGGCACAATAATATGAAAAATATTCAATATCAAGCAAGCTGACTTTCCTCAATCAGTTGCCGGGAATCCCCCTGGACAGCAACGAGGAATACCCCAATTTGGCCAGCATGCAGCAGCTTTCACCCTGTCAGGCCTGCATAGAAGCTCACCTTGGGCAGAAGCACGAGGCTTTTTATCCTAAATTTTAGAGTGCTATGTGCTGTAGGATACTATTCAAAACAGTTAATTGGTCATACCTGCTGTTTGCAAGTCTCACGATGATAAGTTCCGGTGTTTATGGTATTCCTCTGCATTCCAAGGCCATACCATCCTAATCAGCAATCAGCTTAGAATAACACATTTTTCATGCCAGAGAGCCTCAACTGGGTTTTGAGGAGGCTCTGTTCTTAAGGTCTTGCAGGAGATATAGAATAGAAGGAGCAATGATGTTGCACCACCCCATTTCCTCGATACACAATAGTCTTCCAGTGGTTTTTCTCTACAGTGACCTGCAACAGCAAGAGGTTGGGCCCATTGCCCTCTTGGCCCCTTCCAACTCTTCTAGTCTATGATTCTATGATAAAAGCTAAAGAAGGCCAGACCTTGGGGCCAGACACCATCCTTGCTACTTCTCTTCTGTTGGTGCTGTTATCCCAGGTTACCCAACACTTAGATATGGCATCAGATCAGATTTAAAAAGTAGTCCATTTCTAGTGTTCATTAGACATTTACATTTGTGGACCAAATGATAGTTGGTCATTTGATTCTGTCCCTTTAAAGACTGCATGCTATGTTTAAGATATCAGATTTAGACTGGTATTCCTTAAAATACTACAGATTCAGTGAATGTTTGGATTCAAATTTTAGGATATAAGCCCATCTTTTCTGGAAATAATGTGCAGTTTGTAAAATAAAACCTTGTGACTATCATTATAAGGAATGGACCGTTTAAAGTTACCACTGATGACTGTTTAAGATTGAGCAGAAAAGCAAAGACAGCTTTGATGGATCATCAAGTTCTCCGCATGGTCTGAGGTTGCAAAATGACACCATAACCACTTATCTTTCAGTTCCCTTATGATAAAGGCAATGAAATTATTTTAAAAGCTTTCAACAACTTGAGCTTAATTCTTTCTATCTTCTCTTTACCACTTCTACTTAGCAATTGTCACCATTTTGTCAGAAGTTAATATTGTTAGTGGTGGGGTTGGTAAGCATGCCTTTAAGCTTTAAGCAGCTAGTAGTTGACTATGTAAGTATCAACTTGCACTTAAAGTATCACCAACATCCAATTTTAACCTAAAACAGTCATTCATAAGCCCTAAAATGTATCTTATTTAAGAAGTATGCATGTCTTGTAATTGTACCAGGGCAAAATGAAAGCTGATGGTCTTGGGCCATGAGGGTAGGTTTCAAAATTGCACCTCTTTTTATATCAGAGTAGTGATTTTCATTAGTTTAATGAAAGATGCTTGAATCCTTTCCAGCAGCTGTTTAATGGATTACCAAGACCACCTCAATTGTTACTACTACTACAACAAAATTACCAGTGGCCAGATTGGATGCAAGCATTAAATGGATCTTGTTCTTAGATTGCAGGGAGTCACATTCCTAAACAAGCAATGCCACAAATAAATCAGCAGAGATGGTGAAATACAAGTTCTGCATGATGATATACATCTGTTCCAATTCCATTGAGTTTGGTTCGGGTGGAAACCACTTCTGTGCCCAACTGTGAGCTGGGCCTGGACCTTCTGAACCATATTTATTCCTAAAATTATGAGCTGGAGCCTGCAGAGAAATAAGCAGCTTGTTTGGGGGCAAGAAGGATTTAAGCAGAAGGGTTATCCACACTCCCCCTGCTGCTTCTGCATTGAATATCACCCTCTTCAAATGCTGCTTTTCAGCAAATGTGAAGCCTGTAGTATTGAAGAAAGCTTGTACTGACAAAAATTCCAGAGGCAATATCCTACAGGGAACAACTGCTGGTGTAACTTATGCTGTGCTAACATAAACTACCTTTAGTATAATTCTGGTAATGTTTGCTGTCACACCACCTTTCCTTGAAAATGCAAATACCAGCTAAGGCTATTGGTGTTAAGTAGTAGTTGCTTATGCTGGTGAGGTCATCCAGAGTTTTGGATTACCTTACCATCAGTATGCTGATGGCACACAGCTCTCCTTTTCATCTCCAGCAGGTGATGCCTTGGATGTGCTAAACTGTTGCTTTGCTGCAGCAGTGGAATGGATGAGCGCTAAGAAACCGAAGCTCAATCCAGACAAGACTGAGATGCTGCTAATGCTTCCTCCGACTAGATGGTGGCTGTTCTGCCAGCTTTGTTTGGGGTTGCACTCCCCTTAAAGGAGCAAATGAATGGTTTCTGGATCCAACTGTAGTCATATTTGGCACTTGAGGTGCAGGTGGACTTAGTGGCATGGACTTACTTCTGGATAGACATACAAGCTGTTCATTGATGCAAGGTCACAAAGGGGGCATTCCAAGCTGTTCTTCCCCTTCAAAAGGGGAGGGTGGGGGAACCAATGCCACATGTACTCTCTAGCACACTGGGCAAGCTAGAAAGAGTGAGTGAAGCTGTGAGGAAGGGGTGGCAAGGGAGGTGGGAAAACAACTGAGCTCTTCCATAGAGCTGTGCTATTTTGGCAAAGCCCTGAACACCTTTTCTTGCAACCCTAGCCCGCAAGCCCATGGATGCCACTGCTTCTGTCCCCAGAACAGTACCACAAGTTTAGCAAACACTGACATACACACACATGGAAAACCTCTCTCTCTGTCTGTTTGTGTGCACGCACATGCACACACACCCCGTCCTGATACAACTGGTTTGAAGAAATATGGGATAGAATGGCTGAAATAGCATGAGGAAGATGGTCTGGGGGCAAACGTCATGCGACATGCCAGTGAGTCAGGTATTACAATGTCAGTAGAAAGGCCGACGGTAGATCCAGCCTTAATCTTATACCAACACTGATGAAGGGCCAATGTCCTTCACTGCTCCTAAGGCCATGATTTGGATTAGGGGAGGCCCCTTGGCAGGCCCAGTATCAGGGATCGGGCAGCATGGCAGGGAACTGCCTGGATCCCGGAGACTCAGAAAGGCCCTTCCCACCCTATCCGTGCCATTTGCTTAAATAAAAAGGAGTGGAGCTCAGCACTGACTCGGCTCCCTTTTTAGCACAGAAATGCCCTCAAGTATCCCGAGTCAGCATTTTGCTCATTTTTTTTCTGTTTGTTTGAATTTTAAAAGAGACAGATGCACCATTGGTTGCCAAAAATGATTTAGCCCACTGGGTATCAATGAAACATATCAATATTTTATTTTATGAAATTTGCCAATGCTAGTCTATGTCAGAAATAGGGAAAAGTTGGTCCTGTAGATGTTGCTGGACCAAGTCCTGGCTGACATAAGTTCCATAAGTCCTGGCCAACATAGCAATAGTAAGAGACAGTGGAAACTGCCATACAGAAAACTCTAAAAGGCCCCCCATTCCCTTTCTGGTCTACATAGTGCCCTGGCAGGGGACCTGGTGCCCCTGAGCACTAAAGTGCCTTTTGGGGGGGGGGGCACCTATTTTTAAGAGTAGCGAAATAGGTTTCTGTTGGTGCTGTTTTGAGTGTGTTGGGGCCCATCTCTGCCTCCTCCTACTCAATGTTTGGGGCTGGTTACTCATCCTTTGCATGGTAGCCATTTTGGGATAGAACCCAAGACAGTTTTGTAAATTGCTCACAGCCCTATAAGGTTGCCTATCCTGAGCTTCAGGGTAGCTTCAGGAAATGTAATCAGGAATCTGCCCTTGAAGCTGGTCTTAAAATAAATCAATAAACATTTGCTACTGAGAGCTGGTGTTAGATGAACAGATATTAGATATTTAGAGACAAGGACAAATTAAAGCTTGTCCAGTAGCTTGCCCTGTGTCTCAGGAGCAGATTGAGAAGTGATTAAAACAGGAGCTATTTGGGCCTTTGATCCAGTGCCTTTAGGCATGTTCATTATAAAGAGCATTGTCTTTTCTTGATTAAATGTATGGAAAACCAGTTTAATTCATGCTCTGTATTTTAATAGAATTATACTACTAATTAATATTTTAGAACCAGTTGTGCATGTAACAAATGATACCTTTTAAATACTTCTGAAGATTTATTTGAGTATGGTAGTATTAAAGATGATATTGTAGTCTGTGGACAAAGTCCAATTAATATGAAAATCTCACACATCAGCATTTGTTTGGAGTCCCGTACCTAAGGAAAATGTTTGAACTCCTGGATGAAATGAGGCAGGCTGATCTTGTTACGCCACTTTAGTTGCAGCGGTGCCAGTGCTTTTATGAAATCAGACAGACAGATCTAGCAGGCCCTGCTCAGGCACACACCGAAGCAGTACCAGCTCCAGGTTTCTGAGGACCCTCAGGCAGAGTACCGTCCATGGGCCCCTCCCCAATGAATCCATCTTCTTTCTGCCATTGCTGGGAGATGCTCTTGCTCCTCACCCTTTTTTTCTTGTCCCTGCTGTCACTTGCTTGCTCCACAGGCAAAGAGCAAGTGCGCAGGCAGACACTGGCATCTGCTACCACTGCTCCTCACCACCACCTGCTTGGGCCAGAGTAAGAGAGTTGTGGCCAAGCAGATTGTCTAGCTGAAGAGGAGAAGCCACGCCAAGGCTCTCGTGAGCAGGCCCTGCTTGAGCGTGGGACTCAGCTGGTGCCTGGGCATGCCTACCCCAGTCCCAGTCCTGCTCACAAGCACACACACAAGAAGACGCTCCAACAAACACTGTGTAGAAATGTGCCCATTCAAGATATGGGCCAAGGAGCACCATGAATTATGCACCAGATGTCTCAATAACACAGAACTGTTACTGTTATTGTTCTGTTCTGTATTGTTATTGTTCTGTTAAACAAACATGCTAAAATGAGGATGACCTCCCAATAAAAGGGACCGGGCAAGCTAATATCCCAGACATACTAACTGTTGTGCCAGTAGATACTGGGATGTTCTATGTTATGCGTAGTTCTGCTGCAGATGATATGAACAGCATTGCCTGAATTAAGGCATTGTTAAACCCTTTTCCTTCTTTTTTAACTTTTCAACAAGAATGCCGCTGGTTTCATTCAAGATGATGAAATGTATATCGGTTTGACACATGGGCACACAGCTGCAACAGGGAAGCCTAAATCCAGAGCTTTGCATATTCTGCACAGGCATCACTCAGCATGGAATCTGGAATGTAGTGCAGAATTTGACTTTCTCAGAATCTCGGCTTTCATTTTCCAATAAGCACATTTCTTGTTTTTAAGGGATAAGGAGCAGGGCTGCTTTGCTTTCAGTGGCTTCCTTCTCTACCCACACCCCTATTTTAATCCCCAGACCTCTCTCCCTCAAGCTCTTGGTGACTTTTTCATTCCTCGTGTGCCACTCAAGTCCGTTTCTCCATATCCAAACCTTTCAACACATTCTGCAACTCTGTAAGTAGCCTGCACAGTTTTGCACTTTATGTCTCTGGGATTCCTAGGAGGCCTAATAGTAGGTATTGTACCATGTTTAAAAATAATAGAGCCCCCGCCTGGTTATTACAGACTAAAGATGAGTGTACAAAGGAAGGGAAAATAAAATAAAATGATTGTGTTTGCCATCCATTTGAAATCAATACTGCCATTTAAGTTTCCTGGAAGCCTGCATGCCCAATGAAACTGATTTTCTCCTTCACTGAACATCTCTAAAAGAATATTCAGCATGTACTAGGTCAGTCATCTTCAACCTTTTCAAGTTTACTTTCAGCCCAAACATATGTTTTAGGACTCACATCTCATATGTTCGTATGATACCAGAGCTACTGTAGCAGCCTAGCTCAGGCCAGTCCACAATCCAGCGCAGAGCTTGGCCCACCACTAGGATGCATGACCTCTCTGAGCCACATGCAGCCCCTGGAGGCCTCTGGCATGGCCTGCCACAGGGGCTCACCCAGCGTTGCGCCACACCCAGTTCAGCTCTTGGGTTTTGTTATTCGTCACATTTCAGCAACAGACTTCCCCACCTGCCAGCTGATTGTTCTGCTCAAAAATCTACCTGTCTGGACTACAGGAGAGCAGCATGATGGAAACAGAGCATGCAGGGTTGGGAAGTTTGAACTGCATCTTCCCAGCACACTCAAATGTGGGGAGACAGCTGTGACTAGAGCAGCGTGTGCACCGGTCTATGATTGGAAGGCATGTGTAGTGGTCACGCGGATGACCCTTGTGTACCAGTATTGCATAAACTCACCCTGCCCATGCCTAGAGCTCTCTTTGGTCCTGCTTTGTTACTGCGGTTCCCTGGACTAATTCTGTTGACAGCTGGCAGCTTGTGAAGAAAGCATTTGGGGAGATTGCCAAGTTGACTGCTTGTTGTTCAGAATGGTTGAGAAGAGGGTTGTCCATGCTTGGCTGGCAGGCTGCGAAACACTGAGGCCAGTCCTTGCCCACTCTGAAAGAATGGAAACACCCTCGGAATGAATGCGGAGTGCCCAGAATAGAAATAGGAGTTTCCTGGGATCCTCCTAAGGGGCAGAATCACAGTACAGATGGACCTGGACAGTAATGCTCAACCAGGCCAGGTCACTTGAGTCCCATTCACCATTGAATCATAGAATCATAGAATAGTGGAGTTGGAAGGGGCCATGAAGGCCATCGAGTCCAACCCCCCTGCCGTTGCAGGACACCATCTTACACCACCCCACTCAGATGGCTGTCCAGGTTCTTTCTGAATGTCTCCAGTGTGGGCGAGCCCACCACCTTCTAGGCAGCTGGTTCCACTGTTGTATTGCTCTGACAGTGAGGAAGCTTTTCCTAATGTCCAGCCTGTCACCAGTGATCTTTTAACTTGGTAAGATAAGATGCTGGCATTCCAAGTGGTTGAAGGAATGTATGTTTTGTGCTTTTAATGCACTGTCTTGCTTTATTCAGCTTTTATGTTAAATAAATGTTTTGCCTTCTCCCATTTGTGTCCTTATTGTCATGGGATATCTAAAACCAGCCATTGCTTAATGGCAAAATGGGGTAGCGGAAGAGAAAGAGGGGAAAGGTGTGTGTGTCACCAGCAGCTACCCGTCCTACCCGCTAGTATGTCCCCCAAAGATTTACCAGCCTTCCATACAGCCCCTCCCCCAATGATGCCCACACCTTGTGCTGTCAGAGAAATCCACAACAAATTCATGTGTTTGGATTCTACAACTTTGACCTGCTGATTCAACCACAGTCTTTTTCTGAGTTGTGCAGATTCCATGGACTCATCCCTTTAAAAAATCTGTTTCTGTCAATGAGTGGAAAAAGGAGCAAAAGAGCCTTGACAATCTGAAACACAGAGCACCTGCCTTAGAAAATCTCCTCCCACGATTTTCTCCAGCATGCGTGGACCCTGCTAGCTTAGTCCAATGGCCTAGCCCAGCATCTTGTTTGCTACAGTGGCCATCCAGCTGCTTGTGGGATCCCCACAGACAGGACACAACATCATAGATATGTACTTTGGCTCTTTATCCTCTGTCTTAATTGGTGCTATCACCGCATCTCGTGGTAGTGAATCCCATAGTTAAACCATTTGTTGGAGGGTCCCTTGGCACAGAAGATGATGTGGAAAGGTCTCCTGAATATGGAAGTCTGAAAATGGGAGGTTTAGAACATTGCTTTTAGGCCTGGGAAATTTATGTGGCTCAGTCCTATGCATGCTTAGTTGGATGCAAGCTCCAATATGTTTATTGACATTACTCACAGCTATATGAGCACAGCTCTATGGTTCCAATGCAATGAAGGAATGAGGCAGGGTATTAATTAGTCCAGCTTTGTCATGGATTTAAGCAGGTTTGTGCCTTGTCAATACATTTCACATCATTCTTGGTGTCAATTCACTTTCTGCCTGAGGGCCACATTTCATTCTGGAGAAGCTCCTTGAGGCCATAATGGGAAGGCAAAATAGGTGAGGCCAAGAACTCCAGAAAAATACCAGCACTGTTTAGCTTAAAGCTCTTACTGCCAGTAAGTTAGCCTTAAAGAGGCATTCCAGCTCTTTCGAATGGTAGAAAATGTCACAAAAGCAGTAACCTCAGAAGGCTGAATTTGGTCCTAGGACATGAAGTTAAGCATCCCTGCTCTATGGATAGATGAGGCAAGAAAATATTCTGCAAAGGCATGGTAACTGAGCATATTTATTGCAAGTAAATACCACTAGGTTCAATGAAGTATGGGTCCTAATCCCATGCATGTAAGTCCACTTGCTCACTGAGATGCACATACTCTAAGACTGAATCTTTCTGGTTTTACAATTATAGCCTCGGCAACCCCTCAGACAAATATGAATACCTCTGGATACGATGGTAAAGACAGGCTGTTCTGCTTGCTTAGAGTTCTGCAGTGGGCTACATACACTGTGCTTGTCTGAACAGCCTAACTTTTTTTTTTAAATCAATTTTGCAAAATGCACGTAATTAGAAACCATGGCTCTTTGGGTGTGTGTGGGGAAATAGGTCTTTTGAAAATCCCGTCTTTCTTCCACACACTTCCCAAAGAATTTTTCAATACAGCAATTTTTCAAGCAATAATTTGCCATTACTTGATGTTGCTTCACATAGAGATAACATATACCCTGGGTGATCAACAATTTTCTTATTCAGTCTTTGACATCAAGTATCTATTATCTATTCTTCTGTCAATATCTGTACTCAAAATCTTGAAGGAAAAAAGTCGCTTTTGGTGGTGGGAAAACAGGCCTTTACTAACTTCTAAAACAGCTAACATTGGAATTGACTACATTTCCCTCCCTCTGCATCAAATAAGGTTATGCAAACAGTTTAATCAGCTTAACACCACACTAGATTTGCTGGGGTTAATGATAAAACTAGAACTTAATTTGTTCTGGAGAAAAAGGAATCTGGCAGTAGCAAAACATATCCTAACCCATACTCCTTCTGCCCCTTTTCAGAAGTATTCCTGTTGCCTCCAGTAATCCCCTTTTATCATAATAGCACCCTGGGAGGTAATTTTACAAATCAGAGATACTGAATGAATTAAGAGTCCATTCAAATTTATACTGGAGATACATGCTGCATGCATGCCAGTGCCTCCCTGTGGAATGCTATAAATTGTAATAGTGAAAGATCAAACTTTAAGTTCCTAATTCTATATACTAATCATGAACTCATCCTCCTTATATAGATCTCTCTATATATTCCAAATTGCACAACCCTGTCACAGGAGAGAGGTACCAGCTTGCTCAGGGACTTTGGTTTGCTTTGGTTTTGCTCTCAGGAAACATTTGAGGGGAAAAGGGGTGGGTGGGAGAAGAAGATGAAAAACAACTCTGCATGAACTGAGTATACTTGTCATCCACACACTGCTACTTGTTGAGAAGTGCAATGGGAAAGGGATGGTGCATCACAGGCAACAACATTGCAGGCACCCTATGATGGCAAGTTCCACTTGTATCTTCTAACCCGGAGTAGCAACAGAGTTCAGTGCTTTGATTTTCTTTTTCTGCTTTAATCTACAGTTGTATTTTTTCCTCCTTAACCCAAAATACAGTATTTTTAAAATAAATTAAATGTATTTAATTTAACTTCCGCTGTCTGCTGAAGCTGAAGACAGACTTTATCATTTTCATTATTGAATAATAACATGCAAACACATACACACAAAGGCTTTTTGGGGGGAGGCAACATGGTTGATATCTTGATGTAAACATAATATTTTTAGTTTTAATGCTTTACTGACATTTATTTTCTTGCTTGCTTTTTAAAAAACTGAGAAGGATTTATATGAAACTTGCAGTGTTGCTGTACCAGACACTGATCAAGTCCATGCCTGTTTTGCTTCAATCACACCATCTCTATATATATTATGGGGTGCTTGGAAGCATTAATTGGTATTAATTGGAATCTGACTTTTTCCCTGGGAAGATCTGAGTGAACTTCTATGTTAAAGCAAACCTGTCCTGCACACCCACCAGGTCTTTCTGGAAGACAGTTAAGACCTATCAGCCCATTAGCCAGATCTGCTTTACAAGAGATGAAAAGTGCTAGAATTGACTTGGTGGTGAAGATGATCTTGAATGCCTAAATTGTGCACACTTGGAGGAACAGCCATGGGGACTGTCCTCACTGTGCCACAGCTGGAAAGGATCCCATGCAAAGACAGGGACCTCCATTTGCATCTCTGTTAACTCAGTGCCACCCTAAATGCTCTTGAAATCAAGCATGTCTGAGTTATGCATGGTTGGTTTGTTGACTCCAGAGTAAGTGCATGCGTCTGTAATTTGATGAACGTTTGGTGTTCCAGAAAGTAGGAGGTCATTCCAAAATTCTATGTCATCAAGAGGAGGACTTTTTAAAAGTGTGTGGGGTGGGAAGAGAATACTCTGCTGCAGTCAATGAAAGCATATTTTTTTAAACAAAATGTCCCCATGGCAAGGAGGGGCTGGGGATGAAAATGTGTGGGGACAGCCTCCCTCCCTGCCTGGAGCACCAAGGTCCCAATCCAACTTGCATGCCTAGTCACACAGCTCAGCTTTGTGTGACTAAAATAATATTTAGTTTGGCTCTCTGCTTATCTTAAAAAGGCATTGTGGAGATCACACGGTGCAATCACGGTGGGTCTTGCCAGGCAATTGCATAGTCAGTGTGAACTTTTCTGCCTGGGAACTAGCCAATCCCCCAGAGAAATTCCTGCACTCATTACATCTTTTCCTTGTCCTCCTCAGGTTGTTGGCATAGAGTCAAGGCAAAGCTCTTCCATGCTCTGACGTCCCAGGTAGGCTCATACCTTCACCTGCTTGAAGATTGCTTTGGTGAATTACTCTTAGAGCTCTAGAAAAGTAGGGTTTAGTGATCTTCCTCATTGTTCCATTTTATTTTAAAAGCAGCTAACCATTTCTGAACTTTGCTTTGCTTGAGTCTTCAATAAATATGTTGAAGCTGCTAAGTTTTCTTGCCTAGCTTAGAGTTAGTCTTATTCATATGCCTGGCAAACATGCTAACCAGGGTGTTTATGCAGCCTTTCTAAATTTATACAGACTTTTCTATACTGTCCTCCATAGTCAATTTTGCCCTCAGAATGGTTTACAAGATTAAAAATACAATAAAATAATAAAATGGCAACCTAATCAGAATACATTGTTATTATAATGATACATTTCAGCGGTACTACACCTGAGCCAATCAACAAGAATAAAAATAAAGTAAATAATAAACAAAAGTAAAATAAACATAAACAGCTAGAAATAATAGCTTTAATAAACAAACTGTGACCTGGCAAGTACATAAAAGCAAGTAGAATATGTTTTTAAAAATATATCACTTCATTAAAATATCTGGAGAAAAAAAGGGTTTTGCTTGGCACTGGAAGATGCATAATATTGGTGTCTGGCATATTTCACTGGAGAATGAATTCCATAAATGAATCTCTGAAAGGGGGCCTATCTTTTTCCATATATAAAAGCCATCATCCTATTTTCTTACATGGGCAGGATAAGGAAATTAAAAACACATGAGTTGACAACACTACCTGTGAAGAATATAGCCAAAGGGATGTTTTACAGTCAGTCCAACCTTGCAGATTTGTAAGTGCAAGCACACCAGTTTGTCCATCGCTCTGGAAAATTCATAGTGCCCTTTTCCCAATGCTTAAGGGAAGCTGGGGAAATCCACCATGGTTTCAGAGTTTTCTATGACTGTAACCCTCAGAATGCTCAATGGCCCTTCCTTCCTTCCTTCCTTTGTCACTTTATTTTACTTCTTAGAAATTATACATAAATGCAAGTATATCACGGGGTAGGGAGCTACCAACCATAGGCTAAAGGGCAAAGATGTGAATTTGGATATTTTCATATTTTTCATATTTTCCTACTTCTTAGGATATTTATGCAAATTGACATTCACTAATATATACTAGCAGTAGCATGCATCAGTTCATGTAACTTTATGCGTTTGCAAATGTGCATGAGTGCTCATGTAAGCTATTACCAGTAGAATGCAAATTCCACAAAAACGCAGATTCCATTGATGAGAACACAACAAAATGAAAGACGCCCGACAATGCATGATACACTTATAGAATAGATTTAACAAAAAACATAAATCAATAACCGTGCCCACCAAGGCCTGTCAATTGCTGAGGCACATTGAGAGCCATTAACAAACAAAGAACCATCCTTCCCCAATCTTTCAAATCAGCTGGACTACAATGCCCATCACTTTAGCCCACATGGCCAATTCGCATGCCTGCTGCTGGTAATGGGAGCTGTAGTTCAACATACCATTTTGAGGAAGGCTACTGCATCATGACAATCTGAGCCAAACAGCAGCTGCTTTGCCATCACTAAGGTGCTGCTTGCGATTGTTTGGACACTTCTGTGTGTGACGATCAGGCTGTAAGAAAGTCTTTTCATAGGGAACATTTATAACAATGGAATAATTGAAGCAGAGGCTAAAATGCCAATCAAGGCACAAGCCTGGTCTACTTAGCACATAATATGCATTTTTGAAAGCAGGCTAATTACATAATTACCTAATTACATTTCATTTGAAAGGGCCATTCTTCTCTTTAAGACAATTAATATATTTGTTTAGTAGAAAGGGAATTGGCTGGGTTAGGAAAAGGTTCTTATTTATCACAGAAGCAAAAAGTTTCCAAACAAGTTGTTCTGCTCTCTGATTTCACTGCTTTTTAAAGAAAGGGGACAATGTATGTGGAATGGGAAAGGGGCGGGTGTGGTGTGGAGGAGTCAGAACAGCAGGAATTGCTTGAGTAAGAATTGGTTTGGGTCAAAAGATGCAGGACTGGACTTTCACTTGGAGAGAAAAACATCAGCATTACTTAAGCTCCTGTATAATTTCTTGTTTCTTTCGAAACTTTCAGGTCAGAGTGCCCCTACTGGCTTTCTGCCCCTTTGTCTTCACCACGAGGTTTTCGGCATAATGTAGTGAGCAATTCCTGGAGCCATTATTCCAGTCTATGTTTCAACACTGTTACTTCCCCGACAGTGCAAACCTGAACCAGTTCACTTGGAAGTAAGCCTGAGGTAGTTCAATACGGCTTATTCCCAGGTGCTCTTGCTAAATCATCAAGCCCAGAGAACAGTGGCAAGGGTTTGTTTTATTTTTGTAATGCACATCTTATGCATAGGATTGTTACCTTCCATGAGTCTGTGGGATGGGTCAGGCAATCAACTATAAAAACAAATGTAATCTGAGTCAGCTTCATAGAAACAAGGAAAAAAGTGGGGATATACATCCATATTCCCCAAGGTCAACCAATGAGTGCAAGTACATGTGGCAGGTAACTCTGTTTACCAAATGCAGCCCATACACACAAAAGAGCATTTGCTTTAAGCAGGATGGCAGGGCCTTAGGAAATGGTCGCCTCCATCAGTTCTGAGAAGGCTGAATACATACTTTCATTTGGAAGGAAGGAGCTATGAAATAGCCATAAAGAGTTGTCTAGATGGGCAATTCCTCTCTCTTCCTCAGCTGGAATTTAGGGTGGTAAAAATAAAACACAGCATTGTAGGTTTTGCTAAAATAAAGCTAGCTAAGATGGTAAAAACTGATGATGGGTCTGGGGAGATATTCAGCATATGATGCAGTAGAACAATTACTTAGGGAAAATTATACCAATGTTCACCTAAAGATTTCCTAACTGAAAAGTCTTTTCCCGTTCACTTTAATGGATGGAACAGATCTGCTTGTCACTGACTTAACAGAGTGCTTTGTGAGCATTGCTTTTTGATCAGGGTGACTGTGGAAGTATTCTTGTTGTGCATTAACAGCCCAATCCCACACCTGTGTGCTCAGCAGGGAGCTCAAGTAGGGCTTGCTTCCAAATAGGGCTTATTCAGGCACTTGATTGCTGATGTAGGCAAGTCCTGAAACTGTCAGTAGAAGTAAAGTTCATTGGCACATGTGCACAGAATGGCTGCTTTAGTATTAAACTCATTTTTAGTTGAAGCGTGTTTAATGGTCAACCGCCTGTTTTTGAATGCACAATGCCAGTCCCTGCTAGCTACCAACTGTACATTTCTGATCTTGAATCTTGAAGGAATCAAAGCAGAAACAACACCTTGGAGCTGATTCTGACATTCAGTGTTACTGACTCAAAACAGGAGTTACCCATAATTTAAGACACATCCATTGAGTTCTATTCCAATCCTGATGCATTCATTTATTTGTGGGAAAATAAATACCTGGGTCACTGCTTTGATCTGAACTCCTTAACCTTTTCAAGTTAACATTAGAATGCATCTCATTCAAGTAAATTATACACCAGATTCTCCAATAATTTTTTCTGTCTTAAGGAGAACGAAAATCATACAGAAATTAGGCTGTAATCCCTTACACATTTATCTGTGCATAACTCCCACTGAATATCACGTGACTTGCATCTGAATAGACACTCACAGAATGTCTCCATTAACTGTGGGGAGGGAGGGTGCGCCACGAAATACTGCCAGCTGGGTTGCTACTGTTGAGGGTTCCAGCCCCCCTCCTACAGCCTCTCCTTCCTCCTGGTCTTCCTTTCCCCCCCTCCCCACCAACACTAAGTCAGATTTCTGTTCCCGTTGTCCTCCTTAGGATGTTCTCACCTCCATTTTGTTATTTTGTTTTTGTTTTTTTTTGGGTGGGGGGGAAGGTTTTGGATTTGCTTGTGCTCTAGCCCAGCTACCTTGAAGTCTTTTATTTCTCCATTGTTACCCTTGGAGCTGTTTTTAAAGAGTTTTTCAGCTTGAACCCAGGACACTCTACTCTTTAAATATCTATGTCTTTATTCTTCCTCCTTCCTCCCTTTCTAGCCTTTTCATTCCAGGGCAGTCAACAATCTGTGCCCTTAAGTCCTTATGAGGCTACTTTGGAGGGGATTCCCTCTTCAAAACTTTGGAGTTATCCAGTGTCATTTGATACCTCCCTGCTGTAGATGGGTTCCGTTTTTGTTACTGCTCCATGGCTGCAGGGAGACTTGTGCTGGAAACAGAGGGAACGTCGATGCTTCCTGTTGTGTTTCACAACTGTTCTGAGCGTACAGAAAACATGTGTCACGGCGATCATGTAAAAACAATTGCCTGTATCCATCTACTATCTATCTACTAACGTGAGTCATGATCCTGGGTATTTAGTGTTTAAAATCAGTCTTGTAATAGTACCTTTGAATAGCTCAGTGACTAGCTCCTGTGACTGAAGATGAAAATGTTTATTCCATGCTTCTTAATTCCACAGACGCATTCCCAGAAGCCACACCCATGTAATTAGATGTGTGAAGAAGTAAACATGTCTCTGTCTATTTTGAAACAAGGATGCTAGTAGGGCAAGCTTCTAGAAGAATTTTCACGTATTTCATGTATTGTTTCTGTTAAAAAGTATTTGCATATTCCTTTCCATTTTTATTTTTTACGTTTTACCTTCTACCTTGGACTCTTGGACCCTTAAGACCTGACTCGCATAGTAAAAGGCTAAATGTTTTTAATAAAACCCTGTTTTAGCAGGATATCCTGGTATCTTCTAAGAGGAAGACTGCAGATCCTTCTATCCAGCACTGATTAGAATTCATCTGGAGTACTGTGTCCAGTTCTGAGCACCAGAGTTTAAGAAAGATTCAGAGAAGCTGGAAGGGGTTCCGTGGAGGACAACAATGATGATCCAGGGACTGGAAGCAGGGACTGGAAACAAAGCCCTACAAGGAGAGATTGAAAGAACTGGGCATGTTTATCCTTGAGAAGAGAAGACCGAGGGGAGAAATGATAGCCCTCTTTAAGTGCTTAAAAGGCTCACATAGGGGAGGGCTATGATCTTTTCTTGACCATTCCAGAGTGCAAGACACAAAGAAAAATGGGCTTAGGTTACAGGAAGGGTTCCAGCTGAATGTCAGGGAGAATTGCTTGTCTTTTACAGCAGTGCAACAATGGAACCGTTTACCTAGGGAGGCTGTGGGCTGTCCCACACTAGAGGCATTCAAGATGCAGCTCAACAGTCATCTGAGAGGATGGTTTAACTCAGAGTCCTGCATTGAATAGAGGTGGACACAATGGCCTTCTCGGCCCCTTCCAAGTCTACTATTCTATGATTCTGTGAAATGAATCAGTCTGCTATGGACAGATTGAAGCAGTACCCCCAGTCCAATATGCTTAAGCCAGGCTTCTCCAGCCTGATGACCTCCAGAAGTTCTAGACTTCAGTTCCCATTAGCCCAAGCCAATGGTCAAGATTGGGAGTTGTAGACGAAAACAACTCGACTGCACCAAGTTGCCAGAGGCTGGCTTATGTCAACCTGTGGTTCAGTTTACAGGAAGTTGCCTGATACTGATTCAGTCCATCCAACTCCATATCGCCTTCTCTACACTGACTACTCTATGGTGGCTCTTTAGGGCAGCTTTCCCCAAACTGGTGTTCTGGTTCCTACAAATCAGTGCTCAAACTGACTGACGATGAAGGGAGCTGTAGTCCAATACATCTAGAAGGCATCTGGTTAGGGAAGGCTCCCCTAGGGTTTTAGGCAGGAGTCTTGCCCAGCCCAACCTGAAGCCACCAAGGACTAGATCTGGCATCTTCTGCATACAAAGCAGATGTTCTAAAAGGGAGTGATGCATTCTAACAATATGATTGTTGGTCTGTTACTGGGAGTTACAACTGCACTCATTCCTACAGATACCTCAGAGCTGAAAAACCAACTTTGATTTAAACAGTGTGTATTTTTGCATGTGTGTGCGCCAACAAATGTGGGCGCATGTGTATACTCTGTGTGTGTGTGTATAATACGGTTTTAAACTGAATGTGTGAAGTGACATTTTGATTTAAAACCCTCTGCAGAATAGCCAACAGCACAGGAGCTTATCCTGCAGATTGAACACTGCCTTATTTCCTCCACAGCCCTGCAATTCAAAGATCAATAGACCAGACATAAAGCTGTTTTTAAAAAATGCCATCCCCAACAGTTGCTACAAACTCAGAAATAATGTTCTCCAATTTATTTTTTAAACATTTTTTCAATGCTTGGGGAAGAGTTCATGCTTCAATGGAATCAAAATCTTGGCCCATTGGCATGAGAAACATCTTCCCCAAATAAATCAAAACCTTGGCCCATCTTTATAAGAAACATCTTCCCCAAACACGTAATTTTGTGGTGTTTGTTTATTGAATAAGGTTTCAACAACCTCTGTTTTTGTGCCTTTGGGGGTGAGGTGGGGCAGAAGGCCTTCACTTGTAGGTTTTGGAGATGGGCAACACAAACCTATGTGCCAATTTGGGGAAGGGATGCACTGCCCGGGACCCGTGTGATGGTTACTATGTCCTGTGCATGCTGCACTCCGAAAGGAAGAGGGAGTGGGGTGCATCCTATTCCTGAGGTAGAGCAGCTTGTAGAGAGCAAGGAAGACACTGCAAAAGTAAAATGAGCAATGTGCAGACCTTGAACTTGCATGCACAGTAGAGCTTTTGGAGGAAGTAAGAAAGAAGGGGATAGTACCATGTAAGTGCTCTGCCAGGGCTCTTACCTTAGCCTCAGCCTGCCCCCGGAGCGGGAGGAGGGAGGAAGCGACTGCAGTGCAGGTAAACACCCTCACACCTTGGGCACTGCCCTGGAGCATTCCATGTGCCATGGCTGTCCATACTGCTTCATGAGTGCTGCGAAGCAGATGTGGCCAGGTGTGCTCACCCAGCTGTGGCAATGGCTGGAGTGTGGTTCAAATCAAAGCTTAAGAAAGAAGGAGGGGTGAGGGCTTGAAGTTGCCCATCAGTGGTTAGCTCACTCTTCTCTACTACGGTGAGATGTCCTGTATTTCAAGTATAATTATTGTTTTTAAATGTGTGCGTGCATGCCAGTGTTACACAAATCAGTGTCCCTTTTTGCCTTTTTTCAATGAAGAGTTTCCTCATTTAGCAATGTGTAAGTAGCAAACCATTCCACATCCCCATCACTAATTCATCAATTGCACCAAACTAATTCTTATGTCGTCCATTTTTAGGCTTGTTGGGTGTGAAGTGTTTCTAGCTCTGTGGTCCAACTTTCTCTCTTTTTCCCCAATTCCTGTGGTCAGGATTGAAAGAAGTGTGGAACTGACTTCTCCAAGCTTAAAGGCACTTTTCCAGTTCCACTGCCCACAACTGCCCCCAGACCATCACTCTGATCAGATAGAGTGAGCTGGTCGTTGCAGGTGGCAGATGCTGGGCGGAGGCAGCAAGACACTGGAGAAGATGGGTGTGTGCCAAGCAGCCTGCCCTGTTCTCCCCAAGCAAGCTGTCGCATTCAGGAGTGGTGGAGGAAACACTCTACCGCTACACCAGTCAGCTTTTGTACATGGGATGGGAAGAGGCTTCAAGTTGCTCTTTTGCCTCAGGCAGCAAAATATCTCGGGCTTACTCTGACAGGTCAAGCAGCTTGCTCAGGGGTGGGAGGAAGAAGGTCTCTTCTGCATGACAAGAAGGATGAAAGACATCACCCCAAAAGAGGTCGAAATATAACACTGAATGTCATAATGTTTGCACATGGTAATGAATATGTATTTATGCAAATGTAGAAAATGTTATATTGTTAAATACATCTCAGCAGAGTGTGACCAAGCGACCTGGTGTGCCTGCCTGTTCATCCTGGTGCTCAGGTACGTCGTGTTGGTGGGTCACCATTCTTAAGGCCCAATCAGTCAAGCAATCAGTCACCAACCCATAAACACATTCGTGTTCTTCTGGTTTAAATTGGCATTGGAAGGGAGAGCCCTTCAAACAGAAGGTACCTTCAATTAAAGGACAGTCCTTTGGAAATGAGGAAGCCTGGCCAACCCTCCAAAGCAGCATCTGATGCAGTGCGAAGGACTGTCGCGGGAAACAAGGCTTGCCTGCACATGGCGTACATAGAATACTTGTAGGTGTATTCAGCCTACAGCCTTGGATCCAGCCCTGTGTAAATTAATCCATCGTGTGACTTTATTATGCACAGACACTGAGATACTTTTTGTATCATGCTCTATGAGAATTAGGAGAAGGATAAATATAAAGATTTAAGAAGACGCCCCAGGACTGTGTGCTCATGGGAATGTAAGATCAATGACATAAACCTCCTGAGAGATTCCTTCTGCAGCACATTGAAAGGAAAAGCAACAATATTTTTTTCAGGA
Organism: Varanus komodoensis; assembly: GCF_004798865.1. Taxonomy (NCBI): domain Eukaryota; kingdom Metazoa; phylum Chordata; class Lepidosauria; order Squamata; family Varanidae; genus Varanus; species Varanus komodoensis. The sequence continues at coordinate 106,944,546 of NW_025335268.1, read as the reverse complement.
ACAGATAAATAAAAACCTCCCTGCATGTCTCCATATGCCTAGTGTATGTATCTAAATGCTATGCAGAATTCTGCCATTAGCTAATAATAGCATTAGCAGTTCAGAAGTGTGTGTGTGTGTGTGTGTGTGTGTGTGTGTGTGTGTGCGTGTGCATGTGTGTATGTCTTTAATATTTGGTCTTAGCAGCTGATAATGTAAAATAGGGTGGCATTTGGAGGCATAGGATGCTGCCAGTCTCTGGGGAGAGAAAGGTGTTAACTTCTAATAGCTTTTCAGTAATAGCCAAGCATCTGCAGTCCCCCATAAAAAAGGGTTTTTAAAAATTAATAGAGCTGAATGTGCTTCACACTGAGGAGAATGCCAGATTAATAAGCGCATTAAGGACCGCTTTGGATTGGAAATAATTATGGAAGATGACAAGGAGCAGAGGTAGCAATGGTGGTGCTTTCAGGAATGCATTTTAAAAAGGAGTTTAAAGAGCCTTCAGATGTTGGTATTATCCTGCGTGACCAAATTAAGAGCAAATGAGAAAAGTTTATCTGGCATTTTGGAGTATTGAAAGGGCTTAGTGTTATAAATTATACAGTATGGGGATAGGTAGCGGTGTGCAAATTCATGTTAAACATTATTGGCAGTTTAAATAGCAGCTGCTTTATGAAGCCCTAAGTGTTTTAAATTTGGGAGGCAAAGAAATTTGGCGCACACGGGCAAAATATGTTTGACTGTTATCTGTGCATGCATTCTTTTGTTTAGAGGTTATTATTATTTCCTGTTTGTATGGTAGGTATAAAAATAGAATAAGGTTGACTGGGGCAAAGTTGTACCTGCCAGGGATTCTATGCTCTGCTTGAGAACTTACACCATTGAATTTAGTGAGACTTCTCAAAAAGAAATGTATTAAGGGCTAAGAGTATTGCTGAAATTAAAGGCATTGGTAACCCTGATCCTATGAACATTTATCTGGACATCCAGGTGAGTTCCATGAAGTTTTACCTCAGTAAAGTCCACATGGGTTCCTTGTGGTTTATCCCAAATGGGAATGTAGAAATGGTGGTGTAGTGGAGTCAAGGCTCACAGGGATGCAGTAAGATCACTGCTTGATTAGCATTATCCCTCTGAGCTTAGCTGCAATCCTTGCAGTAGGTGCGTGGAGTAGGGGTACTGTTCTCTGTTGTCATGAAAAGTATTTTGGGTGTTTTGGAATGGACAACTAAGACTCATTGCCTTTGCAAAAGGTCTCCCCTCGCTAGAGATGAAGAATGCTAGAACTGGACTGTTGATGTGGGTCAACACAGTAGGCTGCATTTTTGGTATCTTTTTAGGGTTATGAGTACAGGGACTCTCATATGAAGGTCTGCATATCAAGATGTGTCGCTACACCACTGTGCAGAGAGAAATGCAACCATGGGGTTTAGCTGTATCCTTCAGTTCAGTCACAGAATTGGGCCTGTGCACTTTGGATGGCATTCAGACAGTAAGCAGATGGAAAGGGATAGATTTGTTCTTCAGATCTGGAGGGTACCATATTTTAAGCTTTATCACTGGCACAAGTGATGACAATCGCAATATAAATATAAGGACAGATTATAGACAGGAAATGTGCTCGAAGCAGACTGACGTTCTAGGCACCATCCACTTCTAAGAACTCCATCCATTCACGAATAGACTGTTTTCAAATAAATTATTTCTTTTATCCCTGCACACCAAATATATTTGCAACATCACAGAAAGGAACTATAGAAATGCAAGGAGGGTAGAATGCCAACTTTTTGTGATATCATATTCCTCTTTTTATTTACCTGCTTTTCAAAGATGACAAACCACTATCTCCTGTGTTTCTTGCAGTTACTATTCATCCAGACTTGTTACCCAAAATTAGCAGTATATTTCACAGAAAATACAGTTCTGCATTATTTCAGGAGCTGCTTCAGGAGATGAATTCAATGAACATTTTATGCACAAGGCACATGTGCTTAGAGATTACTCTCTCTGCAATGTGTTGATCAGGCCAGCCAAAATTCACAGAGGAAAAGAAAATATTAAGGAGGCATTGTGTTTCCATTTTTCCTTGCTTTTTGAGGCTTTTTTTAATGCCGATGTTAATGATTAAGTAAAAAGAACTATTAAAAATCCAAACAAGGGTATAATTAAGACTCCATGCCAATGTTTGGAAGAAAAGTCCATGAAACTTTTGCAACACTATTTCAGATGGATTTAAACAAACACCCCCCGCAAATAATCAACACTTTAAATAATAGTTGGCATGTAGTTTTTACCCAATTTCTTGATGTTATGTCTACATGAGTGGGTGGAAAGACTGAAAATGAAGGCGATTGAAATATTTGATATCATGGAGTTTAGGCTGGTGTGGCAAGACAACAAAATTCTAACAACCATCATTAAACTGTTCTTCTGTGCACTGTGTAGGCAACATGCTGGAGACTCATTATTTCAAATCCAACTTCTCAAAGATTTATTTTTCTTTTGAAACAATTTCTGACAGCTTTTGATCTTCTAAACGGGGGGAAAAATGAAAGAAATCTGTTTCTCGAGCGTATTAATAGCAAAGGAATTTCTGGATGCAGCAAAGTAAGGAACTGAATATAATAGCATCCCAGTTTTATTCATCTTCAAAGAAAACCAAATATATTTTTGACACTAAAAATAAAATAAAATAGGATACCCTACAGATTTTGAAGGGATGGGATAAACCTCTTTCCACAAGAAAAGATGACAAGAAATTCATCTTGAAGGACACTCTCTTTGCCTCTGTCCATTTAATACACTTACAAGCCAGCTGTCACAAAGTAATCTGCCTTTTACATCTGAAGCAAAATTACTATACAGTTGAGAAAGCTCATGTGCTTAATAGTTTTAGTCCTTTTTTTTTCTCCCTTTGCTCACTTTATAGGTTGCAACCCTTTATATCTACAAATATTCAAATGTGTTTAATGGCCTAAAAATGCCTAAAATACTGATTTCATTCAAGGATTGGACACACTTTACATTTCATCCCTTTGTTGCTGTCCCAAAGGTAACTGTTTCATCTATTTCTGGGTAGCACACGCCTTTCTCTAAGCAGGGTCCAATGCAAATTCACCAAAGGTAAGCAGCTATCTAGCAGACTGGTGATGGAGGTGATAAGAGGCAAGCTCAAGCACAAGCTAGCTTGTCGAATATTTATTTATTTTCCTCGATTTTCATTGCATCTGAAAAAATATCAAGGGCTAGTGAGGAATGCTGGGAGTTCTAGGATTTTGTTCAGTCTAAAAATACTTGGGATTTTGCGCTGCTAAAAGTGCCTGGGCCTATTTGCCTCAGGTCTTGTTAAACATTACATGTCATACCTGTACTCCAGGCAGTGGAAACTAGTCCAGTTGTGCATGACCAGGGCAACCTGTACATTGCAGGTACTAAGTTTGGCTAATTCCAAGTATAGAGGCTCTCTTGAATATTTGCTTAGCCACTGCTTGTATAGTCTTTGCTTAAATGCTGGTTTTCTCATGGGCTGCTTCCAAAAGACATTTGGCGCTTACAGTCATAAGCTTAGCACCAGCTGTTAGCAGAAATGTTAACCCTGAGTGTCTGGCATAAATTTGATTGGAATCAGTAAATGCTCATGGCATCTCAGGAAAGTGGAGAACCAATAAAAGTCAGTAGGATTAGACAGTGCTTAGATACAGGGGAGAGCGGGGAAAGGGAGTAGGGCTGCAGAGAGTCAGTTGTGGATATTGAAGCACACACATGGAAATTCATTCCACCACCCGTTCTTATCCTCAGGCTGATGGTCCACAATGGGGCAGCCAACCTCTGCAAGGATGAGGAGCTTTGATCTCCGGAAATGCTGAGTGTCAAATGGTGAGTTTCCCCCCACACAGATATGCAGCCATGGGGAACCCTACACCTGTGAATTCTTGCTGGCTGTGGAAAAAGCAACAACAGTCAGAAGCCCAGTCGGAAGAAAAGTAAGCAATCAAAGCTAAGCAGAAAGGACTCTGACCAAAATGCTTTTGCTTCTCCAGAGCTATGGAAGTCTTTGGACTGGCTGACTCTGATATAAGGACATGGAATTGCTACTTTTCTACCTGATGATACCTGTCAGAGCAGACAGTGGATCCTGGAGCAGTCATGTTCTAGAAGTTATCAGACCTCACCTAACTGATCTTCAGTGAAGGCTTGCCTTTTGCCCATGTGTTCTTGGGCTGGCGAACATCCCCTCTCCCCAGTAAAAACAACAGCAACAAATCGCTGATCCATGACAAGGCATGCATTTGTGGTGGCCCGGGGTTTTTGTTTTGCTTTTTATAGGAGTGCCGTTATTTGTAAATCCGGTGGGAGGTATTTCTGAATAGTGGAGGGGCAATGCCTTTCTTTCCTATTTTGCACCTCTGCCAGTGGCAGCTACTTTGACACCGTGGTTCGTGTGTTGAGCTAAGACTGGGAAGATCCTTGCTCTAATCCCTACTAAGAACTGAAGCTCAGTGGGTGACTTTGGGCCACACAGTTTCTCTTAGCTTAACCTATCTCACTGGCTTGCTGGGAAAATTAAATAGTGAGGGAGAACAGTGTACTGCACCTTGAGTTCTTTGAATATAAATAAATATATGCTGCTATAGCTTATCCAGACATTTTCCCTGCATAACAATTCCAACTCTTGGCCTTAGCAGCTGCCATTACTTTGCTCCTCCCTGCCCTGTACTTTTCCTCTGATATGATCCTGCTTAGAAATTTTATAAATGAGAGAAAGAAAAAGCTGATGAAACACAGTAAGCCCCAATATCCAACATTTTCAGATATTCCCATCTCCCAAATTGCAAAAGGGTTTCAGTCTCCAATTTTTCCGTGTACTAACTGAACAAGGCAGAAGCTGAAAGGACTAATCTCCATTTTGTTTCATGCGTGCAGACACATTCACACTGCCACTGTCCCATGGAAAATCATTTAGATTTCAGGAATATGCAAGGAACAAAATAGGGAGGTAAATATTATAATGGGGAAATGGGTGTGAATCCTTGAGAAGATAGCTGACATCTACTTTGTCACTCGGAGCCTAATTCCTTCCCTTGGAGAGCAGGAGGCCAAACCTGGGGCAGGTGCCATTGCAGAAGAGGGGGAAATGGCTTTGACAGAGGAGATGGTACCCAGAAGTCGCAGGAGAAGTGAAGGCATTTGTCCAAACCATGGGTCATATTGCTAGGGCCTAGCAGGGCCACTTGAATTGCTCTTTTGCAAAATTATAACACCAGAGCATCTGAAGGCAGAGTTGACTAGGAGGGACGTCATGCAATATTACTTTTACCAGACCCAGTTACCCAGAGTGATAACAGATCACGCTGCACTACTGCTGTTGTTTAGCACAAATGTTACTGATACACATGCAAAACAAAGAAAGTGCAATTTAGCATTCTTAATAGCATCCAAAAAGAAGTTTAAAAAATCTACAGGGAATATTATTGCAAAAGATTTTATTCACCAGCTGAAAGTAACATCTGGATCTGGTTTGTTGAAGCAATTTTTTGATAGCACAAATTATTGCCTAATAAAACAGCTTGGTCTGGAGCCTACAAAGAAAAGGGTAACAATTTTGAGACTTTGTAGTAAATGACATGCTGGAGCCCTACAGATAGCAGTGGCCACTCCTTGTGCTTGGCTTCATGAGAGGCAATTAAACTTTATACAAGATGGTTGTCAAAGCAAGTGGGAAGTGAGGAGAGTTGGGAGAGACTGGGTGGCAAAATGAGAAAAGCTTTGTGTGGGAAGTGGATGCCGAGGCCGTCTGTGGAAGCACTAGCATGCACTGCCCCCTCCCTGGTGGCTTGAGGTCTGTTTCTTTCCATCTGTCTCTGAGCTTCATCACAGAGCCTGGAAGGACAAAAGGCATAGGGAGGATTTCCAGAATTCAGCTCTGGCTAGGCCGGGACAGGAAAACTGTGGCCTTCAACGTATTTTGACCTCAACTCCCTGAATCCCTCATTGTGTTGGCAAGGACTGATGGGAGTTGCAAGACAAAACATCTGGAGAGCTACAGGTGGCCCACCCCTGGGCTGGAGGAGCCATGCTTTCACCCCCTCCTCACCAATTCTGGAGGGAAGCCTCACCCAACCTGGTGCCCTCTAGCTATGTTGCTGCTGCTGCTGCTGCTGGACAACAATTCCACATCATCCTATGAGGATTGGAGCTGCCGGAGCTGGGGGGTGGGAGCAGCTGCAGATTATGATGCAGTAAGGTGCAGTTGTACTCTAAGACTCTGGGTAAGAGCCTGCAGAGGGCTGCAGGAAGCTGGTGTGGTACTACAAATGGAGAGAAGTGTTTAGAGTGAAGGAAGATCTTCCAGGAGTTGCCATAACCCAACAATTTTATCAAGAGGCTTCTATATGCACCTCCATGTAGCAGCACATCTATTAAATATTATACCAGCAACATCCTCCTGAAACTTCCAGTATGATAATGTAGCAATTCCATTTTGGTAAAGGTTTCCCTCAAACATGCATGCTAGCTGTGTCTGACTGTAGGGGCAGCGCTCATCTCCGTTACAAGCTGAGAGCCAGCATTGTCTGAGAACACTTCTGTGGTTATGTGGCCAGCATGACTAAATGCTTTTGTGCAAGAACACTGTTTCCTTCCCACCAAAGTGGTTCCTATTTATCTATTTGCATCTGCATGCTTTTTAACCGCTGGGTTGGAAGTTGCTGGGGCAAGTAACGGGAGAGAACTCCCTTATGCAGCACTGGGGATTTGAACTGCTGACCTGCTGTTGACAAGCTCAGCATCTGAAAAGTATTCAGGTGCTTTCATAGCAGGTACCATAAAAGCCCAGCAAACTAGAATTCAACAGTTCTTATCTTTTGGCTGATCTCTTAGGAGAAGCCCCTACAGGTCTTCCAAACTGCAGATAGCTTTGACTTTTCATCTGTCCAGTCAACCATTCCCTTCTTTGTCCTGAATTTCTGGCTAAATTTAAAATCCCCATCCCCTACCCCACCCCAGTGCTGCAATTCATTCTTACTGTTTCTTTTCTTCCTCCACTGTTTGTGGGGATGGATGTTGCTTTGGCACTAGGCAGTTATTCTAGATGGCTCCTGAGAGTCTTGCCTGCCATACAACTTTATTTTACTACTATTAAAGTGATGCAAGACTAGCCTATGCAAATCAGCACAAGAAACAGGCTTGTATAGTCTGAATAATGGTAGCTGATTGAGATGTCTAACCTACCAAAGGTTTGGATGGAACCTGATCATTCCATTCAGTTTTTCATTGCTCTCTGGGGTTCATTAACTCTTTGATTTACAATACAGGACTAAGGTGCAATTCCTAGCAATATGCCAGTTATTCAGAAACAACCAAGGGGAATGGTCATTTAATGCATCAGTTGATCTACAGAATTTGCAGACAGGATTGGGAATGTGAACCAGATTGGCCCATTTGTAAAGAAAGTGAATTTTCTGAACATGGGAAAACCATTGTAATCAGATTCTGAACTGTAAGGCACAATGGATTGTCATAAAGCCTGGAATGGAATTTGACTCCTCAAGCACATTAACGTTCTATTGGATTAAGAGGTCTAATGTGTATTATTTTATTTTGTTCCACTTTTCTCTAAACCTCCAAGATCAGGTATTGGCCTTTGATGGAATCAGCATGCCAATTCTGAAAGACCATTTGTCTTTCCAAATGTGCATTCATGTGTTAAACCAGACCAGTGTGCACACCCCTACAGTCATTCCACAATACCCACAGCATAATCACATTTGATACACATACTTATGAGCTCTGCCTTGTAATAATGAGTACAAAAAGAGAGAGCTTGTTAACTATGGAAACTGCTGCATTTATGAAAATTTGGCTATACATCAGTGATACTACTATCCAGGAATAAGTATATCATTGATACCGAACAGGCAGTATTTTCACGCAAAACATGTGGGTATGTGGTTGCTAAAAACCATAACTGCAGCTTTCACAGCCTCTAAGGTAAAATATTTAAGGGTGGGAGTTTTTTCTTGCAGAAATGAAGACTAGAGAAGGTCTATATAAGGTAATTTTAATCAGGATCATTTCACCATTACATCCTTGACTTTCCTTCTTTCTCCACTGACAAACATCTGTTGTATATTTGTGAGAAGCTCTATGAATATATAGATGTATACATGGAAAGTTCTTCCATGCAAGGAAGGATTCTGCCCAGTTTGAATACCCGTTCACATGTAGGAACTCTCCAGGCATGCAGAGGTACATGTGGAAAAGTCCTTTTCGTGAACCTCTGCCTGGAGGTTATTCAGGGGCTGGAATACAGACCACAGCTCCAGCAATGATAGGGCTAGCCCAGGTGACCTCCTGTGCACATGTTTAATGTGTGGGGTAAAACACTTGTCCTTAAAAGTCCTACCTTGTTCTCTAAAGCAGCATTTAGTTATTTCCCAGAAATAGACAAACTGAAGCCAACAAATGGCCCTTCAAAAAGTTACCATTTCCTATCGTTGTTGACAGAAGATATTTTGATCCTTAGCATACCTTTCATTTCAAGGTATTTTGTCCCTCTTGGGTTTCATTTAAATGGTGCCTATTAAGTTGTTTTAGAATCTGAGAGGCCTCTGACTACCCACTACATCAAACCCACTTCTGCTATGGATTTCAAGATCAATGCAAACCAACCTAAAATATGAAAACAAGACAAAACAAGCCAAAATATGATTCTCATGTATAGAGGGAGGGAGGGAGGGGGAGGGAGTAATCTGAGTTGTCATTTCATTCGCACTGATGATAGTCTTGAAGCAAAACAGAACAGCATATCTATTTCATATTCCAGATTCTAATAAAACAGGTAATGATGGAAACATCCATAGTCCATTTCAAGTGAAATATTAAGAACTTGTTATTCTGAAATATGAATACTTTGGCTAAAAATGAGCAAACTGGTTCCCTGACATGTCCCATCTTGCATTCATTTTAATCTGTTCATTCTGTGAAAGTCTGAGTGAGAATTTAGACACACACTCACACCCCCATACAGCCATTTTAACAGAGCTATTTTCTCCTTCTAATTATGTATTCTTTACTTATTAATCAGTGCTACAATTTCCTCTGACATTTAACATGGGCATGTGTTATTTTCATTCATTCCACAAGTTAGTAATTCACTGTATCACTATACACATGGCAAAGACATTGCAAATGTAAATAAATATAGGCATATCAGGTTTAACCACTTTTCTCAGAAATAATATCTTTTTTTCTCCCACCCCCCTTTTCCCCCCCTTTTTGTGGTGTAACTTGCAATCAAACTGAATGTCATCACAGCTTCAGAAAGAATGGGCAAGTCTCATGCAAACTTAATTTTCACACACGCACACAAATCCTGGCATTTGTGCAAAAATAATGAAGTCTCTGAAACTACAGAAAGTGGAAGGCAACTAATAACTGTATTTATGTTCTTAAGTGCTGCTCTTCATTTTCAAAATAGCATGGCTCATTGCTATTAAATAAATATCTTAATTGGCCCTTGCAAATGCAAATTTCAACGACAATATTTAATGCGGAATAACAAGATGTGTTATAAGCAACAGCTTTGCAGATCCTTTGATTGTAAATAAGAGATTAGTTTTAAATTCAGATGTGCTGAACAGGTTGGCAGAATTTCAGGTACCAGTGGATTTAGGATGCTTGCCAACCTGTGGGAAGTACATTTGTATATTTATAACACACTGGGTTCCTCCCCCACTCACCCATTCAGTCTGAATATTTATCTTCGTAAGTTTTTATAGAAAGTTTTGAATTTAAAAGTGTGTGTGGGGGAGTTCATTTCTGGATCCTTACCAACCACATTCTGATCTACTCATAGCAACTGTCATCAGGAAATACTTTTTTTTTTTTTTTGTCTCACAGCATGAGAGAAGCTGTAGGTCCAAGAAGGACCTAAATAGTCATTAAGAGGAAGGAAGTAGCAAGAGACAGTGGTCCAGAGGACAAGAGCTGGTTCGCACCACTGCAGACACTGAGGCAGCGAAGATCATTGATTCAGGCTGCAGTGCAGAAGGTGTGACTCCTTGCTGGCTCCAGGTTTTTGAAACCCATCCTTCAAAGGGCCCCCTCCACCCAGGAATCTGTCTTCTCACTGACCTTGCTATTGCTCTTACCATTGCTATCATCTGCTTGTTTGGCAGGCAAAGAGCTGGAGAGAAGAAGGCAGTGGCATCTGCTGCCCTACTTCTCACAACCACCATCAGCTGGGCCTGAGCCAGCAGGTTGCCATAATGAAGAAGAGGAGCAAGTCAGGTAGCCATGGTGAGGAGGAGGGCTCGGGTGAGGGGGCCTCTGTGGCAGGTGCATGATCACACCTGCTCTCGGCACGGGGCCTGCTGCGGCTGTATTTCCTATCAGCAAGGCTGGCTGGTTAAAGACAGACACCGTGTGCTTTGGGAACACAACAGTCTTTGCCCACTACTACCATAGCGACATCGTTCACCACATCAGTGTCTTCCTGCTTTCTTTCTCTCTGATACAGCAATCCACTCTGTGCCCGTTCAGGAAACGTCTCAATGGCCACAGTTGCACTTCATGGTAAATCGTGCTGCAATAAGCTACGCAGTTCAAGATCAGTCCCCAGAATGCCTGACTGACCAGAAGGGTTGCCGTAGATTATTTCCCCATTCCTTCTCTGCCTTCATGGCAGAACCCATCCTGTGTCCTCCTCCCAACACCCCCGGCACTCCAATTGTGACCCTTTTCATTTGCTACCTTTAAACCAAAACACTATCTCAGAGTACACAAATGGCGTTGTCATTTTAGTTTTTTTTATCTTCATTTGTCCCACAAAATGGGACAAATGTGTTTGTAATTGGCTTAGGGTTCGGGTTAGTCTAGTCTTCCACAAGTGCTCAAGGGTTAGCAACTTAATCTGTCTGAGGTACATAGTCTTCCCTGGTGAATGTCCTTGTACGTTTTACGGTTCAAAGCTAATGAAGTGCCTTTAAGTATCATAGGAAAAATGGACGAGGAAAACCTGTGTGTATCAGACAGCCAATTTGTCTCTTAGCCATCTTCTCAAGGTTAAGTTTTTAACCAACCCTTGTCACTGCCTGCTTCCATTCACCACTTCCATTCAACATGAATCACCAACAAATGCAGGAAGCAAAAATATTTGCACACATTTCATAGCTCACTTTTGCCAATACAACCCCAGTTCTCTGCTGGACATACCATGGGTTGTTCAGTAAGCAATCAGCCCGTCAGAACTACCTTGCAAGGTTAGCATGACATGCAAACACAGGTTATGGGACTACAGGCTGAAATGTCTGGACTCACAACTGAAATTTAAATGTATTTGTTTATTTGATGTTGTTTCAATTCTTTTGAAGTCTGTTCCTGATATTAGTTGGGGCCACTGTGCTGAGTTGATTAACTAGATGAAAAAATCTGAAGAATACAAAGGTAGATTTTTGATACATTATTTATTTTTAATAGAAGTAAGATGGAAGGGAGCATTTTAAAATAAGTGCAACTTCACTTTCATGCAAGAACGACACATTTTTTGCTCACTGAAATGTACATACATTATCCTAAAGTGACAGAACAATTTCCTTACTCATATGCAGATTTAATCAATGGGAATCAGTTCCTATTAAACAATCAGGATCTGTCTAACTAAACCACAACATTCCTCTTAGAGATTTTGTCGTGTGCGTGTGCATGTGTGCATGCTGGGTTTAAAAGTTTTGTTTGATTGTTTATGTAGCAAGATTATTGAGAGGTAATTTTACTAAGGAATGTATAGTTAAATAACTTTAATATGCTTCATATGAGGCTGCCTTTGAAGACGGTTCGGAAGCTGCAGCTTGTGGAATGCAGTGGCCAGATTGCTAGCAGGAACCAGAAGGTCTCAACCTGTAACGCTGATGCTGGATCCTTTGCACATACCAACTGTACCATTTAAAGGCCAATTCAAGGTTGACCTATATTGCCTTACATATCTCAGGACACCAATTTCTGATGCAGTACCTCTCCCAGTAGGATCCTACACATATGCTACAATCATCACCTTTGGCCCTCCTTTGAGTCCCTTCTTGGAGGGATATTCCGAGGATGGCAACAAGGATGGGGGCCTTCTAACACTCTCCCCAGTGAGGTCTGCCCAGCACCAACATTTTTATCTTATTCCCAAACATGTGACAGCACAGCACATAGTAGGGCTTTTAAATGGCTCCTGGGATTTTAATAGCTGATTGTTTAGAAATGATCTTATTTTGTATGCTAGTATTAAGGTTTTAATTTTTGCAAACCATCCTGATGGTTTTAATTTTTGCAAACCAATTTTTGCAACCAGCTTTGGCCATTGGGTGGTATAGAAAAGTAATAAATGAAATATTATATATTGTGGATTACCGAGTATCACATAGCAACCATTCCATACTACGAGGATGGGAGCCTATACGTCCAATCCTGTGGGTTACTATAGGCCACCAGACACCATCTTCCAGAGGCAGACTGCAACTACACCTGCTTTTAAATGATACTTATACCCCGGATCCCCCAGTTGTGGAGTTATCCAGCAGCAATAACTGGGGAAGTATGCACCATTTGAACTGAACACCCAGCACAGCATCAGGTCCAGATGCTGCTCCAAGAAGGCCCATGGCCGGGGAGAGAGCAGGCAGTTAGAAAAGCAAGCAATTCGTTGAAGAGGCCCATTGGCATAGGGCCCGCTACACAGCACTTGACTGGAGAATGCCCCTGCCTAGAAGCCTTGTCCCCTAAATCAAGACATCTTGAGCAGATTACAGTTGTCCCATTCCTCTTCAGAGCATGCCCTGTTGATCATTGTTTGTCCTGTTTCCAAGATCCACTGTGGTTTGTATTCATTCTTAGGAATCAGAACAGCTGCATACTTTGCAAAATTATATTTCAGGTCGTGTTTGTTTAAGCCCACACAGCAGTATGATCATTTCTGACATTCTACATTAAAGGCTGCCATACAGATTGACATGGGGAGCTCGTACAGTGTACTTTGTCACTTGATGACTGCAGGTGATGACTCATCCAGGGATGTCTTGCATGTGTGAAACTGCCATCATAGAGCATCAAAGGAAAACTTTCATTTCTCCTGATATCACTTCAAACCCAACATGTTTCAACACAGGCAGTTCACACATTAAACTGTGAACCACCAAGTGATGAGAGATTGACTAATACAAATTTATATGTGAATCAGTGATGAGAGATTGACTGAACTAAATGCATGTGTGAAAGAGCCCTTCCATGGTCTTCTCTCTTCTGGGCTGCATTTATTCCACCAAGCACAATGCCAAACCACCCACAAAAAACAAAAGTATAAAGACATCACCATGAAAAGATCCCATTCTTTTCTTTCACATTGCTGACCTCTGCCATAATGACTGATATTCGGATGCTACTGAAACCTTTTAACTCATCTAACCTCTGGGCAGGTTAGCCATCTGTCACCTGAAGATGAATCATACAACTGCCACCTTGTTAACCAATGCTGATGAGTTTCTCAGCAGCACTTTTTAGATGTTTCAAAGGCCCACGTTTATTTTAGGCTGTAACTAGATATCTTGTTTTAGGATTTGGCCATGCAAGAAGCCAATCACTTCTGAAGGTTACTGAGCACCTGAACTCTCAGCAATTTTAATAAGCTTTGAAACCACTTGGCAAATTCTCTCTAATAAGCTGCCATTCAGCATCAAGCAGAACTGGGTCTTGTCTACAGAATTAATCTTTGTAGATATGCTCAATAGGGAAACAATATCTATGTCTTGAAAATACTTTAAAGGAAAGGTTTGCTGGTATCAAATAGAAGTTTTCCTGTTTGACGGAGCTAACTCTAGTGGTTGGTCTATTAAGCTGTTTTAATGTGATTCTGTGGAAAAAAAATAATTGAAACGTAAAAGCAAAGCCACAAAATCCTCTCTGGTGTTTTCAATAGATTGAATCCAATCTATCGTGGCATTATTTCAATTGAACTTAATGAACCAGGATCTCACCCCATCTAACTAAATGTAGGATGATTTTTCTGTATTTAAATGATCTCACAGACTTACTGTAATGTGTCCTGCTAAATCCAGTTTCTTCCCAAACAGAAGTTCAGGACAGCTACTGATACGCTTTTGAAACCCATTGCTCTCTTTGAAACATGTGTCAAAGAGACACATGGACCCAAAGGGTGAACTCACAATATATAGATCCCTGGACCCAAAGGGTGAACTCACAATATATTCAATAAAATACATAATTGTTTTGAACTCTTCCAGGAAGTATCAGCACATTGCTGCTTTGTCCTGTTCACCTGCCATGAATGCATGGCTGTTTGGTGCCATTATGAAGAAAACTGTCTCTAGCACTCTATGGGCTTGTCACAGTACGAGACAGGCTGATATGGTGGCATGGTCCCCACTGCCCCGCACTAACAATACTGCTGATCTAGGGCATGTCTACACACATGATTCATTACTGCGCAACCCCAAGTGTTTGAATGAACGCAAAGGACACAATGCAGAACCAACCACTTCAGATGCACACCTGTCTATGAACTTGGAGGCTTACATGACCCCCGTGTGCAGAGCAAGGTACAGTATTGGTGCTAAATAAGCATTTGTGGTCATCTAGATTCAGTGCCAGGGAGGGAGAGGAAAGGAGACTGGGAAGCTGAAATAAATTGGTATGAGCCCCCACCCCAGACTCCTCCTCTTCTGTCCCCCTCTTATCTGCCTTCCAAAGCCCACTTGCTTCCTCAGAGAGGCAGCCTGAACAGCGCTTTGCCCTCTAGTTGTTGGAGGTGCAGGGCACTTGGCCTTCTGAGCCCTAATTCTTAGATTACAGGACCTTGGAGCTGGAATGCCAAACAATCTTACAGCCCATCCAAACAACATTGGAGGCCATGGGACTGTGTGCTCAAGTTGATTTTCAGATGTAAAAAGGTAAAAAGTCCTTTAAAAAAATCAGAAAATACTGTTCTGTAACACCATATCTAATATGAATGAAGGTCATTATATTTGATTTCTCTGTAGTGACCATCAAAATCAAAACCAGGCTATGAATCAATCTTTGCTAGAGATTTGAAAACCCCTTTGAAGAAATTCCAGAGGTAGTTTTAATGTTCTTTTCCCTCCCCAAACATTATTCAGTGATCAATTGCCAATGAAAATCCATTGTCCAAATTGAAATTCATCTCATTCCTTCTCTGTGAAGGAATTTTAGTTTTACTGTTGTGATTTTAATTGCATTTTAATGTATTTGTTTTTATGTTACACGTTAATGACGGTTTTGCATTTAATCTGGATTTTATTGGCAGTTGCCTGTGCAACCTTTTGCCAGAAAGGTGGGATATGAATAAAATAAATAAATACATGTGGGCTTCTAGTTGCTTTTTAAACAATGCCTGTCTTTGTGTGTGCATGTGTGTGTCGGTATTTGCAATGCATCATGTAGCCTTTAAGTCTTGCACACAGTAAACTCATCACAGTATCAGTTCAGCTCTTATGAAAGAACATGATAGCAGTGATTTAGCAATGATTCCAGAGATTCAAAGGAAATATATCACTAATGATCTCAGTGTCTCTAGCCTGTCCCAAAAGATACATTCAAAGATACATTACTAAAGTGCCAGGGGACCATTTAACAAGGCATGCAATTGGTACCTATGGGCACAGAACACTGAATTACAGCTGGTCAGGGTAGCAGATGCACCACCCACCAAAAAGTCTTTGTTGTAACTATTTTAACTGCATCTAATAAAAAGGTGCTTTTGTATTCCTGTCTGCCACTGTTTGGCTGCAACTTCTATTTCTGCTATAAGAAATAATCATCCAAGCGAGTGCTTTATAAACTACGAGGTATTTTTTAATCCCTCGAGTGTAGAAAATGATTTAATGGTTATGACAAAATTCATAATTTATCATTTAGATACACAGGGAAACTGCCAACCCTCCTTCCACCACACACACATTCATACATCAGTAACTATTTTCATCGTATATTAAGGGCTGATGTGGATTCCCAGTTTTGCCTGGGGGTGCAATAGCATTAACCGAAGCCCCAGCTCCAAGGTTTTGCAACCTCAGAACTGGGACTCTGGAAGCTGAGACCCTGCCCCACCCTCGCAGCTGGCGAAGAAACAATTGCATCAGCTGCCTCTTAACTAGGCCTCCCTCAGATGGGTGTGCCAGGGGGTGCAAAGCAGAAGAAGCTGGGAACGATTGTTTATGCCAGTTCCCGGCCCCCTTGTTGTTTCTCTCACTCCCTGGTGTTTTGATGACGGAAACCACCGTTATCCTTTGCTCTGTGCATCAGATGCTCATAAACCTCAGAGTTTGGAAGCTTCCTTGTATCTGAAGCAGAAGGCATTGGACTGTATTCACATGATCAGTTGCACTCACGATTTCAAACTTTCTTGGGATATATGAGTGAAATGGCTGTCATTTGGCGGCTAATGCAATGTGTCTAGAGACTACACAAGACATAATTAAACTCTGGAATTCAGTTCCGCAAGATGGGTTATTAGTACTGAGCTAGTCGTCACTAAAAGAGGATTAGATAAATTCATGGAGAGTTATGCTGTTATTAGTCTTGATGACTGCATACCATCTCCAAGATCAAAGTCACCATTCTTCTCTATAACAGTGGCTGGGAAACAATAGCAGGAGAAGGAAATTACACCTGTATGCTGCTCATGGGCTTCCATGAGGCATCTGGGTTTTGACCACAGTACAAACACAATGCTAGACTAGATGGACCTTTGGTCTGATCCAGCAGAGCTGTTAAGTTCTTTTACAGTCACATTGAGGACTTAGAGATGTGGCGTTCACAATCTGATGTTCATAGATGTTAATTTCAATGCTTTCTACAATGTAGTTCACAAGTACTGTGTGATGAAGAATGTACTTATTTTTAACATAAGCTATAAAATAACTTTTCATTTCTAGAATGAAAAGGTGATGGTTCATTTAATATCTTCATATAGCAAAGCAGGTCTAGTGGATTAAATTTGCATACTTTTGGCAGAAGTCCACCTTATTAATGCAGAACTGAATAAACCAATACTATTAAACACACACACAGAGGAATTGAAACTATATTGCTAATTTGATAGAGTGCTAATAGGTCTTTTATGTGTCATCGGTTTTTCATAGCAATTGCTTTAAATGCTTATTTCTTGTTGGATCAACAAAAAGAAAATACTCATATTATAGGAGTAAGTGCCATGTTGGAAGAATTCTTTGAAATACTCATGGATTGCCTTTATATATATATATATATATATATATATATATATATATATATATATATATTCAACACATCAGCTGTCATATCATCAGAAACTTTAAAGAAATCCTAAAGCTTGTTCAGAAAAAGTTGCCTTGCCTAACTAATCTATCATGTAAAGATATCTATTATTTTTGAATGATGCATCCAGAGAAACTTTCCATTGACCCCAAAAGCAGGGAGGCCACAATGAAGCTCTTATCTCATTTAACTCTGCTGACATTTTGCTGGAATCAGCATAGGCAAGTGGATACAGAGAGATTATATGCAGAAGGTGGCCTGCAAGGTGAATAGATCGGAATCTAAGCAGTGCTGTTTAAGGAGTATTATACAGAGGGGAAGAGGAACTTCAAAATGCCTCTGTCTTAAGTTGCCATGTTTTATTTTGCCTTTCCATCTAGCCATCGTTAATCACTAAAGGACAACACCATTATTTTTGACCTTTTACTGTTGAGGCCATAAGGTTAGGAGGTTTGCTCTGGTAATTACCAATCAGCCTGACAAAGTAACCTTAATTAGTGGGACTTTTTTCATATCACATATAGGAAAGAGGCATAAGCGAGAACACATGTTATTATGATTTAACACCTAGCTCACATCTCATGTATACTCTTTGTCTGCTGCTGTCACCAATGTAATTAGGGGACAGGGATGCAACGAATGCAGATTTTATCAATACCTGTCTGATTTTCTACATTTATGTGCAGCAGGAAAGAAGGGCAGTATTGAAAGGCCACCTAGCTAATTCTTTGCAGTCCATTGCAGATACATTTGAACTGTATGTACTTCTTTTATACAAACATTGAAAGAAGCCAAGCCGGTTTACGGCATCTAGAATCTTGATATAATTGAAAGCATTGCTTGTTTATGTATTTGTTTGGGTTTTTTAAAAGTCAGAATAAAAACATGTAAAACACATTAATAGGCAGCAAAGTTGGCCAATGATCTTATTGGTTCCTTCCAACTCCACAGAGTCATCAACAAGGAATAAAAATGGTAGCAGCCCCTCACTTTGCTTTGAAATTAACTCAGCTCCTGATAGAAAAATGTTGCTTGAAATAAAACTGAAAGAGTAGGCCACCTTTGTATGTACCATGAAAAGCATCTAGGGGGGCTTTGGTGTCTGTGGCGCCATGTTCCCTATTCCTGATGTAATCATGACCCCACTACCTTTCATTCTTGTTCAGCTAGTAATATTCCAGCCCTCTTCCCTAAACATTCAACATTATATTTTTTTTTTAAATAATGTCCCTTATGATTTCAGGGATATAAAAGAAAACATTGATGCAGGCAGTGCCCGGTTCCCAGTGTAATTACTAATATGCACAAATTACTGGAATATCAAGTTCAGCATCATTTACTTTTCTTTGTGGGCCTTTGTTGGTCTTGCAGCAAGTCATGTTACTCTGAATATAATTTAAGAAAATTCCTGAATATTAATTGGAATTAGCTTTCTTTTTATAAGTTGGCGTGTTTTCATCAGGGGATAAGCTCGACACATCTTGAAACCAACTATGTATATTTGGGTCTTTATTTGCTTTCCAGTTTTGTAGAATAATACACTTGGCCATTAGTGCAGTCTTACTAAACTATGCACAGCATGTCCCTCTGGCAAGTTCTTTGGCCTGGAATGTATTCCACTAAGGCATGGGCATATTTTTCCGTGAGTGAGGTTTCTGAAGACTATGTTGATTCTGCTTAAGGCTGTATTCCAGAAAGGAATTATTGTTGGGCAGCCCCACAGTTGTATTAAAGTTTTTGGTTTAATCTATTTATTGATCCAGTCAATAGATCTCACCAATTGACTGGTACCTCGATTAATCTACAAGGAAAAACTTTAGAAAGAAACATTAACTTACAGAGGTAAAGTCCACATTACGGTTTTCACAGTTTCTGATTGATTTATGCTGACCTCTTAAGCTACCGTCCCCAAAACTTTTCAGTTGACCTATGCTACTATTCTTGGTTTCCTGAACTGGTACTACCCAGTCCCAGGCATGTAGTCACAGGGAAGCCAAAAGAAACACAGAGACAGATGAAGCAAGAAAAACACATCCTCTAATTTGTGTGCTCTTCACTGGGCATATTTTTGATACATCTCTCTTTGCTGAGAAAATTTGCCTTGTCATCCAAATGGCTCAATAACACCTGATCACTCTAACTCTAGCATATGCAAATTTATGCAAATTTCCACTTGTATCCTTTTGGGGGTGATTGATTTTCTCTTTTGGGATGACATGAGTGGCTAGTCCTACTCCCAGCTTAGTGCAGGAAATCCAGAGCAATGGCATCCTCAACAGATTTGTACTTGAAGACCTCCAGAGAAATAATTGGTTCCATTGTCCAATTTTCCTTACTATAAAGTTCTTCCTAATTTTCAGTTGAAATTACCTCCTGTAATTAAAGCCTAATAGATTTACTTGGCCATCTAAAGCAGGTCACATCTGCAGATGTGACCACACTTCCAATAGTTTGAAGGACATCTTCATCTATCTTCCTGGTTATCAGCTTCACCTTTGCTTTCTTCCCTTGTACCTTTGCATGTTCAAAGGCAAACAGAACCTATCAGATTCCTCTTGCTAAGTTTCTGAGCTCTTCACAGCAAATTTGGCCTCCATTGTTTGTGGGTTCAAAGTCCCCTATGGTATATCTTGCAACATGTGCCTCTAATTTGTAATACCTCTAATTGGTTATTCATAATTTCTAAAGAACTCCTGCCAGCTGCTTTTTCTGGTGCAAGACTTCCATTTCTCAAGGGAGGAGGCCTTCCGCTGAGCCATTTTAGAATACAGTTCATTAGTGTTGTGTAGATGATGAACCACTTGGGAGTAATGCAGTGTTGCAGTTTTGTGTGTGTGTAACAGAAGATCATAAGGGCAAAACTGAGGACATGACAAAGGTGAATTCAGCTGGTCCTTGCTGATAATGGCACATATATTTTGTGTACGTATTTCCATATAGTATCAGTCTCATATCCAAACAGAGCCAGCATCCACATATTCCGTGCCATCAGATGTGGAGATATCCTCTACCTCACATGGAAGGGAATGTACCAAGGGAAGTCTACTGTTAGCCATAAATGCTACATTATTCCCAAGTATTTAACCATTTTAACAATCTGCAAGTCCACTTGTTCTTGGAGTCTTTTTTTCTGATCTTTTTTTCTGATTTATCCTACAGCTAAATGCACAACTGTGAAAGCAGACGATTACGATACATTATTGAAAGGTATTAAAGGTGACCTGGAAGGATGGGCCAATTTGCAACTGTCTCTGGTGGGAAGAGTTGCACTGGTTACAAGGAACACGCTGCCAAAACTTTTGCTTTCGTTCCAAATGATCCCCGTGAAAATTGATAAAAAACATTTTGAGGATTTGAATTTTCAAATTTCGAGATTTATTTGGAGAAAAAAGAAAGCAAGGATTAAACTGAAAATGCTTCAGGAAACCAAAAAGAATGGGGGTTTTGGGTTACCGGATTGGATGTTGTACTATCCAGCGTCTATTTTAACTCGGCTAAAAGAATGGATAACCTTGCAAAATAAGAGAATTTTGTATCTTGAAGGTCATGATTTGCAAGTGGGTTGCCAGGCTTATATGCGGTATGAGAAGGTCAAGTCTCATGGGACTTTTTAAAGTCACGTTATTAGAAGATCATTAATGTCAGTGTGGGAAAAGTTAAAGTCAAAATTGTATAATAAGTTACCAAGATGGCTTTCACCTATGGAAGCTTTTGTGTATCCAAATGTATTGGACTTTGAAAAGAACAGAAGATATGGTGATATTTTGGATAAGGATGGAGGCCTGAAACTAGATCAAGAAATACAAGAACAGGGACTCAATGTCTCTTGGTGGTATAAGGTGCAGATGCAATCGAGATATGCTACAGATTGTAAAATATGGGGGTTTTATAAAGACCTAACAGCCTTTGATCAAGTGATGTTAAAAACAGATGAGAAAATGATTAAAAGAATTTATGAGTTCTTACTTGACAGGAAAATGGAAGGGGAACAGGTTAAGGAAACTATGATAACGTGGGCATGAAATTTTGGATATAATATTGAATTAGAAAAGTGGCAAAAGCTATGGGAGAGAAATATTAAGGTAACTTTAGCAACCTCGTATAAAGAAAATTTATATAAAATGTTTTATCGATGGTATTTGTCGCCAAATCGATTAGCTAAGATGTTTCCAAATATGTCAAACAGATGTTGGGAATGTGAACATGATGTGGGTACTTTTTACCATATGTGGTGGACTTGTGAATATGTGAAAAAGTATTGGATTAAAATACATAAATGGCTTGAGGAAACGCTACAAAAACCCTTAGCTTTTAAACCTGAAATTTTCTTGTTAGACATTATACCGGAAAATATTAGCAAACAAGAAATGTATTTGATACTACATTTAATCACAGTGGCGAGGATTGTGCTTGCTCAATACTGGAAGAGTGAGGAACTACCCAATGAGGAATTGATTTTTAAAAAGTTTCTGGATTGTGCAGAAATGGACAGATTGACTCTATTATTGAAGGAGATGGAAGATACTGACTTCTATCAAACTTGGGACCTTTTCTACCATTGGCTGAAGAAACGGGACTTAGCTTAGATTTAAAGATGTCTTTAAATTTTTATAAATCGATTTGAATATGATTATAGAATGTTTAAAAGCTATGTTATAGGGGGCTGACCCAGTACGTCCGATGTATTTGATGATTGATCATTTTTTAGTTTTTAGTTTAAAATCTTAATAAAAAATGTGCAAAAAAGCTACATTATTTATTTATTAAAATGTACTTAGTTAACATACCACACTTTCACCAAAAATAGTGCTCAAGACATGTCCAAAACCAATATATCTGGAAACAACTGATGGTGGAAACCAGTAGCAGAAGATCTTGGATGTCATTTTCTGCTCACACTCTTCTCAGAAGCATTTGGCAAATGCTTTTGAAAATATAATGCAGGACTAGATGTATTTTCATATGTTCCTTCAATCCAGCAACTTGGTGCAGCAACTTGCATGTACACTTGGATTCCTGAGAACAGACACTGTATAAAACTGCTTCTGCTTATAGTTTAAGAATCTAATTTACTTCCGATCTTGATGTGAATCAGCAGTAATAGGTTTATTCAAAGATCTAAGAACAACATTCCAAAATGAAGTGGGGGTACCAGGGAACAATAAGATCATGCAGTCTCAGACGCTTATGTGCATCCAGCAGCCTGAGCAAGACAGGGCAGTGATCTCCTGCATCGCCATGACTCACCTCATGCATTTTATCTAAATGGTATTTTATCTATCAACCATCTAGATAGAACTCCAGGGAGAGGAAGGGAAGGAGGCTGAGCGCTGATAAGAATCAGCACAGACAGGTATCCTCAGCTTCCTCCCCTTGGCACACCCTCGTTCTGCACCTGAGGCATTTGCCTTCTCTCAAGGTTCTTTCCATGCAGGGCTGTGAAAGGGGTGGAGCGGAAGCACAGCCAGTGGAGTCCAAGCACTGATATTGGAGCACCTTAGTCCTGGGACTCTGAAGAATCTCGCAACCCCTCAGCTGATGTGGGGAGGTCATAGAATGGTGTCCCAGGTAGGCAATGTTTTAAATAAATCAAATAAGACCTTTTTGCCACATACAATCAAGGATAGGCATCCTTGTGTTACCTAGGCATACTTTTCGTTCTCTGATTGGAATCTGAGTATCTCTGCTTGCCTATGTTTTTATTTAAGCAACTTTTTCAGCCTAACGGACTTATTAAGCTTGAAAATGGGTGTATAAGCCATAAGCCAACAGTGCAGAAACCTTAATCCAAGTTGCAAAATCCTACATTCCAGATTTTTTTATTTATTCACATAATCAAATTGAAAACCTGGCTTTCAATGGGACAGACTGCGCTGGAACATTTTTTGGTGAAGAGGTGCACTCAATGTATATATGCAACAAGTAAAAGTAATAGAGCTGTGAACAGAGAAATGGCATAATTGATTAATTACAAAATAGTGAGTAACTATGCAACTGACTGCTAGATTAGAGATTGCTAATCTTGAAATAGAGTAGGAGAGAAATCTATCACTTCCAAGAGAGTGACATTTTTAGCATATAATTTAGGGGTTAATGTGGTGTAAGTATCTGCTTTACACATTGTTGTCTAATGAAGACGGGGTGGTAATCTCTTCTCATTAGGTTAATGTGTCAACTCTGCCAGGTTACATCATCAGCCTATTTTAAAACAGTTATAATTAATGTAAGCATGTAGCAATTCATGATAATTATTGCCATTAATTCATTGGGATACTTTGGGATGTATAACAACAACAGCAACAAATTCCAAGGCCGCTATTATGAAATAAATGAAGGGTTTTGATAAAATACTCAGAAGAACTGTTTTTGCCTACTTTTAGCAGGTGGTTGAAGATTCCCAGATCAGTATTCTTTGAGAGTGAGACGGAATGAATACTCTGGTGCTGTGATTCTATAGTTAAGGCATCCATCAAAGCCTTTAGTGGTATGGAAGAAGTAGCACTATCCAAAGGAGAATAAAATATGTTGACCTGACTTAACTGTGGGTTGGATTCCAGCCCTTCTGAGCCGCAGAATTCAGCACAGAAGACAATAGCACTAGTTTATGTAACTGCCTTAGACTCCTTTCTACCTTGTATGGCCATTTCTTTCAAAGTTGAAAGAGAAAAATGGCAGGACACTTTTTTTTGCCTTCCACTCATAGAAGTAGGTTCAAAACGAAAAACAAGGCTGCAGAAAATATTAACCTGAAGAGAGACGGGGCAAGCAAGACTTTCAATTTTACTCTAGACATGTAGACCCACAAGCACGGATGCTATGCAAGAGTGGCATTGTGCATGCTAAGTCTGCTGTGGGGGACAAGGGGTGACAAACACTCACCCGAGACAGAAAAAACAACCCAGCAAGTTCCAGGTTGGACTCATCTATGTAACCTTAGTACAAGAGCCAAATGTAGACTAGGGACTACATTAACAGTTCCTTTTGTGATGTGATTTTCTTCCATGTTGCTCTTATACTACCCATTATCCTTACTATGCTGATGCTTTTGTACACCCAAGTTAAACATAGTGTCTTCCCCATTTGGCCATTTCTGACTCGAACTTTGCTGGGCCTTTCATGATCATCACATGGTTTTACAAAAGGAATCAATACGCAAACACAAAAATTGCACGGCTTCAATCAGTTCTCGTTGCTGCAGCCATTTCACTTGCACACCATCTTAGCCCTCAGAAGCTAATTTCCTACAAGGTTCGTTCCCTTTTGCTGTGGACCCTCCATCACTGCAGAGATGTAACAACAAACCATCTGGGATTCACACCAGTGCAAGTGCTTAGTATCAGAGAGAACAATTCATCCTAGCTTAAATTGTAACCACTAAGATCAGCCTCAGAAGCTGGACCACAGTGGGAAGCTGATGCCAGACACATGCAGTCCATGGCAGGCTTCAGTGGCAGGCCCAAGGGCCGTACCAGGTTATATGATAGACAGGATCCTGACTGCTACCCAAGGATCTTGCAATCCTGGATTCTGTTGTAATTCCACAACAATAACAAACGTAAAGAGAGAAGACTCTGAGGAATGTAGTTTGGCAAAGCTGATGCATTTGCAGAACTATAGCTTCCCTTACTCTTCTCTCCTTTTCTGCAAAGTTCTGAGTTGCTTTTCAGACTGTGATACTTCCACCAGAGTGAAGCGTCATGGATCACTTTAATCTCCATTAGGACCATAATCTTCAGGTTATATTCTTCATCCTTCACAAAACTTTTGTCATCATCTTGGCCAATTGAGTATTGTGGAGAAAGGAAGGGAAAGCTGAAGGTGAAATATGCCACAGCCTCCTGGATCCATTGCGGGATATTCTTTGCCCTCTGTGGTCCCACGGCAGTACTGAGCCCCTACTGAGTACTGTTCATAAATATAGCCACCTCTGAACTGAAGCCGTGTGGCAAGGCAGTTTGACACTCACAGCCAGCCTGTTAACAGGGCAGATGTGCACAGAGGATCCAGGAAAGATTCTTTCCTAGTTTCCCAGGTCCCTTC
Organism: Varanus komodoensis; assembly: GCF_004798865.1. Lineage (NCBI taxonomy): Eukaryota > Metazoa > Chordata > Lepidosauria > Squamata > Varanidae > Varanus > Varanus komodoensis. The sequence goes on along the minus strand of NW_025335268.1, from coordinate 106,919,211 downwards.
ACAGGCCAGACCCTGGGAAAGAGATACTCAAGACTCTCATTCATATGCCACATTCAGCCCCTATGCAAGTACCGCACTTGGCAAAGGAGGCACCAAAGCCAGATGGTACCTGGAGGAGCCTGATGCCACAGTGAGGAAAGCACATGCACCAAACCCAGGTATAAAGAGATCAGTGTCACAATTCCTAGTTTTCCCCCAGCTAGGAAAGACCTGGCAGAGTAAAGCCAAGCAGGCCGCTCTCCTCCATTGGAGGAGTAAATGGGGCCTAACCTTGCTCAGCTTGACTTTCCCTGCCTCAGGTCCCCCACACTCAACCAGCAGAGGGCTGGCAGGGGGCAAGTCTGAAAACAGTTCAGGATGCCTGGTACAAGGCCAACCACTTGCACATAACTAATTCACGTCCCATTGCTTTCATCGGGTGCCTGGTCTGAGTCAATAACCAACTTTTATTAACAAAATGCAACCCAGAAGTGCATTTTATTCACTGACAGAGAAGTGCAGTCATACATTCAGCAAGAGATGAGGTTTACCAAGACGTGTGTGTCAACCTGCTGAGCAAGAAAAGGAAGCAACTTAAACTCCCCGGTGAGCGTCTGATGGTACATCTTCAGGAGCACCTAAAATGTATGAGTTTCCACAACACCATTTTCACCTCTCTGTCATACTCAGACACAATCAAATTACAGGAGGAGCTGCTAAATCAGCTCAACAGTCCAGCTAACTCTGTACCGTTAGGTGTGATCAAGCAGCTGCTCTCCAAGGCTCAGTTGCTCCCCAAGAGCCTTTACCTGGGGATGCTGGGACATCATCAGTGCAAAATGCCGGCTCTTCTGCTGAGCTGCTCTCTCTTGTCAATGCTGAGCCTTGCAGGTTTGATTACAGAATGAAGGCATGGCACTTATTGAAAGGGAGCTGGACCGGAAGGTGTGATTTTATCTATCTGATCAGAAGCAGAGGCCCTAGTTAAATCTATCACCGATTTAGGCCACCATCTCTGCCACCAGATTTAGATGCAAAACTTAGAATGTATGAACAGGAGCGTCAGTTGTCACAACAAAGAGTTGCTGTTGTTATTACTCACATATTAATGGCTTTTAAGAGGAATATGACTCTCCCATAATGAAGGATGGAGAACCACTGATACAATCTAAAAATGTTATGTTTTGATGACCAACTTAAACTTATATGAAATAAACGTCTGTCAAGTGTTACATTTGAAATGAGGGGAGATTACTAACTTTGATGGGAGGATTTAAAATGGAATGTCACTGTTTCCTTTTAAAAGAGATTAACAGTGAAATCCTAATCATGCCAACATTTAAGCCCCATTATATTCACAGGATTGTACCATATACGTATTTTAAGCAGGCAAAGGATTGCATCCTATTTTTTTTAAAAAATACTAAATATTAATGTTTTAAAAGATACTTCACATTAAAAACTAGCATCTGGTGGTGTGAAAGGATTCCACTGAGAGAGTTGGACTAAAATTTCATTCTAAATGAGGGCATTCTTTATTGTTTTGAGTTAACTTAATAGATGCCTAGAATGAAAAATACAGTGCATATATATGTAAATAGTCAGCATTATACAATAGAATAATACATCAAAGTGTAAACATGTTTTAAAGATTACTGTGTTTACAATAAGAAGGAAACAAAGATAATCTTTTTAAAAACAATCATGATCAAGACACAGAGGCATAATTCTCAGAATCAGAAACACTATTCAGAAACATGTTATAGAAGACAAGCATTTTCACAATTGTACAATTCAAGTCATTGTCCCCTAACCAGAAGGAAAAAAATATGCAGGGAGCCTAACGTAAGCCAGTGACAGTTCAGTGTGCTGAATTCCCAGTGATGAATGAGGCTTGAAGACAACTAAGTTTTCTAAGATTCTGGTTCGTAATTTCCCTCTTACAGAAGAAATTACTTGATGTAGGTTTAGAATTGGTGCACAATCTTAGGAAAAAAGGTACAAATTTGTCCTATAATAATTTGAGGCAAATTATTTGAGTTTTATAAGACAACAAGTGCAAAGAACCAGCTTTGAAATGTAGCGTGGTCTTAATAAACCCCTGAGAACTGTCTGATAAACCATGGTTCTC